>NW_028136045.1:0-475489 GCF_964662115.1 Mustela nivalis
ACTAAACTCCATGGCAAAAGAGAAAATAAGTTGCAGAAACTAGGGGAGACGATTGGAGACATGGCTTAAGAAGACATGGGCAGTTGGTGCTTCAGAGGGCAGTGAGCCAATGCAAAGGACAAAGGTACAGGAGAGTGGAGCATACTGGGAACTCACAAGGAGCATATTTCCGAATGTCATTGGTTGTGACCAGCAGAGGGTCTTTACTGCATGCATCTTGCCAACAAAGGTTCTTGAATCCTGGAGATTTCATATCAGCAGGCTTGGCAGATATCGACTCAAGAGAACACTGGTTTTCTCCTGGAGAGGACACCAACAAGGAACCATATGCAGACAGACTGGAAACCATAATCAGAGACAATACCAGGAGAAATAGTGGGGAAATGGACGGTGAGGATATTAGCTGCCTAACCGGTAAACACGAAATCCCAAGCACCGGAACTCTTTGGGATGCTTTCCTCAGTCCAAGTTGCTTAGTCCCAGGAAAGCAGACTCTCCTGTAGTGGACTGGAAGAAAGCCCTGCCCTCATGCTCTCTTTTGGCCATTACACTCTGCAAGCCTTCATTCTGTTGAGTTGGTTGAATGTCTCCTTTCGTGGGCACACCAGAGCCCAGCAAGCTAAACCTCAGCATATTCAGCCCAGACCCCAAACACATCAAATGGCAGGAAACTAGAGCCCCTGCAGATAACTGGCCTCTAATACAGGGGGAAAGCAACAACACAACATCAAAGGGCATGCGTGCCACACACACACACACACCTTAGACTCTCTCAATGGCCAGCCCTTGGGCACTCCACCACCTCTTCTTCCTAAATAAATTACTCTCAGGGTAGAAAACAGAATTGGATTTTGAGTACAGAGAAGAAGACAGAGATTTAGATTCTATTCAAAGATGGAAGTATCAATTGATGCCAAGGAAAAGGAACAAAAAAAATGATCATGGCCATGCAATACGAGTGAAACCTCTACAAGTGTCACGCCCAATGGAGAATCGAACTCTATAGCCAGGATACTCCCTGTACATAAAAAAAAAAAAAAAAAAGACAGAAGACATCAGGAAGTCTTTAACGACAGAGATAAAACTGATTAAAAAAAGATAAAATAAAGAGTTCATGATGAAAAGATGGGTAGCGGATTGGATGTAAAGTCAAAAGAGCTGACAGAATGTGAGGATAAAATTATTGACTTGAAAGAATAAGACTGGAAAATAAGAAAGCAAATCCAAAGAGAGAAGGAAGAATGATTGAACATGACAATGAGCTTAGGGAAATCATCGATTCCAAGGAATGGAAAGATGTGCCTATTTTATGAGAACTAGGAGCAAGAGAAAAGAAGACGGCTGAACATTTTTTTTTTTTGATAAATCACTCAGAAAATGCCCCTCTTCTGGGAGCAGAAGCAGTGATCCAGATTCAGGGGCAAAGAAGACTCCCAACCACTGAAGCAGAGCAACACGAGACATAGTATCATTCCCCAAGCAAAATCTACAATGGAGGAATTTTATGTACCCAAATATGCGTGGGAGAGTACTTTGTCCATAGTCAATCACTGACTTCAAGGGAACAAGCTACATCAGCTTCAAAGCAGGTCAGAAAACTCAAGCAACACCAGCCCAAGCCAAAATATGTATCCCCTGAATTGCTGAAAAAGACAGAGCAGTGGTTCTTGCCTAGAACTAGGAGGTATTCAGAAGAGAAAGACTGGGTCCAGAGTGTGTCCATCAGTTCTGAGATGGCCTTCTCTCATCTCATGATCCCAGGGCCATGGCATCGACTCTGGTCTCAGGTTCCCTTCTCAGGGGCAAGTCAGGTTCTCTCTCTCAAGCTCCACCACCTCATTGTGATCTCTCTGTTTCTCTGTCAAATACGTGCATGTGCATCATTTGAAAAAAAACAAAAACAAAACCAGGGTACAAGGATTCAAAACAGTCCTCTGAGCCTAATCAAAAACTCAGGTTGTCTTTGTGTTAATGTCCCACTTTCCCTTTCTAGAGAAAGAGTAAAGATAATGACCTTCGGTATACCATCCTTAAGGCCAATATTTCTCCAGGAATGGCCAGGTGTTACAATTTCCACTTCAATTTCTAGAGATCTCAAGAAACAGTGAGGCATCTTGGCTATCAATAGCCTTCCGTGGGGTTTGTGATCCTGTGAGTGAGAGGGTCCTTTGTCAGTGTCTTTCCCCTATGAGTCAGTGAAGACTAAGAGACAGAAAGTCTGTTTTCAAGAAAATAAGTTAGGGCATGGATGTATTGTGATGCCTGTCCTAATCTCCTAGTGTTCTGAAACACTAGTCATAAGGGATTAGGGTTCTGTCTACTCGGCTTTAATTTAAACACTTTTACAAAGGCTTCAAGTAGAGTGACATTCTGCATGAGAGCTAACTCTTAAGGAAGAGCCTTGGACAGCACACCTTGTCATCATTAGTTAACTCTATCTGCTGTGGCATTGGGTATACCCATGTTGACCAAATATCTTAATCTGAGAAAGTGGAATGGTCTATATCAATGGCATGCAATGCCCACTCGAGCAGAACTGTGGAATGAGCCACAATGCTCTTGCAATGACTAGTAGATAAAGAAGGTGTGGACCATGTTGACAACACAGTATTCTTTTGCCCTCAGGGACGATGAAACCCTGGTACTTGCATTGACATGAATGCCACATGACTGGGTGATGCAAAATGAAAAAAGCAAGCAGACAAATGGAAATATCATATGACTTCTCTTGCATGGGCCCTAGGAGGAATGCCATGGCCCTTAGAAAGGAAGGGAAACCAGAAGGGGAATAAGTCAGGGAAGGAGACAAACCAGCAGTGACTCAGGACTCTGAGAACCAAGCTGAGGGTTGCAGAAAAGAATGACATGCAAGGAATGAGGGAACTGGTGTTGAGGAGTTGTGGCATATATTAGCATGATCACTAGGTTATATATGGAATGAAAGCATTCATGAATATTCTGTCAAAAACGGATGATGGATGATAGGCTTGCTTCCTCAAATAACAAATAAATTAAAAGAAAAACAATCTGTACCTTTCAAAACCAGATGAAGACAGACAGAGAAAAGGAAAGTAGTGTATTTTAATTATCTTTACATATCTATACATATTTGCATTTAATTCAATCTGCTATCAATCTTTTCATCCAGGACTCTTTTTTATTTTTTTTATTTTATTTATATTATTTTTATCACTTTATATTTGTGTGGTTCAAGACTCCCTGATGACTTCTGCTTTTTCTGATGTACAGTGAGTATTCTGGCTGCTGCTATCAATCCTCCATCAGGCACGTTACATGCAAAGGTTTCCCTTGACTGCCTGGACATGGTCATTTCTTGTTCTTTTACCTCGTCATCAATTGATTTTTCCATCTTTGCATTACATACAGGTCTCTGTCTTCTTCTCAGTATTTGAAAAGCCCATTCTCTTTTTTAGCCTGAGCGTAATATCTTTAAAAGAAGAGATCATGGAGTGCCCAAGGGCTGGCCCTTTTGGGAGTCTCAGGTGGGTGTTTCATGCATACCATCTGCTGTTGTGTTGTTGCTGCCCCTGTCTTTGAAGCCAGTCATATGCAGAGGCTCTTCTGCCTGATGTTCAGAGTGTTTGGAGTCTAGGCTGAATAGGGTGAGGATTAGCTTGGTGGGCTCTGGTGTGCCTGTGAAAAGAAAAATTCAACCAACACAACAGAATGAAGCCTGCAGAATGTTGTGGTCATGAGAGAGCATGTGGGCAGGGCTTTTCTAGTCTTCTATGGGAGAGTCTGTTCCCCTGGGACTAAGCAACTTGGACTGAGGAAGGCTGTCCCCCCAGTGTTCCACAGTTGGAACTTCTTGCTTGCAGGTTAGGCAGGAAATGTCCTCACCGTCCTGTCTTTGGCCAGTAACTCAGTCTTTATGCTCCTGGTGCGAGAACCCAACATTTATTATGCCCCCATCGAGTCATCTCCACGAACCCTGCCTCTCATGGATGCACTGTCAGAACCCACCATTTTCCCACTATGTTTTCTGGCATTGTCTCTGATCATGGTTTCCTGGCTGTCTGCACCTGGTAGTTTGGTGGTGTCCTGTCCAATAGAAACACAATGTGCTATTGAGTCGATGTCTGCCAAGCAGGCTGATCTGAAATCTCTGGGCAATAAGATTCTTTGTTGGCAAGAACTTGTGCCATTCAGACCCTCGGCTGGTCAAAGGCAATGGCTTTGGGATATATGCATCATGTGGGTTCCCAATGTGTACTCCTCTCTCCTGTGGTTTTACCTTTTCCATTGGCTCACTGCACTCTGAAGTACCAACAACAACATATCCCCTAAGCCATGTCTCAAATCTTCTCACATATTCTCTGGGATTACTTTTTTCTTTTACTGTGGAGTTTGGTATGCTTTTTCAGGTCATTTTCCACCATATTTCATTATATGTGGTAATCTTCAGTTTGTGTTCATGGCTGAAGGCAAGCCTGGAGTTCTCAGAAAATACTACCAAATCTGTCCTCCATAGGAACCACAGATTCTTACAGTTATAATCAAGAACGAATTCTTGCCACTAGCTTCATGTGGTAGAGTTTTGTTGAGCATTGGGCCATATCACATCTCTCAGTCTCAGAAATACAAATAACAATTTTACTCTCTCATCATAGTCAAGGAACATTTGAAAAAGCAGGGGGGAAAATTACAAAAAATATGACTCTAACCAGGCACGCAAAATTGTGTGTTTGCTTGAAGGCCGGTTAGTGAGAATATGTGTTTATAAAAGAGGCCTAAATGGAACATAACATGTACGAAATTTGGCTGAAAGTGATGGAATGTGAGTTTTCAGGGCATATCAAATTGAATTGTTATTCATTAAAGACCGAGTTATTATCTCTTGAAATTTAATTTTAAGTGTTATATGAAACAAACACAGACAAAACACACCCCCCCCACAGATAAGACACACAAAAGATGGGGAGCAAGTGAGGAATCACAATAAAGGAAGCAAATCCCAAAGAAAATACCATAAAGGTGAAAGGCACAGAGAATACAAGTCAGAAATGAACCAAAATTAGAAAGTTAACTCCTTACCTATCAATAATTAGATCAAGTATTCAGGACTAAATTTTCCTATCCCTATAAAAAAAGTTGTTGGAAGGATGAAAATTTTTAAAATATGCAAAAAAAGGTCCACATGAAAACAACATAAATCAAACTTGACCTTATGTTGGCCATAGGAGATTTCCTTTGGCTATAACGATGCAAATAGCTTGAAAGGGAAGAACTGGGGGAGACATAGGATATGCAATTCTCAAGGAGAAGAGAGCCAAAGTGAATGTGCCTATGGCAGATAGAGAGATTTTATGCCTTCCAGAGACAAAAATTATCAGAAGCTGTTTAGTCTTGACGGAGCATCCAAACATAAGACACTTGGAAGAATTTCCATCATATATACCACCAACGTGGTTGTATCTAGATGTTGGAGGCATATTAACAGAAAGGAAGGGAGATGGGGACCAAAATCCAATATTCTTGGGGACTACGATATTCACTTTAAGCACAGGACAGATAATAGGGACTGAAAGGTGGGAAGGAATAACTGACATCATCACGGGATCTCTAGACCACCTGAGCTTTGGGGAAACATGCATAAGATGTATCTCTGAGGAGCATAGGAGAAGTTGTTCCATAGGGCAGACCTAGCATTGTCTATTACATATTGTGTGCTGTATTCCAAATCCAGTTGCAATTAATAGAAGAGAATTCAAACCCTATCTTGCTCCATGCAATCCGTGCCCTCTCTAATGCCCACAACCTGGTTCCCTCATCCTCCCAACCCACAACCCTTCAGAACCCTCAGATTGTTTTACAGAGTGTATAGTTTCTCATTGTTCACCTCCCCTTCCAATTTCCTTCAAATCCCTTCTCCTCTCCATCTCCCCTTGTCCTCCATGTTATTCGTGATGCTCCACAAATAAGTGAAACCATAGGATAATTGACTCTCTCTGCTTGACTTGTTTCATTCAGCATAATCTCTTCCAGTCCCGTCCATGTTACTACAAAACTTGGGTATTTATCCTTTCTGAGGAAAGCATAATACTCCTTAGTGTAAATGGACCACATCTTTCTTATCCATTCTTCCATTGAAGGGCATTTTGGGTCTCTCTACAGTTTGGCGACCATGGTCATTGCTGCTATAAACATTGGGGTACAAATGGCCCTTCTTTTCACTACATCTGTATCTTTGGTAAAGACCCAGTAGTGCAATGGCAGAGTCATAGGGAATTTCTATTTTCTACTTCTTGAGGAATCTCTACACCATTCTCCAAAGTAGCTGCAATAATGTTTATTCCCACCAACAGTGTGAGAGGGCTCCCCATTCTCCCCATCCTCTCTAACACATGCTGTTCCCGTCTTGCTTTTTGGCCATTCTAACTGGTGTAAGGTGATATCTCAATTGGTTTTCATTTGAATCTCCCTGATGGCTAGTAATGATGAACATTTTTTCATGTGTCTGATAGCCATTTTTACGTCTTCATTGGAAAAATGTCTGTCCATATCTTCTGCCTATTTGTTTTATATGATTGTCTGTTCTTTGTGTGTTGAGTTTGAGGAGTTCATTATAGATCCTGGATATCAACCATTTTTCTGTACTGTCATTTGGAAATATTCTCTCCCATTCCACGTTTTGCCTCAATTTTTTTGTTATTGTTGACTGTTTCCTTTGCTGTGTATAAGCTTTTGATCTTGATGAAGTTCCAAAAGTTCATTTTCACTTTGTTTCCTTTGCCTTTGCAGCCATATATAGAATGAAGTTGCTGTGGCTGATATCGAAGAGGTTACTGCCTATGTTCTCCTCTAGGAATCTGATGGATTCCTGTCTCACATTTCAGTCTTTTATCTATTTTGAGTTACCTTTGTATAGGGTGTAAGAGAATGATTGAATTTTATTTTTCTATATATAGCTGTCCAGTTTTCCCAACACCATTTATTGAAGAGACTGTATTTTTTCCACTATACAGTGGAAGATTATTTGCCCATAGATTTCAAGGTCCATATCTGGGTTCTCTACTCTGTTCTAATGGTCAATGTGTCCGTTTTTAAGCCAGTATCAATGTGTCTTGGTGATCACAGCTTTGTAGTAAAACCGGGAATCAGTTAACGTGAGGGCCCAAGGTTTATTTTTGTTTTTCAACATTTCCTCAGCAATTTGGGGTCTCTTCTGATTCCATACAAATTTTAGGATTATTTGCTCCAACTCTTTGAAAACTACCGGTGGAATTTTGATCAGAATGGCATTAAAAGAATAGATTGCTCTAGACAGTATAGACATTTTCACTATGTTTATTCTTCCGATCCAAGAGTATGAAATCGTCTTCCTCTTTTTGTGTCTTCTTCAATTTTTTCATGAGTGTTATGCAATTCCTTGAGTACAGATCCTTTACTTTTTTGGTTAGGTTTATTCCCACTTATCTTATGGTTCTTGGTGCTATAGTAAATGGAATACATTGTTTAAATTCCCTTTATGTATTTTCATTGTTAGTGTATAAGAAAGCCACTGATTTATGTACATTGACTTTGTATCCTGCCAGTTTGCTGAATTGCTGTATGAGTTCTAGTAGTTTGGCGGTGGGGTATTTTGGGTTTTCCATATAAAGTATCATCTCATCTGCGAAGGAAAAGAGTTTAAATTCTTTATTGCCAATTTGGATACTTTTTATTTCTCTTTGTTGTTGGACTGCTGTTGCTAGAACCCTTTATACTATGTTTAACAAGCGTGGTGAGAGTGGGCATCCATCTGTTCCTGAACTCAATGGGAAATCTACAAGCTTTTACCAATTGAGGATGATATTTGCTGTGGGTCTTTCATAGATAGATTTGATGAAGTTCAGGAATGTTCCCTCTATCCCTATACTTTGAAGAATTTTAATCAGGAACAGATGCTGGATTTTTTCAAATGCTTTTTCTGCATCAATTGAGAGGACCATGGGGTTCTTCTCTCTTTTCTTATTGATTTGTTCTATGACATTGATTGATTTGTGAATGCTGACCAATCCTTGTAGCCCAGAGATGAATCCCACCTGCTCAGGGTAGGTAATCTTCTTAATGTGTTGTTGAATCCTGTTTGCTAATATCTTGTTGAGAATCATAGCATCCATTTTCATCAGTGATATTGGTCTAAAATTCTCCTTTTAGGTAGGATCTTTGGCCTGGTTGGGGATCAGGGTAATGCTGGATTCATAGAAAGGGTTGGGAAGTTTTCCTTCTGCTTCAATTTTTTGAAACAGCTTCAGGAGAATAGGTGTTATTTCTTTCTGAAAGTTTGGTAGAATTCCCAAGTGAATCCGTCAGGTCCTGGGCTCTTGTTTTTTTGGGAGATATTTGATTACTGCTTCAATATTATTACACGATATTGGTCTATTCAGGTTGTCAATTTCTTCCTGGTTCAATTTTGGGACTTTATAGTTTCCACGGAAAGCATCCTTCCATATAGCTGTTCATAATAACTTCTAATGATTGTTTCTACTTCCCTGGTGTTAGTTGTGATCTCTCACTTTTCATTCATGATTTTATTAATTTGGACTTTCTCTCTTTTCTTTTGTTTAGTGTTGCCAATGGTTTATCTATCTTATTGCTTCTTTCAAAAAAAACAGCTTTTGTTTCATTGATACATTCTACTGTATCTCTGGTTTCTACCTCATTGATCTCTGCTCTAATCTTGATTTCTCTTCTTATGTGTGGAGATGGTTTTATTTGTTGTTGATTCTCCAGTTCTTTAACGTGTAGAGACAGCTGATGAATTGTGGATTTTTCCTTTTTTTTTTTTTTTTGAGGAAATCTTGGATGGCTATGCATTTTCCCCTTCAGTCTGCTTTTGTTGTATCCCATAGGTTTTGAACTGAAGTGTCTACATTCTCATCGGTTTCCATGAATTGTTTCAGTTCTTCTTTGATCCCCTGGTTGATCCAAGCATTCTTTTAAAAAATAATAATAAATTAATTTGTTTAATTAAACATATAACATATTTTTAGCCCCAGGGTTAAGGTCTGTGAATCACCAGGTTTATACATTTCATAGCACTCATCCTAGCATATACCCTCTCCAATATCCATTTTCCCACCACCCTCTCCAGTCCCCACACCCCAGCAATCCTCAGTCAGTTTTTTGAGATTGAGTCTTTTATTGTTTGTCTCCCTCTCAATCCCATGTACTTTCATTTATTCTTTTCCTACCCCCCATCACCCCACATTCCATCTCCACTTCTCATATCAAGGAGATCATATGATAGTTGACTTTCTCTGATAGTTTTTTTTTTTCTAAGCATAATACCCTCTAGATAAATTCACGTGGTCAAAAATGGCAAGATGTCATTTCTTTTGCTGGCTGCATAGTATTCTATTGTGTATATATACCACATCTTCTTTATCCATTCATCTTTTGATGGGCATCTAGGTTCTTTGCATTGGTTGGTTATTGTGGACATTGCTGCTATAAACATTCGAGTGCACTTGCCTCTTTGGAGTACCACATTTCTGTCTTTAGGATATATACCCAATAGTGCAATTGCTGTGCCATAGGTTAGCTCTATTTTCAGTTTTCTGAGAAACCTCCACACTGTTTTCCAGAGTGGCTGCACAAGCTTGAATTCCCACAAAGACTGCAGGAGAGTTCCCTTATCTCTGCATCCTCGCCACCATCTGTCATTTCTTGACTTGTTAATTTTAGCCATTCTGACTGGTGTGAGGTGGTATCTCGTTGTGGTTTTGATTAGTATCAGTGGGGTCCTGATTTGTGACCCAGTATATGGTCTACTTTTGAGAAGGTTCCATGTGCACTTGAGAAGAACGAGTGTTCTGCTCTTTTAGGGAGGAGTGTTCTGTATATGTCTATGAGGTCCATCTGGTCCAATGTGTCATTCAATGATTTTGTTTCGTTATGAATTTTCTGCATGGATGCTCTGTCAATTTCTGAGAGAAACATGTAAAGATCTCCTACTATTAATCTATTCATATCAATATGACTCTTTATCTTGACTAACCTTTTTTCTCATGTAATTGGTTGCTTCCATATCGGGTACACAGATATTTACAATTGTTAGATCATCTTGGTGGATAGTCTCCTTAAGAATGATGTAGTGTCTTTCTGTATCTCTGACTACTGCCTTTAGTTTAAAATCTAAATTATCTGATATGAGAATCGCTACCCCGGACATCTTTTGAGGCCACTTTCAGTCTGGGTTTATCTTTAGGTTCATAATGGGTCTTTAGTAGACACCATATGGATAGGTCCTGTCGTTTAATCCAATCTGCAACCCTGTGTCATTTTATGGGCGCATATATGCCCTTCACATTGAGAGTGTTTATTGATAGATATGTTTTTTATTGACATCACGTTTCTTTGAAACCTTTTATTCTGTAGATTTTTTCTATATTTCTGTTCAATGCTATTCTTAGGATTTTTCCACTTTTATAGAACTCCCCTTAATATTTCCTGCAGTGTCGGTTTGGTGGTTGCATAGTCCCTTAAGCCTTGCCGTTCTTGAAAACTATTTCTCCATCGATTTTGAATGTCAGTCTTGCTGGATAAAGTATTCTTGGTTGCATATTCTTCTCATTTAGTACCCTGAAAATATCTTGCCTGCCCTTTCTGGCTTGCCAGGTCTCTCTGGACAGGTCTGACATGATTCTGATCGGCTTTCTTCTGTATATAAGAATCCTCTTTGTCATAGCAGCTTTAAAGCGATTGTATCTATACTTATGATTTCTCAATTTTACTATCAGTGCCCTTTCATTTTTTTTTTTTTTGGAATCTATAATTTTAGGGGGAGACTGTTCTGCCTCTAGAACACGAACACTGGTTCCATTCATGAGATTAGGAAAATTTTTATAAAGATGTTGTTCCACTATATCTTCTAGACTTCTTTCACTACATCTTCCTCCTCCACTATATCTTCCTCCCCTTCAGGAATTCCAATAATTCTGACATTGGTACATTTGATGGCATCATTTATTTCCCATATTCTGTTTTTGTAGCTTCTAAATTTGTGCCAGACTTCCTCCTGATACTTTCTCTGTCTTTTTTTCTTGCAGATCATTAATTCTATCTTATTTTGTGGTTACCCTAGCTTTTAGAGAATTTAGATTAGATTGGAACTGATTGAGAGCATTGTGAACATCATCCCTAGTGGTTTTAGTTCTTCCCTTACATTGTGAATGTCATCCCTGGTGGCTTTCAGTTCTGCTCTAATCAATTTTGTTTGATCATGCATGGCTTTCTGCAACCTAGCTATTGTGAGCCTGAATACTCTTTCCGACATACTGAATATGTTGATAGCCATTAGGTCAGTTGCAGAAGGCCCATCCATTTTTCTTCTGTTGTGCATTCCTCCTCCAAGTCATTTTTGTGAGAGATGACTGAACGGATGCAGGTGGATGTATCGACCATGCTGTAGTGAAAGTACACCCTGGGATGCTTTTGAGCAATAGGATTCCTGACCCAAACAAGAGAAAAAAGAAAAGAGAAAGAATAGAGAGAGATAGAAAGATAAAAGAGAAGGCTCAGCCCAAATGGGCCCCAAGGAAAATTTGTGAAGTATACAAACAGAAACAGACAAACAAAAAACTGATAAAATTATAGGCAAATAAAAAAAGAAACTCAGCGAAAAGAACCACAAATATAAGATTTATATATTGTTAGGACAAACAAGAAAACATGGAAACTTTGGCAGAGAAAAATGATGTGAGTGTGGTTATAAGTTCTCAGTGTGGGCGAGGAAGATTGTGTTGATTCTTCCTGGATGTAACTTGATATCTTTGTTTAAAAAAACTCAACTTATCTAAGATATAGTGGGATTAAAAATTGGTTTACCTATAGGGGTAGCATTGATTGGAGAAAGGGGATTGCCATAATGTTAAATTCTATATGAATATTAGAAAATAAAAATTATAAAGAAACAAACTGGTCTAAACTAAACTCAAATTTTAAAAAAAAAGTGAAAAAGAAAAAATGCAAAAGAGAACACAGGTGTATATACCAAAAGTTCAGATTAGAAGGTTATTATATAATTAGATTTTCTGGACATCTCACTGTGATGATAAATATGTTAATACAGCAAAGACGATTCTAAGGTGGAAATACATAACCATCCAAGCATCCTCAAAAAAAATTGAAAAATCCAGAACACACCAACTGTCTGTACACCTTAAAGAACTGGAGAATCAATAACAAAGAAAACCAACTCCACACATAAGAAGGGAAATAATCAAGATTAGAGCTGAGATCAATGAGTTAGAAACCAGAGATACAGTAGAATGCTTCAATGAAACTAGAAGCTGGTTTTTTGAAAGAATCAATAAGATCGATAAATCATTGGTGACACTAATCCAAATGAAAATAGAGAAAGCTCAAATTCATAAAATTATGAATAAAAAGGGAGAGATCACAACGAACACCAAGGAAGTAGAAACAATCGTCATAAATCATTATCAACAGTTAAATGAATATAAGCTAAGCAACCAAATGAAATGGATGCATTCCTGGAAAACTATAAACTCTGAAATTGCACCAGGAAGAAATTGACAACCTGTATAGACCAATATCTAGTAACGAGATTGAAGTGGTGATCAAAAACCTCCCAAAAAACAAGAGCCAAGGACTTGATGGATTCCCTGGGGAATTCTACCAAATTTTCAAAGAAGAAATAACACATATTCTCCTGAAGCTGTTTAAAAAAAAGAAAAAACTGAAGCAGAAGGAAAACTTCCACTCTTTTTGAAGCCAGCATTACCCAGATCCCCAAACCAGGGAAAGACCCTACCAGAAAGAATTTCAGACCAATATCACTGATAAATATTGATGCTAAGATTCTCAACAAGATCCTAGCAAACAGGATCCAACAGGACATTAAAAAGATTATCCACCATGACCAGTTTAGATTCATCCCTGGGCTACAAGGATGGTTCAACATTCGCTAATCAATCAATGTCATAGAAAAAATTAATATGAGAAGAGACAAGAACCACATGGTCCTCTCAACTGATGCAGAAAAAGCATTGAACAAAATCCAGCACCCGTTCCAAATTAAAATGCTTCAAAATATAGGAATAGAGGGAACATTCCTGATCTTCATAAAATATATCTATGAAAGACCCACAGTGAGTATCATCCTCAATGGGAAAAAGCTTGCAGCCTTCCCATTCAGATAAAGAACATGACAAGGATGCCCACTCTCACCACTCTTGTTCAACACAGTATTAAAAGTCCTAGCAATATCAATCAGAAAATAAAGAAAAATAAAAGGTATCCAAATTGGTATGAAGAAGTCAAACCTTCTCTCTTTGCAAATGACATTATTCTTTATATGGAAAACCCAAAACACTCCACCCCCAAACTACTAGAACTCATACAATTCAGCAAAGTGGCAGGATACAAAGTCGCTCTACAGAAATCAGTGGCTTTCTTATACACTAGTAATGAAAATAAAGAAAGGGAAATTAGAGAATCGATTCTATTTACTATAGCACAAAGAACCATAAGATACCTGGGGATAAAACTAACGAAAGAGGTAAAGTATCTGTACTCGAGGAACTACAGAACACTCATGAAAGCATTTGAAGAAGACACAAAAAGATGGAAGAGCATTCCATGTTCTTGGATCAGAAGAATAAACATTGCTAAAATGTTTATACTGCCTACAGCAATCTATACTTTTAATGCTATTCTGATAAAAATTCCACCGATACTCTTCAAAGAGCTGGAGCAAATAATGCTAAAATTTGTATGGACTCAGAAGAGACCCAGAATCGCTAAGGAAATGTTGAAAAACAAAAATAAAATGGGGGGCATTACGTTACCTGATTTCAAACTTTACTACAAAGCTGTGATCACCAAGACAGCATGGTACTGGCATAAAAACAGACACATAGACAAGTGGAAGAGAGTAGAGGGCCCAGATATGGACCCTCAACTCTATGGTCAATTAATCTTTGACAAGGCAGAAAAAAATATACAATAGAAAAAGACTATCTCTTCAATAAATGGTGCTGGGACAACTGGGCAGCTATATAGGAGAATCAAACGGGACCATTATCTTACACCGTACACAAAGATAAACTCAAAATGGATTAAAGACCTCAATGTGAGACAGGAATCCATCAAAATATTACAGGATAACATAAGCAGTAATCTCTTCGATATCAGCCACAGCAACTTCTTTCAAGATATATCTCCAAAGGCAAAGGAAACAAAAGCAAACATGAACTTTTTCAACTTCATCAAAATCAAAAGAAACAGTCAAGAAAACAAAGAGGCAACCCACGGAATGGGAGAAGGTATTTGCAAATGACAGTACAGACAAAAGATTGATATCCAGGATCTATAATGAACTCTTAAAACTCAACAGACACAAAACAGACAATCATATCAAAAAATGGGCAGAAGATATGAACAGACACTTCTCCAATGAAGACATACAAATGGTTATCAGACACATGAAAAAATGTTCATCATCACTAGCCATCAGGGAGATTCAAATGAAAACCACATTGAGATATCACCTTACACCAGTTAGAATGGCAAAAATTAGCAAGACAGGAAACAACATGTGTTGGAAAGGATGTGGAGAAAGGGGAACCCTCTTCCACTGTTGGTGGGAATGCAAGTTGATGCAGCCTCTTTGGAGAACAGTATGGAGATTCCTCACGAAATTAAAAATAGAGCTTTCCTATTACCCTGCAATTGCGATACTGGGTATTTACCCCAAAGATACAGATGTAGTGAAAATAAGGGCCATTTCTACCCCAATGTTTACAGCAGCATTGGCCACGGTTGCCCAACTGTGGAAAGAACCAAGATGCCCTTCCATGGATGAATGGATAAGGAAGATGTGGTCCATATACACTATGGACTATTATGCCTCCATCAGAAAGTACGAATACTCAACTTTTGTAGCAATATAGACGGGACTGGAAGAGATTATGCTGAATGAATCAAGTCAAGCAGAGAGAGTCAATCATCCTATGGTTTGACTTCTTTGTGGAGCATCACATATATCATGGAGGACATGGGGAGATGGAGAGGAGAAGGGAGATGGAGGATATTGGAAGGGGAGGTGAACCATGAGAGACTATGGACTCTGAAAATCAATCTGAGGATTTTGCAGGGGCGGGGGTGTGGGCGGTCTGGCTACCAAGTGGTGGCTATTATAGAGGGAATGGATTGCATGGGGCACTGGGTGTTGTGTAAAAATAATGAATACTGTTAAGCTGAAAATAAAAAATTTACTTAAAAAAATCTATATAAAAAACCAGAATATTGGGAATGAATTAAAATTAAAGTTGTATCTATGAAATAGTGGTGGTTGTTCTCTTGTAGTCTTTTAATTTTTTACTTTGCTGGTTTTATTTCTGAGGGAGGGGCCTGCCACGTGGGTTTTCAGTCAATGATGTTACCTGATTTAAGTCCTCCCTCCCCGCTCATGGGGGTGGGCTCTGAGGAAACCGGTTTTTTCAGGCTTTTGTTTTTGTTTTTGTATTTGTTCACTTTTTCTCTCTCGCCTTGACTGCTTTTGATGGTTCTTGGAGTTTTAGAGGAAAGTAAACTGCAGCCTGACCTCCCTGACAGAGAGAAACCTCTATCTGCTCCTCTGTAGGTTCTGCAGGGCACATATAAATTCCCTTTTGGCCAATGGCAGAGCTTATATTGAGATACGGTCCCAGGGGATGCAGGATCTTTTGCTTGTACTGAAAACCACAGCAGCAGTGTGGGCAGCTCCAGACCACCAGAGTGGTTCCAAGAAGTGATTGCACACTGAGATTTTCCCACTGACCTGGGCTTGGAGCACCTGGTCTTTCCGGGTCTAAGAGCGCCGGGCATGTGACACCTTTCATAGGGTAGGGTGTGGGTCACAGGCGCCTCTCAGGCTCTGATAGTATGTCAAGGGTTTAAGAGCACCAAGCTGGGCCTTCAGGCAGGGGAAGGTGAGGGGTGCACGTGTCTCAGGCAAGGCTCGGCAATTTGCTGTATGGTGTGGCTCCCACCCCTTAAAGAAACTGGACACAACACACCTCAGGTGCACTGGTGGCTCAGGAACAAGGAGCTGGTTAATCTGCCACACTCTCTCTAGCTCAGCACCAGAAAATTCTAAACTTGTTCCGGGACATAAGCCCCTGTCCTTAGCCGCCTCAATTGTCAGTGATCCTTTAACCCCGTGATCCTTTGCTGTTTTTGAGTGCTTTCAACATGAGTCCAAGTTAATGGTGGTCCCAAGACAGAGGGCACTCTTGTATTGGGGCATTACTTTCCAATCGGTCGACTCTGGTGGCTCTTTCCCCCTTTATATCTTCCGATATCAGACAAAGAGAAATAAAAGGTATTTAAATTGGCAATGAAGAAGTCAAACTTTCTCGCTTCGCAGATGACATGATTCTTTATATGGAAAACCCCAAAGACTCTATCCCCAAATGTCTAGAACTCATACAACAATTTAGCTACATGGCAGGATACAAAGTCATATATGGAAATCAGTGGCTTTCTATACACTAACAATGAAAATGCATAAAGGAAAATTAGAGAATCTATTCCATTTACTATAGCACCAAGAACTATAAGATATCTGGGAATAAACCTAACTGAAAAGGTAAAGGAGCTGTACTTGAGGAACTACAGAACACCCATTAAAGAAATTGAAGAAGACACACACAAAAAAGGAAGATCATTCCATGATCTCGCATTGGAAGAAAAAACATTGTCCAAATGTCTATACTGCCTAGAGCAATCTATCGTTTTAATGCCATTCCTATCAAAATTCCACCGGTATTTTTCAAGGAGCTGGAGCAAATAATCCTAAAATTTTGTATAGAATCAGAAGAGACCCAGAATTTCTAAAGAAATGTTGAAAAACAAACATAAAACTGGGGCATTGCGTACCTTATCTCAGGATTTACTACAAAGTTGTGATCACCAAAACAGCATTGTCCTGGCATAAAAACGGACACATAGACGAGTGGAATAAAGAGGATAGCCCATATATAGACCCTCAACTCTATGGGCAAATAATCTTCGTCAAAACAGGAAAAAATATACAGTGGAAAAAAGACAGTCTCTTCAATAAATAAATGGTGATGGGAAAACTGGACATCCATTTGTAGAAGAAGGAAACTCGACCATTCTCTTACACAGAGGTAAGCTCAAAATGGATAAATGACCTCAAGGTGAGACAGGAATCCATCAGATCCTAGAGGAAAACATAGGCAGTAATCTCTTCGATATCAGCCACAGCAACTTCTTTCAAGATATGTCTCCAAAGGCAAAGGAAACAAAAGTAAACATGAACTTTTGGGACTTCATCAAAATCAAAAGCTTCTGCACAGCAAAAGAAGCAGTCAACAAACAAAGAGGCAACCCACGGAATGGGAGAAGCTATTTGCAAATGAGAATACAGATAAAAGGTTGATATCCAGGATCTATAAAGAACTCCTCAAACTCAACATATACAAAGCAGACAATCATATAAAAAATGGGCAGAATATACGAACAGACACTTCTCCAAAGAAGACCTACAAATGACCTTCGGACACATGAAAAAATGTTCATCATCACTAGCCCTCAGGGGGATTCAAAGGAAAACCACATTGAGATACCACCTTACACCAATTATAATGGCCCAAATTAGCAACACAGGATCAACATGTGTTGGAGAGAATGTGGAGAAAGGGGAACCCTCTTACACTGTTGGTGGGAATACAAGTTGGTGCAGCCAGTTTGGAAAACAGTGTGGAGATTCCTCAAAAAATTAAAAATGAGCATCCCTATTACCCTGCCATTACACTATTTGGTATTTACCCCAATGGCACAGATGTAGTGAAAAGAAGGCCCGTTTGTACCACAATGTTTATAGCAGCAATGTCCACGGTTGTCAAACTGTAGAAAGAAACCAGATGGACAAATGGATAAGGAAGATGTGGTCCATATAGACTGTGGAGTATTATGCCTCCATCAGAAAGGATGAATACACAACTATTGAAATACCATGGACAGGACAGGAAGAGATTATGCTGGAGACAATCAAGCAGAGAGAGTCAATTATATATGGTTTCACTTATTTGTGGAGCATCACAAATAACATGGAGAACAAGGGGAGATGTAGGAGAGAAGGGAATTGAGGTAAATTGGAAGGGAAGGTGAACCATGAGAGACTATGTACTCTGAAAACCAATCTGAGGGTTTTGAATGGGTGTGGGATGGGTAATTGGGAATACTAGCTGGTGGGTATTAGAGAGGGCATGGATTGCATCGAGCACTTGGTGTAGTGCAAAAACAATAAATACCGCCAGACTGAAAAGAAATTTTAAAAAAATAGAAAGTAAACAATAAACTGGTAACTTAAATTAAAAAAAAAAATTACTGTGTACCAAAAATTCTTGTATACCTTCCCATTTTATTTTTGTTGTTTTTATTTAAATATAATTGATGTACAGTGTTATATTAGTTTTGGATGTACAATAAAATAAATCAACAATTCTAAAAAACAAACAAACAAATAAACAACAACAACAACAAAACTGGCCCTTTCAAAAGCAGTTGAAGACCTACAGTGAAAAGGAAATAATTATATTTTATTATCTATACTTATTAAAATGACATGAAATTAGAGTCTAACTGAGTCCTCCATTTCTGGAATCAATGAGAAGACACGACATTGTCTTCCTTAAATGTCTAGAAATGTTGACCAGTAAAATGATAGAGAAGGGACTTTCTGTATGGGTCAGTCTTTTCTGACCCTTAAGGAAAAGACGCTGGGAAAGGACTATCACCCACATGATGACATACCTCTGAGAGCTGATAATACCCAAGATGCCTCACTGTTTCTTGAGATCTATAGAAATTGCATTGGAAATAGCAAAACTTTGCCATCTCTGGAGAAATGTTAGTCTAAATGAAGCTACACCTAACATCATTTCTCATTTCTTTGTATACAAAGGGGACGTGGGAAATTAACACACAAGACAACCTAAGTTCTTGACTAATCTAAGAGGGCTCTTTTTCTGTCCTTCCCGGGTCTTAGTACGTAAAGCCATAGGACTCAAATGTCATGAGAGAGGGACTGCTGTTTCAGTGAATCCAACTTCTGTGATGTCACCAAGGTTTGAACTCAAAGCAACCACTCCTTTTCAACCCACGCCTGATCACTACTCTAGGATGGAGTGGTCATGGGTGGGCTTAGAGGATCCCAAGCCCTCCCAAAACACAGGAGCTGCCTGGATCTCTCACGAAGGCAGTTGTGAAGTGCATCGGTGTCATGTTTTCCATGGTCAAATTCGTAGTCTTTGGTCATGACTATCACCACCAGCCTCTGGACACCGGAGAAAGGCAAGAATCCACCATTCCATCTTACCCATGATAGGACAAGAAAGATTCAGGCATCAAACAATGACTCAGGGGTGGAACTCCACGCCCCGCACATGTCTATGGTCCTCCCACTCAATCAGGGAGCTTCTGACCAGGAAAAGTGCCATCAAGTAAAATTCCCAGGGAACACCCAAAACCATGCCAAAGACATGTCTGGAGTCTTCAACAGTGAGGAAACGAGTAAACCTAGTGTCTCCAGACACCATGCCAAAACGGTCTCCCAATCTTCAAAAGTGACCAAGCACAAGGGCAGACCCTACACCCGAGAACCTGAGGCCCAGTTCGGACTCATGTACTTGGAGTCCACAGGAGCAAGCGCAGAGCTTGTTGGAAGAGAACCATAACCCAAGTAAAATCATTTGAAAGACTTTCGTGCACGTTTCAGGATGACAACATGTATCTCCAAAAGGAAGCAAGGATGAGAATTTGAATGTTGCAGAACCTTGAGCATTCCCACAGGTTGGTGCAGCTGCCCTCTGGGGAATTGAATGGAGATGTGGCAGCACAAGCCTGCCTTAACCCTCTCATGACCATCCCCCAAATTGTTCATGCGATAAACAAAAAGTGCCTCTTTCGGAAAATGGGCATGTTCTAATGGAACCAGGAGAGGATGAACAATGTGAAAACAAAGGGACACTAGAGCGGGACAGACAGCAAATGCTACAGGTTGGTGAGGAGATACAGGAGGACAAAGAATAACAGAATGAACAGGGGAGCTCAGAGTGACAGTCTGGCATTTCAGGATGGTGGGAGTTGCTCTGTACCTGGCTTCATTCTATAGGGACCTAAATCCAAATTAAATAAACCATCCTCTGGCCCCAGTCAATACTTGTACACTGTTTTTTGTTTGTTTATTTGTTTTTGTTTTTTGCCAAAATATCGGCATGCATGTATACGACCGACAGACAGGGAGATCACAATAGGGGATGGAGCTGGAGAGGGTGAAGCTGACTTGCCCCAGAGCAGGGAACCTGAGACCAGAGTCGATTCTATGACCCTGGGCTCATAAGTTGAGCTGAAGGTGGCCTCTGTACTGATGTACACACCACAGGACCCAATCTTTGTCTTCTTAATACATCCTATTTCTAGACAAGAACCAGTGCTCTGTCATTGTACAGAATGCAGGGGATACAGATTTTCCCTTGGGCTGGTGTTGCATGCTCTATGCAACCTCATTCAAGAATGGGTATATCTTGTCTTCTTGAAGACCGTGACTTGGCTATGGACAAACTATTCTCCCGAGCATATTTTGGTTAAGAGAAATCCTCCTTGCTATATTTTGCAGGGGGAATGACACTATGTCTTGTGATGCACTGCTTCTGTTGACGTAGATGGGACACTTCTGTGTCTCTGAATATGGATCTCTGTTTCTGCTCCCAGATGAGGGACATTTTCAGCTCTGATTTCTCAAAGACATGTTCAGCAATCTTTTTTCTCTCTCACTCCTAGTTCTCTTAAATTAGGCACCTCTTTCCTTTCCGAAGAGTTGATGACTTCCCTAAGCTCATAGTCGAGTTCCACCATTCCTTTTTCTCTCTCTGGATTTGCTTCTGTATTTTCCAGTATTTGTCTTCTAGATTACCAATTTGATCCTCTGCTTCTGCCACCTTCCTGACCTTTGCATCCCGTTTGTTTCCAAACTTTTCATCAGGGACTCCTCATTTTATTATTTAAATCACTTTTATCTCTGTGGTTCGAGACTCCCTGATGTCTTCTGTGTTTTTCTGATGTACAGTGAGTATGCTGGCTGCATATCCGGGTGTGTTCCATGTAGACGTTTCACTTTGATTGCCTAGACAGGATCATTTCTTGTTCTTTTTCCTTGTTGTCAAATGATTCTTCCATCTTTGCATTCGATCTAGGTCTCTGTCTTCTTCTCTTTATTCAAAAAGTCCTTTCTGTTTTCTACCCTGAGAGTAAATTCTTTAAGATGACGAGATCATGGAGTGCCCAAGGTCTGGCCTTTGTGGGAGTCTCAGATTTGTGTAGCATGCATGCCCTCTGCTGTTGTTTTGTGGCTGTCCCCAATCCTTGAAACCAGTTATCTGAAGAGGCTCTACTTGCCTGTCATTTGGAGTGTTTGGTGTATGGATGAATATGGTGAGGTTTAGCATCGTGGGCTCTGGTGTGCCAGTGAAATGAGACTTTCAACCCAAACAATAGAATGAAGACCTATAGAATGCTGTGGTCAGGAGAAATCACGTGGGCAGGGCTTTCTTCTATCCCCCTATGGGAGATTCTATTCTGGGAAAAAGCTACTTGGTCTGAGGATGGCAGTACCCCCTGTTTTTCATGGTCAGGACTTCATGTTTGCAGTTTCGGCAGCTAATGTCATCACCATCCTGTCTTTGGCCAGTACCTCCATTTCATGCTGCTGGTACGAGAGCCCAAAATTTCGTGTACTCCCATCAAGTCATCTCCATAAACACTGTTTCTCACGGATACCCTGCCAGAACCCACCCTCTTCCCACTGTGTCTCCTCTGATTGTTTCTGATCATGGTTTCCGGGCTGTCTGCACATGGTTGCTTGTTGAGGTACTCTCCATGATAAACACAGTGTTCTCTAGAGTCGATGTCTGCCAATTCTAATGATCTAAATACTCCGGACTCGAGACCATTTGTTAGCAAAAACTCGTGCCATTCAGACTTTCTGCAGGTCGAAACCACTGGCATAAGGATGCATGCTCCTTTGGGGTTCCCAGTGTTCACTCTCCTGTGCCTTCTTTCTTTGGATTATCTCACTGCCCTCTGAAGCACCAATTCCCTGTCTCTTCTAATCACGTCTCTAGTCTTCTCCCAAAGTCTCTGCGACTTCTTTTATCTTTTGCTGTGGCATTTACTTTGTAGGCTTCAGGTCCATTTCCTCCATGTGGCACTTGATATAGTAATCTTATAGTTGTGTTGCTGGCTAAAGACAAGCCTGGAGTTCCCAGACACTACTAACATCTCACTGTCCTCCAAAAGCACCACGGACTCTTGCCCAGCTGTAAGCAAGAATGAATTCTTTACACTTGCCTCATGGAGCATAATTGTGGAAAGCATAGGGCTATGTCACATCTATCAGTCTCAGAAAGACAAATAACATGCGATTTTGCTCTCTCATGCTAGTCAAGGAGCATGTGAATATGCAAGGGAAAAGGGGACAAACAATACTACTCTAACCAGGCTCTTAAAATTTGGTGTTTTTTTGAAGGCAAGTTAGTGAGAATATGTGTTTATAAAAGAGGACTTAATGGGACATTCCTTGCAGGAAATGTGGCTGAAAGTGATGGAATGTGGGTTTTCAAGGCATATCAAATTGAATTGCTATCCTTAAAGGAAAGAAATCTAACTACTGATATTTCATTATAATTGTTATGTGAAACACACAGACAACATACACACGCACACATACACACACAAATAAGACACACAAAAGATGGGGAAGATGGGAGGAATCGCACTGAAGGAAGCAAACCCAAAGGAAAATACCATAAATGGGAAAGGCACTGAGAATCCAAGTCAAAAAAAAAAACAACGAAAATGAGAAATTTAACTCTGTACACATCAATAATTAGTTGAAGTATTCAGGACTAAATACTCCTATTCCTATAAACACGTTGTTGGAAGGATGAAAATTGAAAAAAAAAAAAAAGGCAAAAAAGACCAACAAGAAAACAAACAAACAGACAAACAAACAAAACAAAACCAACTCGACCTTATGTTAGCCATAGGAGATCCTTTGACTATAAAGATACAATAGCTTGGAAGTTATGGATTTGGGAAAACAGGTAGTGCAATTGGCAAAGATAAGAGAACCAATCCATTGGTGCCTATGGCAGATAGAGAAATTTTATGCCTTCAAGAGACAAAATATTACCAGAAGGTGTTTTGTCTTGATTGAGCATCAAAACTTCAGAAACTTGGAAGAATTGCCAACAGATACACCACCAACTTGGTTGTATCTAAATGTTGGAAGCATATTACCAGAACAGAAGAGAGTTGGGAACCACAATCCAATATTTTGAGGACGATGATATCCACTTTTAGCACAGGACAAATCATGCAGAGGGATAGGTGGGAAAAAATAACAGACGTCATCATGGGCTCTCTAGACCACCTGAGCATAGGAGAAACATGCATAAGATTGTGTCTCGGAGAACCATAAGAGAAGTTCTTCCCAAGGGCAGACCTAACATTGTCTATCAGATCCTGTGCTGAAGTAAAAACCCAGTAATAATTAATAGAAGAGAATTCATATCCTTTCTTGTATACTTATGACCACAAAGATATGAAAAAGGAAAGAAATCACTTATGAATGGGAAACACAGCCACACATTAATAGGTGGAAAACACAAACACTCCCAAACTCTCAATGCCTTAAAGATGGACAATCAAAAGGAAAGTCATAAAGTACTTTCAACAAAGGAAAGTAAAGAAACTTATGAGATGATGCCAAAACATTCTTTGGGGAAAGAATATAGGGCTAAATGCATTTATTTCAAAAAATTTAAAGCACCAAATAAAAGCAACCTAACCGATGGCATAAGGAACTAGAAAAAGATGAAATGGAATCCAAAGTGAACAGAAAAAGAGAGATAATATATATGATCATTGGAATAAAAGAAATACAAACAAAACAATAGAAAAAAATCTGGAGAACTCAATTGTCAGTTTTGAAAACTTTAACAAACGGGAATAGCCATTACCTGGATTAAACAGGGAGACTAGCATACAGATGAAATTATGAGATCATATGACAACTGATAGAAAGGAAAAAAAAATAACCGAAATGACACATCTACACAATTATTCCAGCAAATCCAACACTGAGAAAAAGGATAAAATTCCAACACTGAGAAAAAGGCTAAATTCCAAGACACATATCAAATTAGGAACACATATTAAGTCAGGAACCCTACAAAACCTTAGCTCTCTAGTAGTGACTAAAGCGTTTGAAGCAGTAATCCGACACCTCCCAACACACAGAAGGTCAGATCCAAATCATTTTTCTGGTCAACATTTCTAGACATTTGATGAAGTCAATGTCGTTTCTTCTCATCAAATCCACAAATGGAGGAGGCAGGTAGACTGTAATTTACAAGTATGAAGACCCAATTCAGATAAGGACATTATAGGAAACAAATTCCATGCCATTTTCATAAGTAAAGATAATATAAATATAATTTTTCGTTTTCTCTGTCTATCTTTACCTGCTTTTGAAAGGGCCAGTTTGTTTTTATTTTAATTTTTTGTTCTGTTGAGAAAATAGGCCTATCATCCATCATTCGATTTTGAAAAGTATTCACGATGCTTTAGTTCCATATATGACCTAGAGTTCATCCTAAAACTCTAAGATGTTCCACAACTTCTCAACACCCATTAGCCAGTTCCCTCATTTCCTGCATGTCTTTCTTTTCTGTAACCTCAGAGTACTGAGTCACTTCTGGTTTGTCTCCTTCTGTGACTTCTTCCCCTTCCATTTCCCCTTCTTTCTACTAAGGCCCATGGTATTCATCCTGGGGCACATATGAGAGAAGCCATATTATATTTCCCTTTGTCTGCTTGCCTTTTTCATTTGGCATCCTGTGACATTCATGTCAATGCAAGTACCAGGGGTTCATCCTCTCTGATGGCTGAGGAATACTCTGTTGCCAATGTGGACTGCACCTTCTTTATCCAATAGTCCTTGTGAGGGCAATGCAACTCAATCCACAGTTCTGATCTATTGGGCCTTGCAGGCCATCCATATAAGCCGTTCATTTTCCTCTGATTAATGAGAAATAGTCAACATGGCTATACCCATTACCACAGCAGGTAGAGTTAACTAAGATGACAAGGAGTGCTCTCATGGGTTCTTCCTTAAGGGTTAATTATCATGCAGAATATCAATCTTCTAGAAGCATTTGAAAAGCTGTCCAAGGTAAAGCCAGGTAGACAGAGCCCTAATCCCTTATGAATAGTGTTTCTTAACACGAGGAGATGAGGACACAGACAGCATAATACATACATATTCTAACATTTATCCTTGAAAAAGGACTTCCCGTCCCTTAGTCATTACTGACCCATAAGTAAAAGATGCTGAGCAAGGACTCTGTTACCCACAGGATGACAAACATCACAGAGAGCTAATGATACCGAGGGCCCCACTGTTTATTGAGATCTCTAGAAATTGCAGTGGAAATAGGAAAACCTTGCCATCTCTGGAAAAATGTTGGCCTAAAAAAAAAAAAAAAAGATATGCTGTACATCATTTTCTTTTCTATTTTTCTAGAAAGGGGAAGTGGAAATTAACACATAGACAACCTGAGTTCTTGATCAGGCTCAGGGCTCTTTTTAGCCCTTCCCTGGCTTCCTACCTAAAGCCATAGGAATCAAAGGTTATGAGAGAGGGACTGCTGCTTCAGTTAAGACAGCTTCTCTGATGTCACAAAGCTTTGAGGTCATAGCAACCCCTCCTCCCCAAACCACGCCTGATCTACACTTGGATGTTGTAGTCATGAGTGGTCCAAGAGGATCCACAGCTCCCCCAAATACTGTAGCCGCCTGGGTCTCTCACCAAGTCAGTTTGAGAAGCGAGTCAGTGTAGCATTCTCCATGGCCGATTTTGTAGTCTATTGTCGTGACAGTTACAAAAGCCATCTGGACTCCAGAGAAAGACAAGTATCCCCCAATCCATCTTACCCACGAAAGGCCAAGAAAGAATCAGGTCTCAAAAAAGAGACAGGGGATGAACTCCATGTCCTGCATATGTTATGGTCCTCCCTCCCAATCAGGGCGCTTCTGACCAGGAAAAGTGCCACCCAAGGAAATCTCATAGGGAACACCCGCAACCCTGCCAAAGTTATGTCTGGAGTCTACAACAGCAAGGATATGTGTTCCTCTAGCATCTCAAGAAATCATGACATAGGGCCTCCCAATCTTCAAAACTGACCAAGCACCAAAGTCAGACTCTACACCCTAGAACCTGAGTCCCAGGATGGACTCATTTACTTGGAGTCCACAGGAGCAAGCATGAAACATGTTGGAGGAGACCTATAGCACAAGGGAAGCCATCTGAATGGCACTCTTGCTCGTTTCAAGATAAAAACGTGTATCTACAAAAGACAAATGGAAGAGGATTCGCATGATGCAGAACCTTGAGCATGCCCACAGGGTGGTGTAGCTACCCTCTGCAGAACTGAATTGAGATATGGCAGCACAAGCCTGCCTTAACCTTCTCATTACCATCCCCCAATGGTTTCAGGTAATAACCAAATGGTGCTTCTTGCAGAAGATGGGCATGTTCTAATGGAACCAGGAAAGGATGAACAATGTGACAACAAAGGGCCACTATACTGGGACAGACAGTGGGTGATACAGGTTGGTGAGGAGGTACAGGAAGACAAAGAACAGGAGAATGGACAAGGGAGCACAGAGTGAAGGCCTGGCACTTTAAGACGGTGGGAGGTGCTCTGTACCTGCGTGCATTCCATAGGGACATAGGTCCAAATTAAATAAACAATACTCTGGCCCTAGTAAATCATTGTAAACTTTTTAAAATTTATTTATGTCCAACAATATACATGAACGTACTTGAGAGAGAAACAGAAAGATCACACTCACGGGATGGAGATGTGGTGGGGAATCAGAGTTGCCCTTGAACAGGGATCTTGAGACCAGAGACAAGGCCATGACCCTGGTATCATGAGCTGAGCTGAAGGCCGTTTCTGAACTGATGGACACACCCCAGGACCCAATCTTTGTCTTCTTAATACCTCAGAGTCCTAGACAGAATCACTGCTCTGTCATTGTTCAGAAATGCAGGGGATACGCATTTTGGCTTGGGCTGGTGTTGATTGTTCTATCCGACCTGCTTTGAGAGCTGGTATAACTGGTCGCCTTGAAGTCAGTGACTTGGCTATGGACAAACTACTCTCGCACACATTTTTGCATTACGAGAATAACTCCCTTGCTATCTTTTGCAGGGGGGATGACACTGTATTGTATTGCTCTGAATCTGTTGATGGTGATGGGAGTACTCTGTGCCTCTTAATATGGAGCTCTGTTTCTACTCCAAGATCAGGGACATTTTCAGCTCTGATTTCTCAAAGAAATATTTGGCCTTCTTTATTCTTTCACTCCTAGGTGTGCAAGAATAGGCACCTCCTTTTTTTTTTTTTTCTTGGAGTTGATGTTTTCCATAAGCTTATTGTCATGTTCCATCATTCTTCCTTCTCTCTTTCACTTACCTTCCATTATTTTCCAGTATTTTTCTACCACGTCACTAATTGTATCCTCTGATTCTGCCAGCTTCTTGGCCTTGCAACCAGTCTACTACCAATCTTATTATGAGAGACCCTAGATTTTATTTTTTTTATCACTTTTATCTCTGTGGTAGGAGACTCCCTGATGTCTTCTGTCTTTTTCTATGTACAGTGAGTATTCTGGATATTGCTTTCAATCCTTCTTCGGGCTTGTTACATTTAAAGGTTTAACTTTGATTGCCTGGCTATGATCATTTCTAATTCTTTTCCTCAGCATCAATTGAGTCTTCCATCTTTGCATTGGATCCAGGTCTCTGTCTTCTTCTCTCTATTCACAAAGCCCATTCTGTTTTCTACCCTTAGGGTAATGTCTTTAGGAAGAAGTGATCATGGGGTGGCCAAGGTCTGGCCATTGAGGAAGTCTCGGGTGTTTGTGGAGTGCATGCCCTCTGTTGTTGTGTTGTGGCTGTCCCCTGACATTAAGACAGTCATCTGCAGGGTCTCTCCTTGCATGCCATTTTAGTGTTTCTGTGCTGAATATGGTGTGGTTTAGTTTGGTGTGCACTGGTTTGCCTAAGAAAGGAGACGTTCAACCAACTCAACAGACAAACGCCTGCAGAATGCTGTGTTTTAAAGAGAGCATGGTAGAAGGGCTTTCTTCTAGTCCCTTACTGGAGAGTCTGTTCTCCTTTGGATAAGCAACTTGGACTGAGGAAGACAGTCTCCACAGTGTTCCATGGTTTGGACTTCGTTTTTGTACGTGAGGCAGCTAATGTCCTCACCGTCCTGTCTTTGCCAGTAGTTCGGTCTTTATGCTGTTTGTGCTAGAGCCCCAAATTACTTTTGCCCCCATCAAATCATCTCCACGAGCCGTGCCTCTCACAGATACACTGCCAGAAACCACCATCTTCCTTCGGTGTCTGCTGGTACTGTCTCTGATCATGATTTCCAGGCTGTTTGCACCTGGTTGTTTCTTGGTGTCCTCTCCAGGAGAAACACAGTGTTCTCTCAACTCAATATCTGCCAAGACTGATGATCTGAAAACTCCAGACTCAACACCCTTTGTTGGCAAGGACTTGTACCATTCAGATAAGCTGCTGGTTAGAGCAAGTGGCATTGGGAAACATGCTACCTGTGGGTTCCCAGTGTTCTCGTCTCTCCTGTGCCTTTGTCTTTTGCATTGGCTTACTGCCGTCTGAAGCACCACCGCCTACTTCTCCCTAAGCCATGTCTCCAATTTTCTCCCATAGTCTCTTTGACTTCTTTTCTCTTTTACTGTAGAGTTTGGTCTGTAGGCTTCAGGTCAATTTCCACCAAGTCACAGTTGATGTAGTCATCTTCCAGTTGTGTTCATGGCTGATGACAAGCCTGGAGTTCCCAGATACTACTAACATCTCACTATCTTCCAAAGGCATCACAGACTCTTACCCAGCCATAAGGAAGAATGAATTCTTGCCACTTGCCTCATGTGGCAATGTTGTGGAGAGCATTGGGCTATGTCACATCTCTGAGTCTCAGAAAGACAAATAACGTATGATTTCACCCCGTCATGGTAGTAAAGAAACATGTGAAAAAGCAGGGGAAAATGGACAAGCAATACTACTCTAACCAGACACTTAAACTTTTGTCTTTCTTTGTAGGCATGTTAGTGGGAATACGTGTTTATAAAACAGGACAAAATGCGACATTCTTTGCAGGAATTGTGGCTGAAAGTGATGGAATGTGAGTTCTCAATGCACATGAAATTGATTTGCTATCCATAAAATGCCAAATTCCTATCTCTTGAAATTTTCTTATAAGTGTCATGTGAGAGGAAACAAGATGATGGGCAAGTAAGAGGAGGTGCCATTTCTACCTGTACTCCAAATTGAAGTTATTTCCTACCAAAGAATTCTGATTACCCATGAAAACAGCCTGAGATCAGAATTATATATGTCTGGATCTCTGCCAGCGCAGAAGTCATCAGTGGGCAGGAAAAGTGGAGTGAGAACGTTGGACTGTTACTGAAATAAACAAAAGTTCAAGGGACCCACCCAAGGCCACCAATTGGAAAGTAATACCCCAATACAAGAGTGTTCTGAGTCTGGGGACCAGCACTAACTTGGACTCTGGTTGAAAGCATTCAAAAAGTGCAAAGGATATTGAAAGTAAATTGTGTGAATCATGGCAGCTAAGGACACGGGCTTAAGTCCCCACACCCAGTACAGATTCCCTGGTGCTGAGCCAAAGAGAGTGTGTTGGAAAAACGATGTTTTGGTCCCTGAGCCAACAGCACACCTATGATCATGTGGGGTTCAGCTCCTGTTAGGGGCTTAGAGCCTCACCAAGCAGCAGAGCAATGAGACTTGCTAACAGAGCCTGAGACACCTGCACCCCTTACCATACCCTGAGAAAGGTGTGCAAAGGCCCAGTCCATTGCTTAGACCCGTGCCATACTATCAGAGCATGAGACACGCGTGCACCCCACACACTCTCCTGAGAGAGGTGCGTGAAGGCCCAGGCTCATGCTCTCGGACACGCACCCTTCTATCAGAGCCTGAGACACGTGTGACCCACACCCTCCCCTGAGAGAGTGCTTGCAAGCCCAGAACTCTTAGACAGAGAAAGACCAGGCACTCCCAGCCAGGGCCAGCATGAAAATCTCAGTGTGGGATGGCAATTGGAAACTCTCTGATGGTCAGGAGCTGCCTAGACAGACACTGCTGCAATGGTTTGGGTACAAGCAGAAGATTCTGTGCTCCCTGGGACTACGACTCAAAATTTGCTCTGGCAGCAGGCAAGGGCGAATTTATATGGGCTCTGCAGCACCCACAGGTGAGAAGACTCAGGATTATCTCTGAGAGAGAGAACAGGGTGCAGTTTGCTTTCATCTCCAAAAGCCATCAAAAGAGGTCAAGGCAAGAGAAAAAAAAAATTAACAAACATAAAAACCTCCAAAGAATAAAGACCTGAAAAAAACAGGATTCCTCATAGCCCATCCCCTTGAGAGGGGTGGGAGAATTTAAATCAGGGAACATCATTGACTGAAACCCACGTGACAGGCCTCTGCCTCAGAAAACCAACCAGGACAGAAAAAAAGACTACACAACAACAACCACTGCTACTTCATAGATACAACTTTTATTTTTAACTCATTCCCACTATTCTGGTTTATTTGTAATATATAGATAACTTTTTAACCTATTTACCTTCAAACTGAGATGTCCAGTATATCAAATTCCATATTAACCTTCTAACCTGAACTTTTTGATACATACACATTTTTTTTTTCATTTGCATTCTAATTTTTTTAAAAATTTAGTTTAGTTTAGTCTAGTTTATTCCTTTTTCATTTCTATTTACTAATGTTCATATAGAGTTAAACTTCAAGGTAATCTTCTTTTCCCAAACAATGCTATACCTATAGGTAAAGAAATTATCTTTTTATTTTTTTAATTCATTTTTTATTTATCTTATAGTTATATAAAATTCATATTAAAGTCACATAAAAGTCATATTCAGAGTCATAGCCAAGACTCTGGAATCATGAGTTGATCTGAAGGACGCCTCTGAACTGATGGACACAACAAGGGACCCAACCTTTGACTTCTGAATACCTCCTGGTTCTAGACAAGAACCGCTGCTCTTTCATTGTTCAGAAATGCAGGGGATAAGGATTTTGGCTTGGTCAGGTGTTGCTTGAGCTATCCGACCTGCTTCGAGAGCTGGTATAGCTTTTCCTCTTGAAGTCAGTGACTGGGCTATGGACAAACTATTCTCCGATGCCTATTTGCGTAAAGAAAATTCCTCCATGCCTAGATTTTCCAGGGGGAAGGACACTATGTCTTTTGGTGCTCTGCTTCTGTGGAAGGTGATGGGAGTCCTCTGTGCCTCTGATTCTGGACCTCTGTTTCAGCTCCCAGATGAGGGTCATTGACAGCCCTGATTCTCAAATCCATGTTCAGCCCTCTTTTTTTTTTCTCTCACTATTACTTATCCTACAATAGGCACCTATTACCTTTCTTTTTGGATGGTGATTCCCTAAGCTCATTGTCATGTTCCATCATTCTTCCTTCTCTCTTAGAATTTGCTTCCTTATTTTCTAGGCTTGTTCTTCAGGGTCACTAATTGGATCCTCTACTTCTGCCACGTTCCCAGACTATGCATCCAGTCTCCTACCAATCTTTTCTTCAGGAGCTCTTTAGGTTCTTTTATCTTTATCAGTTTTATCTCTGTGGTTCGAGACTCTCTGATATCTTCTATGTTTTCTGATGTATAGGGAGGATCCATGCCGCTGCTATCAAACCCACATCGGGCGTGTTATATGTAGAAGCTTCACTCTGATTTCCTAGCCGTGATCCTTTCTTGTTCATTTTCCTTGGCATCTATTGATCCTTCCATCTATATTAGATCTAGATCTCTGTATCCTCTCTGTATTCGAAATACTTATTCTGTTTTCTATCCTGTGGGTAATTTATTTAGGTAGAAGAGATCATTGAGTGTCCAAGGGAGGGCCCTTAAGGTTTGTCTAGTGTGTGTGTGTGTGTGTGTGTGTGTGTGTGTGGCATGCATGCCATCTGATGTTTGTGTTGTGGCTGATGCTGTCCTTAAGACCAGCCATCTGCAGTGGATCTCCTTGCCTGCCGTTTGGTGTGTTTGGGGCCTGGGCTGAATATGCTGAGGTTTACCTTGATGGGCTCTGGTGTGCCTGTGAAAGGAGACATTCCACAAAATCATCAGAACACAGACCTACAGAATGCTATGTTCAGAAGAGATCATGTGTTCAAGGCATTCTTCTCATCCCCTTTGGGATAGTCTGATCTCCTTGGAGTAAACAACTTGGAGTGAGGAAGGCTGTCCCACAAGTGTTCCGTGGTTGGGATTTCGTGTGGGCAGAGTAGGCAGCTAATGTACTAACCATCCTGTATTGGCCAGTAGCTCAGTCTTGATTCTCCTCATGTGGGAGCCCAATATTTCTTATGCCCCCATTGATACAACTCCACGAAAACTGCCTCTCATGGAGGCACTGCCAGGACCCACCATCTTCCCACAGTGTGTCCTGATATTGTCACTGATCATGGTCTCCAGGTTGTCTGCACATTGTTGCTTGTTGGTGACCTATGCAGGAAAAACACGGAGTTCTTTCGACGTTATATCTGCCAAGCCAGGACTCAAGACTTGTGTTGTCAAGAACTCGTGCCCTTCAGACCCTCTTCTAGTCATAGCCAATGGCACTGGGAAACAGGTGCCTTGTGGTTTTCCAGCATTCCCTGCTCTCCTGGGCATTTGTCTTTTGCAAGGGATCACTGCCATCTGATGCATGAACCAACGAAATCTCCTATAAGCCATGTCTCCAACCTTCTCCCTTAGTCTCTGCGACTACCTTTCTTCTTGTCGAGTTTCACTTGTAGGCTTCCGGTCAATGTCCACTCCGTTGCAGTTGTTCTGGTCATCTTCCTGTTGCCTTCTTGGCTGAAGACAAGCACGAGGTTATTAGACACTACTACCATCTCACTGTCCTCCATGTCACCACAAATTCTTACTGAAACATAAGAAAGAATGAATTCTTCCACTTGCCTCATTTGGTAGTGTTGCGGAGAGCATTGGGCTTCGTCACATCTATCATTCTCAGAAAGACAACAAACAGATGATTTCACTCCTTCATGACAATAAAGAAACATATGAAAAAGCAAGGGGTATAAGGACAAACAATACGACATTAATGAGGCACCCAATCGTGGTGATTGTGTGAAGGCAGTTTTATGAGAATACGTGTTAATTGAAGAGGACAATGCGACAAGGTATTCCTAATGAGGCACATATTGTGGGAAGCCATATGATATTTCCCTTTTTCTGATTGCCTTTTCATTTCACATCAGCCAGGCATGGGACATTCATGTCAAGGCAAGGTCCAGGGCATTCATTCTCTTCGACAGCCGAGGAATACTGCTTGCCAAAATGTACCAAGCCTTCCTTATCCACTAGTCCTTGCAAGGGCATTGCGGCTCACTGCAAAGGTCTGCTCGAATGGGCCTTGCGAGCCATCGATATTAGCCATACCTATCCTTCTGACTAAAGAGACATGGTCAACATGATTATACCCGTTACCACAACAAGGACAACTAATGATGACAACGGGTGCTGTCCGGGCCTCTTCCTTAGGTTTAGCCCTGATGCAGAATGACACTCTCCTCTAAGACTTTGAAAAGGTGTGTAAGGGAAAGCCAGGTAGACAGAGCCTTAAACCATTAGCTGTGTTTCAGAAAACTAAGAGATGAGACCACAGACAGCACCATATATCTATGCCCTCACCTTTTTCCTCGAAAGGGGACTTTCTGTCCCTTAGTCATCACTGAGCCATAGGCAAAAGACGCTGAGAAAGGACGCTCTCAAACACAGGATTTCCAAACCCATGGAGAGTTGTTGATACCCATGAGGCCTCACCGTTTCTTGAGATGTCTAGAAATTATAGTGGAAATAGGACACCTTGCCGTCTCTGGGAAAATGTTGGCCTATAGGAAGGTATACTGAACATCATTTTCTTTCTGCTTTTTCCAGAATGGGGAAGTGGGACACTAACACACAAGACAACCTGAGTTCTTGATCAGAATCAGAAGGCTCTTGTTCTGTCCTTCGGTGGCTTCCTACCGAAAGCCTTAGGACACCAAGGTCATGGGAGAAGGACAGCTGCTTCAGTGAAGCCAGCAATTGTGATGTCACAATGCTTTGAGTTCATAGCAAACACTCCTCATTACATCACGCCTGATCACTACAATTGGCTAGAGTAGTCGTGGGTGGGCCAAGAGCACCCCAGGCCGTCCCGAACCGCCGGAGCTCTCTGGGTCTCTCACCAAGGCAGTTTGCGAAGCGAGTCGGTGTCACCTTCCACATGGCCCAATTCATAGTGTTTGGTCGTGATTATCAGCACCAGCCCTCTGGATTCCAGAGAAAGACAAGCATCCACCATTCCATCTTAACCACGACATGCCAAGAAACAATCAGGCCTCAAGCAAAGCCTCAGGGGAGGAAATCTGAGCTCTGCACAAGGATAAGGCCCTCCCACACAATCACGGAGCTTCTGAACAAGAAAAGACCCACCCAAGCAAAGAAAACTGAACACCCGCAACCGTGCAAAAGACATGTCTGGAGTCTTCAAAGGGACAACACAAGTACCTCGAGCCTCTCCAGGAATGCTGCCAACAAGGCCTCCCCATCTTCAAAAATGACCATGCATCAAAGGCAGTCTCTACACCTTAGGTGTAGAACCTTAGGTCCAGGATGGACTCATGTACTTGGAGTCCACAGGAGCAAATGGAAAGCATTTTGGAAGAGACCCATAGCCCAAGTGAAGCCATCTGAAAGACTTCTGTGCCTGATTCAGGTAGACAACTTATATGTACAAAAGGACGCATTGAAGAGGATTCGAATGTGGAAGAACCTTGAGAACACCCTCAGGGTGGAGCAGCTACCCCTGTGGAACTGCATGGAGATGTGGCAGCACAAGCCTGCCTTCTACCTCTCAAGACCCTCAGCCAAATGATGTCATGTGAGAAGCAAAGATTGCCTGTAGTAGAAGATGGGCATGTTATAATGGAGCCAGAAGAGAATGAACATGTGTCAACAAGGGGTCAGTACAGCGTGACACACAGTGGATGCTTCAGGTTGGTGAGGAGATCCAGGAAGAGAAAGAACAGCAGAATGAACATTGGAGCTCCGAGCAAAGGTATGGTATTTTAGGATGGTGGGAGGTTCTCTGTACCTAGCTGCCCTCCATAGGAACCTTGGTCCAAATTCAATAAATTATCCTCTGCCCCCAGTCAATTATTGTGTCTGGTTTTGTTTTTGTTATCTTGTCAAACGATGCGCTTGCACTTATTAGACAGAGAGACCGAGAGTTCACAATCAAGGGGTAGAGCTGGCGAGGGAGAAGCTTACTTTCCCCTGAGCAGAGAACCTGAGACCACAGTCATTGCCAAGACCGTGGAATCATGAGTTGATCTGAAGGGTGCCTCTGAACTGATTGACACATCCTGGGGCCCAACCGTTGACTTCTGAGAACCTCGTGGTTCTAGACAAGAACCGCTGCTCAGTCATTGTTCAGAAATGCAGGGGATAAGGGTTTTGGCCTGGGCTGGTGTTGCTTGAGCTATCTGGCTTTCTTCGAGAGCTGGTATAGCATTTCCTCTTGAAGTCAGTGACTGGACTATGGACAAACTATTCTCCCATACCTATTTGCTAAAGTGAATTCCTCCATGCCTAGATTTTCCAGGGGTAAATGGCACTATGTCTTTTGGTGCTCTGCTTCTGTGGAAGGTGATGGGAGTCCTCTGTGCCTCTGATTCTGGACCTCTGTTTCAGCTCCCAGATGAGGGTCATTGACAGCCCTGATTCTCAAATCCATGTTCAGACCTCTTTTCTTTCTCTCACTCTTACTTATCCTACAATAGGCACCTATTACCTTTCTTTTTGGATGGTGATTCCCTAAGCTCATTGTCATGTTCCATCATTCTTCCTTCTCCTTTAGAATTTGCTTCCTTATTTTCTAGGCTTGTTCTTCAGGGTCACTAATTGGATCCTCTACTTCTGCCATGTTCCCAGTCTTTGCATCCAGTCTCCTACCAATCTTTTATTCAGGAGCTCTTTAGGTTCTTTTATCTTTATCAGTTTTATCTCTGTGGTTTGAGACTCTCTGATATTTTCTATGTTTTCTGATGTATAGGGAGGATCCATGCCGCTGCTATCAAACCCACATCAGGCGTGTTTTATGTAGAAGCTTCACTCTGATTTCCTAGCCGTGATCCTTTCTTGTTCTTTTTCCTTAGCATCTATTGATTCTTCCATCTTGTTTTAGATCTAGATCTCTGTCTCCTCTCTGTATTTGAAATACTCATTCTGTTTTCTATCCTGTGGGTAATTTATTTAGGTAGAAGAGATCATTGAGTGACCAAGGGCGGGCCCTTAAGGTTTGTCTAGTGTGTGTGTGCTTGTGTGTGTGTGTGTGTGTGTGTGTGTGTGTGTGTGTGTGTGTGTGTGTGTGTCATGCATGCCATCTGATGTTTGTTTTGTGGCTGACGCTGTCCTTGAGACCAGCCATCTGCAGTGGATCTCCTTGCCTGCCGTTTGGTGTGCTTGGGGCCTGGGCTGAATATGCTGAGGTTTACCTTGATGGGCTCTGGTGTGCCTGTGAAAGGAGACATTCCACAAAATCATCAGAACGCAGACCTACAGAATGCTGTGTTCAGAAGAGATCATGTGTTCAAGGCATTCTTCTCATCCCCTTTGGGATAGTCTGATCTCCTTGGAGTAAACAACTTGGAGTGAGGAAGGCTGTCCCTCAAGTGTTCCGTGGTTGGGATTTCGTGTGGGCAGAGTAGGCAGTCTTTTGGTTCTCTCAATGAGGTGAGGATGCTCCTCACTATCCTGTATTGTCCAGTAGCTTGGTCTTGATGCTCCTCGTGTGGGAGCCCAATATTCCTTATGCCCCCATTGAGACAACTCCACGAAAACTGCCTCTCATGGATGCACTGCCAGGACCCGCCATCATCCCACTGTGTGTCCTGGTATTGTCGCTGATCATGGTCTCCAGGTTGTCTGCACATGGTTGCTTGTTGGTGACCTATGCCGGAAAAAATCGGAGTTCTTTCGACGTTATATCTGCCAAGCCTGCTGATCTGAAAACTCCAGCACTCAAGACTTGTGTTGTCAAGGACTCGTGCCTTTCAGACCCTCTTCTCGTCACAGCCAATGGCACTGGGAAACAGGTGCCTTGTGGTTTTCCAGCATTCCCTGCTCTCCTGGGCATTTGTCCTTTGCAAGGGATCCCTGCCATCTGATGCATGAACCAACGAAATCTCCTATAAGCCATGTCTCCAACCTTCTCCCTTAGTCTCTGCGACTACCTTTCTTCTTGTCGAGTTTCCCTTGTAGGCTTCCGGTCAATGTCCACTCCGTTGCAGTTGTTGTGGTCATCTTCCTGTTGCCTTCTTGGCTGAATACAAGCACGAGGTTATTAGATACTACTACCATCTCACTGTCCTCCATGTCACCACAAATTCTTACTGAAACATAAGAAAGAATGAATTCTTCCACTTGCCTCATGTGGCAGTGTTGCGGAGAGCATTGGGCTTCGTCACATCTATCATTCTCAGAAAGACAACAAACAGATGATTTCACTCCGTCATGACAGTCAAGAAACGTATGCAAAAGGAAGGGGGATAGGGACAAACAATACGACACTAATGAGGCACCCAATCGTGGTGATTGTGTGAAAGCAGTTTTATGAGAATACGTGTTAATTGAAGAGGACAAAGCGACAAGGTATTCCTAATGAGGCACATATTGTGGGAAGCCATATGATATTTCCCTTTTTCTGCTTGCCTTTTCATTTCACATCAGCCAGGCATGGGACATTCATGTCAAGGCAAGGTCCAGGGCGTTCATTCTCTTCGACGGCCGAGAAATACCAAATGCCAAAATGGACCAAGCCTTCCTTATCCACTAGTCTTGCAAGGGCATTGCAGCTCACTGCAAAGGTCTGCTCGAATGGGCCTTGCAAGCCTTCGATATTAGCCGTACCTATCCTTCTGACTAAAGAGACATGGTCAACATGATTATACCCGTTACCGCAACAAGGACAACTAATGATGACAACGGGTGCTGTCCGGGCCTCTTCCTTAGGTTTAGCCCTGATGCAGAATGACACTCTCCTCTAAGACTTTGCAAAGGTGTGTAAGGGTAAGCCAGGTAGACAGAGCCTTAAACCATTAGCTGTGTTTCAGAAAACTAAGAGATGAGACCACAGACAGCACCATATATCTATTCCCTCACCTTTTTCCTCGAAAGGGGACTTTCTGTCCCTTAGTCATCACTGAGCCATAGGCAAAAGACGCTGAGAAAGGACGCTCTCACACACAGGATTTCCAAACCCATGGAGAGTTGTTGATACCCATGAGGCCTCACCGTTTCTTGAGATGTCTAGAAATTATAGTGGAAATATGACACCTTGCCGTCTCTGGGAAAATGTTGGCCTATAGGAAGGTATACTAAACATCATTTTATTTCCCCTTTTTCCAGAAAGCGGAAGTGGGACACTAACCCACAAGACAACCTGAGTTCTTGATCAGAATCAGAGGACTCTTGTTCTGTTCTTTGGGGGCTTCCTACCTAAAGCCTTAGGACACCAAGGTCATGGGAGAAGGACAGCTGCTTCAGTGAAGCCAGCAATTGTGATGTCACAATGCTTTGAGTTCAGAGCAAACACTCCTCATTACATCACGCCTGATCACTACAATTGGCTAGAGTAGTCGAGGGTGGGCCAAGAGCAACCCAGGCCATCCCTAACCGCCAGAGCTCTCTGGGTCTCTCACCAAGGCAGTTTGCGAAGCGAGTCGGTGTCACCTACTACATGACCCAATTCATAGTGTTTGGTCCTGATTATCAGCACCAGCCCTCTGGATTCCAGAGAAAGACAAGTATCCACCATTCCATCTTAACCACATCAGGCCAAGAAAAAATCAGGCCTCAAGCAAAGCCTCAGGGGAGGACATCTGAGCCCGGCACAAGGGTCAGGCCCTCCCACCCTATCACAGTGCTTCTGAACAGAAAAATGGCCACTCAAGGAGAGCTCAAAATGAACCCCCGCAACCGTGCCAAAGACATGTCTGGAGTCTTCCACAGCGGGGACACGTTTACCTCGAGCATCTCCAGAAACAGTGCCAACAATGCCTCCCAATCTTCAAAAATGATCATGCATCAAGGCAGACTCTACACCCTTAACCTTAGGTCCAGGTTGGACTCATGTACTTGGAGTCCATAGGAGCAAACGGAGAGCATTTTGGAAGAGACCCATAGCCCAAGTGAAGCCATCTGAAAGTCTTTCCTGCCCGTTTCAGGAAGACAACTTTTATGTCCAAAAGGACACATTGAAGAGGATTCGAATGTGGAAGAATCTTGAGTACTCCCTCAGGGTGGAGCAGCTACCCCTGTGGAACTGCATGGAGATGTGGCAGCACAAGCCTGCCTTCTAACTCTCATGACCCCCAGCCAAATGATGTCATGTGATAAGCAAACAGTGCCTGTAGTAGAAGATGGGCATGTTATAATGGAGCCAGAAGAGAATGAACATGTGTCAACAAGGGGTCAGTACAGCGTGACACACAGCGGATGCTTCAGGTTGGTGAGGAGATCCAGGAAGAGAAAGAACAGCAGAATGAACATTGGAGCTCCGAGCAAAGGTATGGTATTTTAGGATGGTGGGAGGTTCTCTGTACCTAGCTGCCCTCCATAGGAACCTTGGTCCAAATTCAATAAATCATCCTCTGCCCCCAGTCAATTATTGTGTCTGGTTTTGTTTTTGTTATCTTGTCAAACGATGCGCTTGCACTTATTAGACAGAGAGACCGAGAGTTCACAATCAAGGGGTAGAGCTGGCGAGGGAGAAGCTTACTTTCCCCTGAGCAGAGAACCTGAGACCACAGTCATTGCCAAGACCGTGGAATCATGAGTTGATCTGAAGGGTGCCTCTGAACTGATTGACACATCCTGGGGCCCAACCGTTGACTTCTGAGAACCTCGTGGTTCTAGACAAGAGCCGCTGCTCAGTCATTGTTCAGAATTGCAGGGGATAAGGGTTTTGGCCTGGGCTGGTGTTGCTTGAACTATCCGGATTTTTTCGAGAGCTGGTATAGCATTTCCTCTTGAAGTCAGTGACTGGGCTATGGACAAACTATTCTCCCATACCTATTTGCTAAAGTGAATTCCTCCATGCCTAGATTTTCCAGGGGTAAATGGCACTATGTCTTTTGGTGCTCTGCTTCTGTGGAAGGTGATGGGAGTCCTCTGTGCCTCTGATTGTGGACCTCTGTTTGTGCTACCAGATGAGGGTCATTTTCAGCCCCAATATCTCAAATCCATGTTCAGCCCTCTTTTTTTCACTCACTCTTACTTCTCCTACAAGAGGCACCTCTTTCAATTCCTGGAGATGATGATTCCCTAAGCTCATTGTCATGTCCCGTCATTCTTCCTTCTCTTTTAGAATTTGCTTTCTTATTGTCTAGACTTGTTCTTCCAGGTCACTCATTGGATCCTCTACTTCTGCCATGTTCCCAGACTTTGCATCCAGTCTCCTACCAATCTTCTCTTCAGGAGCTATTTATGTTCATTTAACTTTATCAGTTTATCTCTGTGGTTCAAGACTCTCTGATATCTTCTATGTTTTCTGATGTACAGGAAGTATCCAGGCCTTTGCTTTCTATACCCCGTCGGGCGTGTTCTATGTAGAAGGTTCTCTCTGATTGCCTAGCCGTGACCATTTCTTGTTCTTTTACCTTGGCGTCAGTGGATTCTTCCATCTTTGCCTTGGATATAAGTCTCTCTCTACCTCTCCATATTCTGAATGCTCATTCTTTTTCCATCCTGAGTTTAATGTCTTTAAGAAGAGGAAATCAGGAGTGACCAAGTGCTGGCATTTAAGGGATGATGGGTGTGTGTGTGTGAGTGTGTGTGTGTGTGTGTGTGTGTGATGTATGCCATCTGCTGTTGTGTTATGGCTGACCCTGTCCTTGAGACCAGTCAACTGTAAAGGCCCTCCTTGCCGGGCGTTTGGTGTGTTAGGGCCCAGGCTAAATATGCTGAGGTTTCACTTAGTAGGGTCTAGTGTGAGTGTGAAAGGAGACCTTCCACAACCGAATAGAATGCAGGCCTGCAGAATGCTGTGTTCAGAAGAGAGCATGTGGTCAAGGCATTCTTCTTGTCCCCTATGGGAGAATGTGTTCTCCTTGGACTAAGCATCTTGGACTGAGGAAGGCAGTCCTGCAAGTGTTCCACGGTTGGGTTTTTGTGTCGGCAGGGTAGGCAGCAAATGTATCACCATCCTGTCTTGGCCAGTGCTCAGTCCTGTTGTTACTGGTTTGAGAGCCGATCATTTATTATGCACCCATTGAATCATTTCCACAAACACGGCCTCTCACGGATGCACTGCCAGGACCCACTCTCCTCCAACTACATCTCCTGGTATTATTTCTGATCATGGTCTCCAGGCTGTCTGCACCTTGTTGCTTGTTCGTGTCCCCTACAAGAAAACACGGTGTTCTTTTGAGTCAATTTCTGCCAAGCCCGCTGATCTAAAAACTCCACCCCTCAAGAATTGTGTTGTCAAGAACTCAGACCCTCTGTTCATCACAGCCAATTGCACTGGGAAACAGGTTCCTTGTGGGTTCCCAGTGGACCCTGTTCTCCTGTGCCTTTGTCCTTTGCATGATATCACTGCCCTCTGATGCACGAACCACCCAAATCTCCCATGAGCCATGTCTCCAAACTTCTCCCATAGTTTCTGCGACCTCCGATCTCTTACTCTGTGGAGTTTACTGTGTAGGCTTCAGGTCAATTTCCACCCCGCCCCCTTTATTGTTGTCATCTTTCTTTTGCTTTCATGGCTGAAGACAAGCATGAGGTTATTAGACACTACTACCATCTCACTGTCCTCCATGTCACCGCAAATTCTTACTGAGACTTAAGCAAGAATGAATTATTCCATATGTCTCATGTGACAGGCTTGCAGAGAGCTTTGGGCTCTGTCATATCTATCATTCTCAGAAAGAAAACAAACAGACGATTTCACTCCCTCAAGACAGTCAAGAAACATATGAAAAATCAAGGGGTATAGGGACAAACAATACGATTCTAATGAGGCACGCAAAATGTGGTGTTTGTTTGAAGGCAGTTTTGTGAGAATACGTGTTTATGGAAGAGTACAAATGATGACATTGCTTGCAGAAGATGTTCTTGAAACGGATGGAATGTGAGTTTCTAAGGCATGTCACATTGAATTGCTAACCTTAAGAGACCCAATTCCTACCTCTGGAATTTAATTATAAGTTTTTTGTGAAACACACACAGACCACGCACACATTAAGACATGCACATGCACACATAGACGAACACACACACAGAGAAGACACGAGAAAGAGGGGGAGGAAGTGAGAAATCGCACTAATGAAGCATCCCCAAAGAAAATACCATAAAAGGGAAAGGCACAGAGAATTCAAGTCAGAATTCAACCGAAATGAGAAAGTGAACTTCTTACCTAACAATGATTCATTCAGCATTCAGGACGAAAGTCTCCCGTCAATACAAACATTTTGTAGGTGTGGTTGAAATTAGAAAAAATAAAATAAAATAAAATAATACAAACAAACAAACAAAAAAAACCCAGAAAGGATCCATCAAATAACAACAAATATTAAACAAGCTCGACCCCTGTTGCCCATAGGAGATTTCCTTTGACTATAAAATACACATAGCTTGAAAGTGAAGAAATTTGGAAACGTACGTTATGCTCTTGCCAAGGAGAAGAGAGCCAAAGTGATTGTGCCTAAGTCATCTAGAGTGATTTTATGCCTTTCAGAGACAAAAGAGAGCAGAAGGTGTTTTGTCATAATGGAGCATCAAAACATCAGAAACCTGGAAGAACTGCCAACATATATACCAGAACATGGCTGTATCTAAACGTTGGAAGCATATGATCAGAGAGGAAGGGAGATGGGGACTTTAATCCAATATTGTTGGGGACTATGATATCCACGTTAAGCACAGCACAGATCATTTGGTGGAATGGTGGTAAGAAATAACAGATGTCCACATGGGCTCTGGAGACCACCTGAACTTTGGGGATCCATGAGTAAGATTGCGTCTCTGAGGACAATAAGATATGTTCTTCCCAGCGGCGGACCTAACTGTCTATTGTAGGTCATGAGCTCGAGTCCAAATCCAGTCGTAATTCATGGAAGAAAAGTCAAAACCTATCCTGGGCTCTTATGATCATGAAGGTATGAAAACGGGAAGATATCACTTTCAAATTGGAAATACAGCCATACCCTAAAGGTTGGAAAACACAACACACTCACGACCTAGCAATGAATCAACAAAGAAAATCCAAAGGAAATGCAGAAATAGCCATGAACAAAGGAATGTCAAGAAACTTATGGGGTGATGCAAAAACATTTTATTGGGAAACCATAAAGGGTTAAACGCATGCATTTCCAAAATTTAAAAAAAACGAAAAAAAAAAAAAAAAAAGGAACCTAACTGGACGCCTGAAGGAGCAAGTAGAAGAAGAGCCTAACTCCAAAGTTAACAGAAAAAATGAAATCATATATATGATTATCAAAATAAAGGAAATAAAAACAAACAAATAGAAAAAAAAAATCCAGGGATCTCACACTTCAGTTCTGAAAACATGAACAAACTGCAGAAGCCATTACTGGGATACAGCAGGGAGACAAGCTCACAGCTGAAAGTATGAAACCACATGACAACTGGTAGAAAGGAAAAAAGAATAACCTAAGAGGCACATACACACATTTATGCTAGCAAATCCAAGACCGGAGAGAAAAGGTTAAATTCCCAGACACATAGAAACTCCCACGATTAGGTCAGGAAACCTACAAAATCTCAGCTCTCTAGTAGTGACTGAAGTGTTTGAAGCAGTAATCAAACACCTGCCAGCACACAGAAGGCCAGGTCCAAGTCATTTTCCTGGGCCACTCTTCTAGGTATTTAGAGAAGGCAATGTCATGTCTTCTCATCAATTTCAGAAATGGAAGAGGTGGGTAGATTCTAATTTACAAGGATAAAGACCCAATTCAGATAAGAACATTTTAGGAAACAAATCCCATGCCATTTCAATAAGGAAAGATAATAAAAATTATAATTCTTTCCTTTTCTCCCTGTGCCTTCTTTAGGTTTTGAAAGGGTCACATTGTTTTTCTCTGAATTTTTTTGTTGAAAATCTTAGAATTCTTCTTGGAATTTTTTTGTCATTTTTTTTTTGACACAGTATTCACGGATCTTTTAGTTTCATATGCGACCTAGTGCTTTTCCTAATATATGCCACAGCTCCTGAACACCCATTAAGCATTTCACTTATTCCCTGCATGTGTCTCTTCTCTGTAACACTCAGCTTGGTACTCAGAGTCCTGAGTCACTCTTGGTGGGTCTCCTTCTCTGCATTCTTCCCATTCAATTTTCCTTTCCTTTACTAAGAGCCAAGGTATTCCTCCTGAGGAACATATTGTGGAAAGCTATATGATATTTCCATTGTTCTGCCTGTCTTTTCCATTTCCATCACCCAGACATGGGAAGTTCATGTCAATGTAAGGTCCAGGGGTTCATCCTCCCCGATGGCTGAGGAATACTCTGTTACCAAGATGGACCACACCTTCTTCATCACTAGTCTGCAAGGACCTTGAGGCTCAGTCCACAGTTCTGCTCAAGTGGGCTTTGCAAGCCGTCGATATAGGCCATCCCTTTCCTTTTGACTAAAGAGACTTGGTCAACATGTCTATACCCGTTCCATTACAAGTACAGTTAACTAATGATGACAACAGGTGCGGTCCAGGCCTCTTCCTGAAGAGTTAGCTCTGATCAGAACGTCACTTTCCTCGAAGGCTTTGCAAAGTTAAGGGAAAACCAGGTAGACAGAGCCCTAATCCCTTAACCTTGTGTTTCAGAACTCTAGGAGATGAGGACAAAGGCAGTAGCATATATCCATGCCCTCACCTTTTTCCTCAAAAAGGGACTTTCTGTCTGTTAGTCATCACTGACCCGTTGGGAAAAGACACTGACAATGGACTTGCTCACCCACAGGATGACAAACCCCATGGAGAGCTGTTGGTACCCAAGATGCCTCACTGTTTCTTGAGATCTAGAAATTGTAGTGGAAATAGGACACCTTGCTGTCTCTGGAGAATTGTTGGCCTAAAGGAAGGTATAATGAACATCATTTTTTTCCTATTTATCTAGAAAGGGGAAATGGGACATTAACCCACAAGACAACCTGAGTTCCTGATCAGGCTCAGAGGGCTCTTGTTCTATCCTTCCCGGGGCTTCCTACCTAAAGCCATAGGATACCAAGGTCATGGGAGAGGGACAGCTGCTTCAGTGAAGCCAGCATCTGTGATGTCACAATGCTTTGAGGTCATAGCAACCAATCCTCATAAACCCATGCCTGATCACTACACTTGGTTGGAGTATTCATGGGTGTGCCAATAGGACCCCTAGCCATCCCAAACCGCTGGAGCCGCCTGGGTCTCTCACCAAGGCAATTTGTGAAGCGAGTCGGTATCACCATCTCCATGGCCCGATTCGTAGTGTTTGGTCCTGACTGTCAGCACCAGCCCTCTGGATTTCGGAGAAAGGCAAGAATCCACCACTCCATCTTAGCCAGGAAAGGTCAAGTAACAATCAGGCCTCAAGCAAACCTCAGGGGAGGGAATCTGAGCCCTGCACAAGGGTTAGGCCCTCCCACCCATTCACCAATCTTCTGAACAGGAGAAGGGCCACCCAAGGAAAGCTCAAAGGGAACACCCCCAATCATGACATAGACATGTCTGGAGTCTTCCACAGTGCAGACACAAGTGTTAGGGTTTTTAATCAAAGGAGCAAGACTGATACAAAGCGAAGGTCAAGCAAAGATTAATTTCATTCCAAACATCGAGAATCATACTGACTGGTCAGGGCCTTCTCTTCCAAATTCGACCCCCTCCAGCATCACAGACTAACATGTATAGATGTAGTTTAGCTGGGCTATACACAGGTGGCCTTGAGATTGCAATACACAGAGAAAACTGCACAGTGGTGCTAGGTCTGCCAGACATAGAAAAAAACTGCTAGTAACACACGGATGGACAATTGAATCTCAATTTACCTAGTAGATATAAGCTCCCCACTGACTGGATATCTTCATCTGCCCTGACCTGCCCTTATATCTAGGCTTTGAGAGTAAATACCTTTGGAAGGGGCAGTATCAATCTAAATTTACTGCATGAGGTCAATCTATGTATACTGCATAAACACAAAATGATTCCCTCTGGCCACCCAGGCTCTTACATTCCTCCCTATTCTTTGGAGATTAGTCCAATCCTTGACTTTTCATCCAGTTCTACATTCTCTGGTTATAAAGGGTTTATTGAGCATGTAATTCTAACATTTTTATCGCTCTCATTTTCTTTTGTACATGACACTAGTGTACAGTCGGCTGTATATTTACACTAGTGTAAATGACACTAGTGCACAGTCGGCTAATGACTTACCCATTTACTGCTTCATAAAACCCTTTCCATTTTTTTTTTCTAATTTCCTTTATCTAATTAACTGCCTATACTTTACATAAACAGGTAAAAATAGGAGCAACAACAAACTCATAGTCTTTTCAGTCTTAGATTTAGTCCACAGTGAACGGGATCTTTGGCTGTGGCTTCCACCTTTTGGGGTCATCTTCATCCTTGGCTCGTTTGATGTGACATGCGTGAATCCAGGCCCTGACGCGTTCTACTTTTACTGCTGTGGTGTGGTCAGGGTAACAGTAAAAGGTCCCATCCAGCGAGGCTCCAAGCTCCCCACTTGATAATGTCATATCCAAACCAAGTGATTGAGTTAAAAAGGAAGTGGTTTCACCTCCGTCTCCATACCAGTGTGGGCAGTCTGGATCCCTGCATTTTTTTTTTTTTAATACAGACTGTAATGCCTGCAGTGACTGGAGTACAGACTGATCAGTCATTTCTGCTAGGGCAACCTTTTGTAGCCGAAAACAGAGCGGGAGCAGGGGTTCTCCCAAACATTTCAAATGGGGTCACCCTGTTTAAATAGTGTGTACATCTTGCCCTGAGTAGGGTGAAAGAAAGCAGATCCACCCATCCACTGCCCGTCTCCAGGGTTAGTTTTGTCAAGGTCTCTTTAAGAGTCCGGTTCATTCTCTCTACATGCCCAGAACTCTAGGTCTGATAGGCACAATGTAGTTTCCAGTTTGTGCCCAGGGCCTTGGCCAATTCCTGTGAGACTGAACTCAAAATGCAAGGCCATTGTCTGACTCAACCGTGAGAGGCAGCCCAGACCTAGGAATTATTTTTCTTGTAGCTTTCTGGCTATCACTCCTGCCGTCTCATGTTTCTCGGAAAAAGCCTCAACCTGGCCTGAAATGGTATCTACAAAAACTAACATATACTTGTCCCCATATTTTCTGGGTTTTATTTCTGTAATATCTATTTTCCAATAAATTCCTGGTACCCTACCTCTTTCTCTTTTCCCTCTTCCAATTCTAGTTCCTCCCACATTAACTGCCTGGCACTGAGCACATCTATCAACTATATCCTGAACCATACACCGTAATTTAGAAGCCTGGAAGTTCCTTGAGTTTGAGTGACCCCAGGTGAGTACCCTGATGTATCTGGTCTACTAATTTCTTACCTAGTCTTCGAAGAAGAATTAAATTTCCTCTTTTAGTCTTAGCCCAGTCTCCTTTATAATATAATTTAGCCATTTTTGTAAATACTTTAAATCTTCCTCTGAATACTCCAGTTTATCTGGTAGGGATAGATCCAGGTGTGTAACCAGCTCTTGCATTGTTTCTCAGGCTGCTTGCTTTAAATCTCGATCTGATAATTGGTTTCCTTTTGAAATCAGATCAGTCCCCTTTTGGTGTCGCAAGACATGCATAACAGCCACCTCTTTTGGGTCCCAATATTTCTCTTCTGTTTTAATTCCTTTTCCTTCTGCTGTTAATAGGCTCCTTACTTTGTAAGTAGCTCCATGTATACGGAGAGTAGCAAAGACATACCTGTGGTCCGTATTGATGTTGGTGGTTTTACCTTTAGCCATCTGCAGTGCCTTAGTGATTTCAATCAGTTCTGCTTGTTGTGCCGAAGTTCCATGTGGCAGGGTGCTGCCCAGAATTCCTGCTCAGGATAAACTACCACAGCCCTCACATACCTCACATACCTCTTTCCATGAACAGAGTCATGTCTGCATCTGGGAAGGGCATGTCTCTGAGATCCAGTCTTATTCCTGTGACTTGGTTTAGGACCTCCGCACAGTTGTGTGGATGTTCAGCCAGCTCCTCTGGGAGCAGTGTGGCTGGATTTAGCACCACTTGTGGCTGTGAGATCACTCTTGGTTTGTTGAGGAGGAGGGCCTGATACCCTGTCACTCGGGTGTTCACCATCCATCAGTCAGTTGGAGTCTACGAAGGTCCACGATAGCGTGTGTGGTGGTCAAGATGAGATTTTTACCTAATGGTCTAGCATTATATCTCATTTGGTTAAGACCTACATGTCCAACGAATTTAATTCCATTTGTCATTCAAGCAACCCTTCACAGTTTCAGGTTACCAAAGACTTTGGAAGCCACTTTAACAATTACCCATTAAAACCTTGAGACAGACAAATAACTATCTCCACTTCAGATGCCATGCTCTCCCGCCAACAAGGGGGAGGGGCTAGGCAGTCCACATCAGGCCAGAGAAGGCAAATAATTCCCCAAAACAAAGGGGGTTTCGGCAGCTGCTGGGGAATATTTTTTAAAGTCTTTGGCTCAAGGTCGGTTCATCCCACAGTGCCAGTTCTGCTTACCAAAAGTGGTCCATTAGGCACTCATATTCCATGCTCAGCTCCAATGAGCCTCAGCATGGGCACCTTAACTCACTCTTAGACTAGCCCCAGTTGGCTACAGTCATAGCCCTTAACACACGAAATGAGTGAGTGAGAAGCCTCACATCTATTATGAAGAACAGAGAGATGAAAGTCAGAGTCCCTTTACTCTCTGCTTGCCCCATTCCTTCAATCATAACAAACAATACAACAGACAACAAAAGGACCAGGCAAAGACAACCGTAGGCCAAACGATTCTTACCCATAACCTGCCACTGGTGGGGGCTTTCTTTATCCCCTGATCGCCTAGGAGGACTCGAACCCCCAAACCGCCCAGGGGGACTTGAACCCCCTGAATGTCTAGGGGTACTCGAACCCCCCTGACTATCCAGGAGGACTCGAACCCCCTGGAGTTCACCTAGGGGTATTTGAACCCCCTCTAACCGCAAAGGGGAACTCGAGCCCCCTGACCATCTAGGGGGACTCGAACCCCCTGACCACCCAGGGGGACTTGAACCCCCATACGATCTACCAGCAGAGGATGGGGCATCTCCGCATCCACACCAGCTCTGGGGAGCATGGCTGCTGCCAACTTCTACCAGTGGGCCATAGCCTGCAGCTCCATGCAGGATCCCATGATCTTACCTCCAGAGGCTTTTCCAAAAATTCCAATGCTGTTTCAGTTCTCATCATTTGAATTCGGGTGGCCCTCCAAAGATAGGGTCCTTATTCAAAGGAGCGAGACTGATACAAAGTGAAGTTCAAGCAAACGTTAATTTTGCACAAAGCATCGAGAATCATATTGACCAGTCAGGGCCTTCTCTTGCAAAGAGGCGACCACTCCCAGCCTCACAGACTAACATTTATAGCGGTAGTTTAGCCAGGCTATACAGAGTTGGCCAATGAGATAACAATACAGAAAAAAACTGCACAGTCGTGCTAAGTCTGCTACACCACAAAAACAAAAATGCTAGGTAACACATGGGTGGACAATTGGATCTCAATTTACCCTAGTAGATATATGCATGCCCCTCTAATGGGATGTCTTCTCCTGGCCTGATTCACCCTTGTATCTAGGCTTTGAGAGTAAGCTCCTCTGGGAGGAGTAGGGTCAATTTAGTTTACTGCATGGGTTCAATATAAGTTTACTGCTGAAACACAAAATGGCTCCCTCTGGCCTAGCAGCCCTTATAACGAGTACTTGTAGCGTCTCTAGAAATCGAGCCAAAATGTCTTCCAAATCTTCAAAACTGACGATGTACCAAAGGCAGATTCTACATTCTAGAACCTTAGGTCCAGAATGGACTCATGTACTTGGAGTCCACAGGAGCAAGCATGGAGCATGTTGGAAAAGACCCATAGCCCAAGTGAAGCCATCTGAAAGACTTCCGTGCCCGTTTCAGGAAGACAACTTGTATCTTCAAAAGGACGCATTGAAGAGGATTCAAATGTCAAAGAACCTGGAGCATTCCCACAGTGTCCTGCAGATACCCTCTGGAGGAGTACATGTAGATGTGACAGCACAAGCCTGCCTTCACCCTCTCATGAACATCCCCCAAATGGTTTCATGGGATAAGCAAACAGTGCCTCTTGTGGAAGATGGGCGTGTTCTAATGGAGGCAGAAGAAGATGAACAGTGGGACAACAAAGGTCCATTAGAGAGTCACAGACAGTGTATGCTACAGGTTGGTGAGGATATTCAGGAAGACAAGGAACTGGAGAATGAACATTGGAGCTCTGAGCGAAGGTCTGGCATTTGAGGATGGTGGGAGGTTCTCTGAACCTGGCTGCCTTCCATAGAGATCTAGGTCCAAATTAAAGAAAACATCCTCTGGCCACAGTCAATCCTTGTATTTTTGTCAAACAATGCACATGCACATATTTGACAGAGAGACAGAGAGATCACAATCAGGGTGTAGAGCTGGAGAGGGAAAAGCTGACTTACCCCTGAGCAGGGAACCTGAGAACAGAGTCGATGCCAAGACCCTGGGATCATGAGTTGAGCTGAAGGCCGCCTCTGAACTGATAGGCACAATCCATGACACAATCTTTGACTTCTGAATACGTCCTAGTTCTAGACGTGAACCACTGCTCTGTCATTGTTCACAAATGCAGGGGAAATGGATTTTGGCTTGGGCTGGTGTTGCTTGAGCTATCTGGCCTGCTTCGAGAGCTGGTATAGTTTGTCCTCTTGAGGTAAGTGACTTGGCTATGTACAAACTACACTCCCACGCATATTTAGGTAAAGAGAATTCCTCCATTGATAGCTTTTGCAGAGGGAATGAAACTATGTCTTGTTGTTCTATGCTTCTGTGGATGGTGATGTGAGTCCTCCTTGCCTCTGAATCTGGATCTCTGTTTCTGCTCCCAGATGAGGGACAGTTTTAGCTCTGAATTCTCAAATCCATGTTCAGCCCTCTTTTTTTTCTCTCACTCCTACTTCTCCTACAATAAGCACCTCTTTCTATTCCTTGGAGTCAATGACTTTCCTAAGCTCATTGTCATGTTTCATCATTCTTCCTTTTTTCTTTGGATTTGTTTCCTTATTTACCAATCCTTTTCTGCCAGGTCAAAAATTTGGTCCTTTGCTTCTGCCAGCTTCTTGGACTTTTCCTTCAGTCTGCTACCAATCTTTTAATGATGATTCTAAATGTTATTTAGAGAGACATTCTGTTCTTAATATATTTCAAATATTCTACACAAGGCAAAGTGGATCCAAGTAATCTGTAGGCAAAATAAGATTTTAGAGAAGTATATATTTCCAACAGTATTTATAAAATATTACCTTTATGTAAGGCATCATCCTGGACTTTGTGGAAAACACACAAAGGAGTAAGAAGTGGCCCTTCAAGAAACATATACAATATCAAGGTTTAACATGAAGCAGCACGTCTTCTCTAAGTAAAAAAACATTGTACCAACTGACTTTACTGAAACTTTATATTTATTGCTCTCATTTTAGGCCATAGTGTCCTTCTGCATGCAGGCTGCTATAACGGACATGATATAGACTGAATAGCTTATAAAGAACAGGAATTTATTTCTCACAGTTCTAGAACTGGGAAGTTCAAGATTAAGGAATGGGCAGATCCAGGGAGAGCCCACTTCCTCATAGATGGCTATCTTCTCACTGTAAACGTACATGATGAATGAATCAAGAGAACTCTCTGGGGTCTCCTTTAAAAGGACTGTAATCCCACTTATAACCTAATCACCTCCCAAAGGCCCCTATGTTTTAATACTATCACGTCCAGAGTTAGATTTTGTAATATGATTTTGGGAGACATAAACATTCACACCATAGTATATATAAACAAAAGAGACACAAAAACAACAAACAACAAAAATTATTTTAACTACCTATTATTTTCAACTACATAAAATTTTAATTTGTTTCTATATAATATTAAATAACTCATTTGAGTGATTCACTTATATCCAATGCATCTGAGTGCAATTAAATCTGCTTACCCAACATATCCAGCAGCATATTTCTTCAGACTATCCCATTCCCCACCTTACAGGATTTACCACAATTAGAAGACAGGGGATAGAGGATAGATAGATAGATGTATACATAAACACACTTGTACATACACATATGCATATTTTTTCCTGTTAATGATACTCATGCAAATAAAATTTAAGCTCAAGGAAACCTGTCTTGTGTGTTACTTAATATCCAGTTTTTAGTCAACATCCAAAAACAAATAATCCAATAAAAACATGGATAGAAGACATGAACCAGTGTTTCCCCAAAGAACACATTCAAATGTTCAGTAGATACATAAAAAGATGTCCATCATCATGTATCATCAGGAAATTGCAAAGCAAAACTAGAAAGAGATACCACCTCACACCTGTCAGAATGGCTAACATCAACACTACAAGAAACAAAAGGGGTTGGAGAGGATGTGAAAAAGTAACACTTGTGGGGGCTGCCTGGGTGGCTCAGTGGGTTAAGCCTCTGCCTTCAGCTCAGGTCATGATCTCAGGGTCCTGGGATCAAGTCCCACATTGGGCTCTCTGCCAGGCATGGAGCCTGCTCCCTCCTCTCTCTCTCTACTTGTGATCTCTCTCTGTCAAATGAATAAAATCTTAAAAAGAAGAAAAAGTAACAATTGTGAACTGTTGGTGGTGATGCAAACTGATACAGCCATATTTGAAAACAGTATGGAATTTCCATAAAATTTAAAAATAGAAGTCCTTTGTGATCCAACAATCCTGTTGGTGTGTATTTACCCAATGAATTTAAGAAAACTTATTCAAAGGGATGCTAGCACCCCTATGTTTATAGCAGCATTATTTGTAAAACTAAGATATGGAAAGAGCGAAGTATCCATCAATTGATGAATAAATAAAGAATAAGTGGTATGTATATACAATGGAATATTATTCTGCCATAAAAAAGACTGAAATCTTGCCATTTGCAATAACATGGCTGGAACTAGACAGTATAATGCTAAAAGTGAAATAAGTCAGTCAGAGAAAGACAAATACCTTTACTCATATATGGAATAAAAGTAACAAAACAAACAAGCAAAGGGGAAAATAATAACACATAGAAAGAGAAACAAAGCTAGAAACAGACATTTCATAACGAAGAACAAACTGATGGTTACTTGAGGGGATCTGAAAGGAGTGATGGATTAAATAAGTGATGGGGGTTAATTAGAGCACTTGTCATGATGAGCACCGAGTGCTATATGTTATATTGTACACATGAAACTAATACAACCATATATGTTAACTAACTGGATTTCAAATGAAAATTTTTTAAAATCCCAGTTTTTAGCTCACATTCTGGCTTACAAAAGGGATTTAGTCAGGAATTTGGAGATTAGTTAATGAACAAATAAGGGGTGAACAGGCAGTTGTTAGATAAAATTACTATCCTTTCTGGCATGACTTATACCTTTTATCTAGAATTAATTTTAGCACTTTAGACTCTTCCTATTTTATTTTGAGTCATTAAACAAAAATTTCATCAAAGGACCTTAGACTCCATCCAATTTGAGCAACAGTGTGAGAGAGGAAATGGTGTCCAGGAGGAAAAAAAAAAAAAAGATAAAACTACTTTTGTTTACTAGTGAATGCATAGTTCTTCCACAGAAGAAGCTCTAAATGGTCATGGCGCCAGCTTTATATGTGTTCAGTCATATGTTCAGAAGTAGGTAACACTATCAAAAAATATAAAGCATCTGAGATTATTTTCCCTTATTTGAAAGCTGGTGTATGAGTCTGCCGTGGTTTCTTGGGTGTTGATAGAAGACGCAGACTCATGGTTCAGAAATAATATAGTTTATTATTCACAGCATTAGAGGTCGCCAGAATATTAACATTATTTGTGTGTGTGTGTGTTTCTGTGTGTGTGTGTGTGTGTGTGTGTGTGTGTGTGTGTAGGGGTGGGAGTTATATATCAGTTCTGAGCCTCAGTTCCCACAAGAAGAATCAAAACAGAGGCAGATAATATTTGCAAACACAACAGGTTAAGTTAAAAAAAAAAAAGATACTATTTCTGTCCTCCAAGTCTATTCAATACAACCATCTTCAAAGGATGGTCTAGAACAAATAATAAATGCAGAAATGTAAGCAACCAATTGAAAAGTGTCTCCCAAGAAACACACTTTGAGAGTCTTCCTTTGACAAAAATACTATAGGATATTACATGAATCAGGTGCATTGAATACTGGAAGGTTAAAATTACAAGGGACCAAATATTTTTAAGCAGTCTGGCATCCAGTAGAGTTCAAATAGGTTTTATAAGATTGAGGAAAGAAGCCATCAAAACCTGGGCCCAGGGGCGCCTGGGTAGCTCAGTGGGTTAAGCCTCTGCCTTTGGCTCAGGCCATGATCTCAGGGTCCTGGGATCGAGCTCTGCATCAGGCTCTCTGTTCAGCAGAGAGCCTGCTTCCCCCCCCCCCTCTGCCTCTCTGCCTACTTGTGGTCTCTGTCTGTCAAATAAATAAATAAAATCTTAAAACAAAACAAAACAAAACAAAAAACCTGGGCCCAATTTTCCCAAAAGTATGATTCTGATTCTAGTCTCTATGATGTTATCCCTTGAAGACAATGTCTCTAATTGAGTTGAATTAGTTTACTAAAGAGCATACCCCCATTTGTTGTAGGAGATGAACAATATGCAAGAGGCAAAATGCCACATGGAAGCCACCTGGTCTTCAGTGGAATATAGAATCAGTTCCTTTGGGATGAATTTGTTCCACATTTGACTTCCCACTTAAGGGAAAATAAGAGTGCCTTCCAATAGATTTTAAATAGGAAATGACAACGGAAGCTTATACAAGATTATAAAATGGGAAATTTCATTTAGATAAGCAATAATTTCAAAGTCATCTTCTTAATATTAGAGACTCTTCACATAATCATAATTTTATTTTGGTATTATATGGTAATTTCAAATATAGTAAATATAAAGAATTTACCTCTGTAATTATAGCGATTCTGGTCATAGTTTAATGGCAACAAAACTTCAAGTTAGAAGTATGGTCTACCAATTATGAATACATTTGGAAATGGTGCGTCATTTTCACTCCACTTGTCTCACTAAAAGAGTGAGCCAAAAAAAGTAGGTCCAAGCTGTTTACTATGGTCAAAATGAGTTGCTTTTGCACTTGGTAAAGAAGCAGTCATATTTTGGAAGAAGAAACTGAGGCTATTAATATTTTCAACTTATTTTCAGAAAAGGAAAGAAAGGATAATCTAAGCTAAAGCCAAAATCTTACACAAGGTGGCAGGAGAATGATCTTTTCCCAGATAAAGGGTTTTTCAACTTAGCCATGTTAGGAGGAAGAAGAGATGAGACATTGTGGACTTGACTAACGTTTGTACACTGTTCAAAAAGTTTTCAAAATAATGTGTATTATTTTTCTTCTTTTAGTTGAGACAAAAACAAACAAACAAACAAAAAACCACTAATGAGCTTACTCTTAAAAGGAGGTAAACAAGAAACTAGCAAAGATTGAGTGTTAGTTATTGTCCCCCTCTCCTTTTTTTTTAAATTATGTTATGTTAGTTACCATACAATACATCATTAGTTTTTGAAGTAGTGTTCCATGATTCATTGTTTGTGTAAAACACCCAGTGCCCCATGCAATATGTGCCCTCCTTAATACCCATCACCAGGCTCACACATCCCCACATCCTTCTCATCTTTAAAACCCTCAGTTTGTTTCTTGGAGTCCATAGTTTTTCATGTTTCATTTCCCCCTCCAATGCCCCCACTTCATTTTTCCTTTCCTTCTCCTAATGTCCTCCATGCTATTCCTTAGGTTCCACAAATAAGTGAAACCATATGATGATTGACTTTCTCTGCTTGACTTATTTCACTTAACATAATCTCCTCCAGTCCCATCCATGTTGATGCAAAAGTTGGGTATTCATCCTTTCTGATGGCTGAGTGATATTCCATTGTATCCATAGATCACATCTTCTTTATCCGTTTGTCTGTTGAAGGGGATCTTGGCTCTTTCAACAGAATGGCTATTGTGGACATTGCTGCTATGAACACTGGGGTGCATATGGCCCTTCTTTCCAGTAAAATAGAGCTAGCCTATGACCCAGCGATTGCACTACTGAGTATTGACCTCAAAGATACAGATGTAGTGAAAAGAATTAGGTATTGTTAAAGCACAAATGCAGGGGATAGAAGTTATGGTACAGAAGAGGGAAGGGCAACCATATGGCAGAGTAGAATAAAGTAGCTCAGGAAGAAATTAGTCATATCCAGATATTGTAAGGCATGTGGGGTTGGCAGGGAGAGCATGAGAAATTATGAGAGAAGAGAGAGAAAATGGACCAGGCAGGAGGGTTTATAACATTTTAACATCTAAGGTAAGCATATGCAAAGCAGAATAGGGAAAGAAATAAAAGTTTTTATAAGACTCAATACATAAGGAATAACGTGGAGGACACTGGGAGATGGAGAGAAGTGTGCTGGGGGAAATCGGAGGGAGAGACAAACCATGAGAGACTGTGGACTCTGAGAAACAACTGAGGGTTTTGAAGAGGACGGTGGCAGGTGGTTGGGTGAGCCCAGTGGTGGGTATTAAGGAGGGAATTTATTACATGAAGCACTGGGTGTGGTGCATAAACAATGAATTTTGGATCACTGAAAATAAATTAAAAGAAAAAAAAAGACTGACTACAGACATGGACCTCAGTGTAACACAGATATGGAACTCACTGGAATACCAGCCACTTCCGACCGACACACACAGACTATGATAATAATAAATAATAATGCAATTAAGAAAATTGCCTGCCAAATAATTTTTCCTCTTTTTTATTTTTATGATTATTATTTTTATTTTATTTTTAAAGATTTTATTTAAATTCCAGTTAGTTAAAATAAGGTTAATATTAGTTTCAGGTGTACAATATAGTGATCAACACTGCCATACAACGGCTTAAATATAAAAATGAAAAAAAAAATTTTTTAAAGATTTTATTTTTAAAAACCTCTACACCCAAGGTGGATTTCAAACGTACAACCCCAAGATCAAGATTTACATATTTTACTGACTGATCTAGCCAGGCACCCCAACAAATAAAAATTTTATAAAATTGTTGAGTTTGTGGGAGTCTCATTTGCTCAGTCAGTTAAGTGTCTGCCTTTGGCTCAGATCATGATCTTAGAGTTCTGGGATCGAGCCCCATATTGCTCATGTGCTCTCTCTCTCTCTCTCTCTCTCTCTCTGGCTTTTGCTCTTAAATAAATAAATAAAATATTTTTAAAAAAAATTGTTGAGTTTGTTTAACTAGTTTTAAACTAGTAGACAGAGATGAAGATAAAGTATGATATCATGGCAGGGAAAAACACAACTTACACGTTTTAAAAATAAAATGTGCAATGCAAGTTACATCACTTCTTTTATCACCACACAGGGACTTTCCCTACTGAGTTGTTGTAATGTAAGGACCTATTTTATATTTTTATATTTTAGCAAGAGGCTTCCATTGAGGTTAACCCTGAAACTGTCCTTGCTTTCCTTCCCCCAGGGGATTTACTTAAAAACAAGACCTGGAAATCAGCTCCAGGTAACAAAGCCCATATACAAGGGTGGGTCAGGCCAGGTGGAGACATCAATCAGCGGGAGGGGGGGGGCGGTGTTTGCATATTGTCTCCCTAGATACTAAGGAGTATGCCCCACTCCTCTGCCCTTTGGGAACCGTTTTGGCACCAATCCTAATCAAGGTGTAATAGGCTGGGTCAAATGTCTATACTAGGGTAAATTGAACCTCAATTGGTCACCTAGCCTCACTGTGGAGTTTCCTGTGTGTGTTAAAATCTCATTGGTCACCTGTGCGTGGCCAGGCCTGACTTCATGGCCTTTGCCCTTAAAAGCTAGACTGTGAAACAGTGAAGGGTTGCCTTTTCTCATAAGAAGTGTGGCTCTGAACGTTCGGTTAGATTATTGATGCTTGGCATGAAATAAGGCTTTGCTTGACCTTCGCTTTACATCAGTCTCGCTCCTTTAATCATAGACCCATTATTGGGGCATAACAGTATTAATCTTATAGTTATAAGTCCACAATGCATCCATCATCCATTCTACCCCTTAACATTCCCCTTTGGACAGACCCATGATCTAGAACAAGCCTTATTTTATAGTGCCTTGTAGGAGATTTTTGCTGCTGCCTAAATTGCCTACTTTCCTCTCACCATTACCACAGAAATTGGGTCCACTGAAACAAAGGGGTAGTGTAAGAAATTAACAACTTCCATAAATCTCTTTAAATCATAAAGTATAAGATAGTGATACCTTTTTTTCTGCCACATAACCAATTCTTGCAAGAATAAGGTCATATAAGAGAATTTACAACACATGCTAGCATTATCCTACTGGACCCAGATCATTTGTATGTTTCTCTGTCTCTGAGAAATGTAGTTATTTACATGACTGAAACCTACAAATTGTTTGATATGACTACTAATATCACCTACATTATTTTAAAGCCTGTTTAAGGCTTCTGAAATACATAGGTTTTGTAAACACTTATTAAGCATCTTGTATATATCAAACACTTTAAAAATCTCTGCTTTAAAAACAGAACAAAAAAACTCTACCTCAATGGAACTTTGAGTCTGAAAAAGATACAGGCAATATACAAGGCAACAGATAGAATAATTACATATTTGATTATATACTCCGAGGATGTCACATTAAATTGATATGAAAATGATGAGAAGAATCTGGATTTCTTGTCAAATTTTTTTGCCTTAAAAAGAAATTGATATTTAGGGAAAGTTGTTACTGAAAGAGGTCCTGTGTCAACCAAAAATGTTAAACCATGATCTGAATAAATTTTCCAGTTGTGATCATTGCTTTGTTTAGCTGTCTTATATTAAGACTGAATTTAGTAATTCAGTCTCAGATTTCAGTAAGTCTTTTTTTTTAATGATTTTATTTATTTATTAGAGAGAGAGAGGGAGGGGCAGAGGGAGAGGAAGAACCAGACTCCTTGCTGAGCAGGCAGCTGATGCAGGACTGGATCCTAGTACCCTGGCATCATGGCCTAAGCTGAAGGAAGACACTTAACCAACTGAGCCACCCAGGCACTCTAGACTGTAAACTTCTTAAAGGTAAAAAAGTTTATTCTTCTAGAAGTTCCACAGACATTTCTAACATCCATAAGAAAGCATGTACTGATGTAAAATGCCAGCAAATCAAATTATTTAGAAAAGAAAGAAAGAAAGAAAAGATATATCTGGATAAAGAGAAAAACAGAAAATCTAATAATACATTGAATTATTAGAGCAAAGAGTGGAGGAAGAGAAAATAAATATGAAATAGAGATTTCCACTAAAAGAAAAAAATTGAATAAGGCAGGAGATTTAGAAAATTATTATGACAGACGAGAAAAAATAAAATAGGAGTTTTTAGAAAATAGCAATGAATGAAAAGGTAAATTGTTCCTACCTCTATAATATTAGCTGTTTGTTGTTGTTGTTGTTGCTAATTTACCTATTTAAGCTAATAAACAAAGAAAGGTTTCATTTAGGGATAAGGTTTCTATATATATATATATTTTTTTTTTCCAATATATATACATAAATTTTCATTGTTAGAAAATGTGTCACAGAAAGTGTTTAAACTTTAAGATACAGATGCAACATGCAAAAAACTACATTGTTTGAACATCTAATTTGTAAATGCTGTTAGAGGAAACTTGGTGGAAATGTCCTTATGTGGTTGTGTTTCTGGAACTAAGTATATTTATTAATAAGGAATAGTTTAAAATTATGAAATGACCAGGAGTGGACAATTTTCCTAATCCTATCAGCTCTTTGCAGCTCTTTTATTAGCCCCCTTCAGGAATACCAGCTTTATTTATCTAATTAAATTTTATATTAATATGCTTTTGACTTTTGGCCTTTCTCTTCATTCTGTTCTTTTTTTTTCCCGTAAATTACATGTTTCTGCTTAACAGCTACTATCAATTCTTTGATATGAATTCTCAGCATCAATTTACTAACTCCAGAGATGAAGCAGCATCAATATTTAGAAGCAAAGAATACAAAGCCTTGGGCATCTGGATGGCTCAGTCAGCTAAGCATCTGCCTTTGACTCAGGTGGTGATCCCAGGGTCGTGGGATGGAACCCCAGTTTGAACTTTCTGCTCAGCTGGGAGCCTACTTCTCCCTCTCCCTCTGCCTGCAGCTCCCTTTGCTTGCGTTCTCCCTCTCTTTGTCAACTAAATAAAATAAAGTAAAATAAAATAATGTAAATAATACATTTATTTATTTATTTATTAAAATGCAATTATTACACAATACATAATGTATTGCATAATTATAATAATGATTAAATGATTTATTAAATATTTATATTAAATATATCGATTTAATTAAATAACTATTTTTTAGAATTTAAAATATTTCAAATTTAGATTGTTAAATATTAAATCATTAATTTAATAAATAAATATCTAAACATAATTAAATAAAATAATTTATTTATTAAAATGAATAAAATAATGTTGTCATTATCTGAGCATGTATTTTTAAATAGTCTAAAAACAACCATCTAATAAAGTCTAAATACATTGAGATCAGATATTTATACAAGTTCACCCAGACACTCAACCCACAGACAGTTTCAAAACATTTGTTTTTTTTAAAGATTTTATTTTTTTATTTGACAGAGAGAGATCACAAGTAGGCAGAGAGGCAGGCAGAGAGAGAGAGGAGGAAGCAGGCTCCCTGTGGAGCAGAGAGCCTGATGCGGGACTCGATCCCAGGACCCTGAGATCATGACCTGAGCCGAAGGCAGTGGCTTAACCCACTGAGCCACCCAGGCGCCCCTCAAAACATTTGTTTTTATCTACTACTCAAAATACGATTGTAATGTATTTATTTATAACTTTGACGTAGCAAGGAAACTTGGAGGAAAAGGAGACATTTGCTTTTAATATTTGAAAATTATTTTGTTGATTTAAAAAAAATAAAAACCTTAACACATGAGCATTTCTTCTTAAATAACACTGTGAAGTTTCTGAGTCGCATTCTATTAAAAGTGCTGATAAAATGGCCTCAGTTACTCATTTAAATTATCAGCTGAATGGGTAACAAATGAAGTAGAGAGCTTTTTAATTATTTATGAATGTATTGCTTGTGGATGGAGTGCCACATAGAGTCACCTCTTTTTGGCTTTGTTTTGTGAGCAGCAGTGGAATCTATGAATGAGATTAAACATAAGGACATTCACAGAAATTCTTAATGAACTTCTGGGGAAGGGCAATAAGTGCAAGGAAAAACTGCAGCAAGACTAATTACAAATTTCAAGTGGTCATTGCTTAATTATAGAAGCTTTTAAGTTCAAGTAATATATCTTTTTTATGAGCCTATCATATTGTATTAATTACCACAAACTGCACTCATGAACACTTATCTTTTCACATATTTCTTATTCTTAGTACTTAAAAGTACCCTTATGATTAATAAGTAAATGGATTTTACTGACAATGCATTTATTTACATAAATAAATAATGCTGTTTATATATATAAAAACAATTGAATATGTGTATGTGTTCAATGAAATTTTTTTTTCAAATTAACATCTTAATTCTACCACATTGGTTACAAATAGATATAGACTTTATAGATTCATCAAATATTTTATTCTCAAATTTATATCTCCTTTGTGAAGTAAATGAAACTGTATATATTAAATATAATCCTATCACATGTAACAGTTACTAGTGCATCCCAGGACATACATAGGTCAGGTCCTACTCAAGGCATCATGGATAACTGGATTTAACTTTCTATCCTGGGAGTCTTCTGTATATTTCTGTGGCTTTTATACTACAATCAGGAGGAAGAATTCTTTTGCTAAAAGCTTCCAAATCGGGCGCCTGGGTGGCTCAGTGGGTTAAGCCGCTGCCTTTGGCTCAGGTCATGATCTCAGGGTCCTGGGATCGAGTCCCGCATCGGGCTCTCTGCTCCACAGGGAGCCTGCTTTCTCCTCTCTCTCTCTGCCTGCCTCTCTGCCTACTTGTGATCTCTCTCTGTCAAATAAATAAATAAATAAAATCTAAAAAAAAATAATAAAAAAAATAAAAGCTTCCAAATCACTATGTGAGTAGATTATTTGTAGACTAGTGATATAATATTATAGTTTAATATGTAAAGCATGATAAAATAAAATGCTATTGCCATATTTAATTTATTCAGAAAAGCATTCATTTAGTTATCAAGCATTCATTTGCTTTTTTAAAAGATTTTATTTATTTATTTGACAGCACAAGTAGACAGAGAGACAGGCAGAGAGAAAGGAAGGGAAGCAGGGTCCCTGCTGAGCAGAGAGCCTGATGTGGGGCTCTATCCCAGGACTCTGGGATCATGACCTGAGCAGAAGGCAGAGGCTTTAACGCACTGAGCCACCCAAGAGCCCCAAGCATTCATTTTCTTTATACAGAAGATATAGAACAATGTTATATAGTAGAAGATACAGTAAATAATCTAGAAACCTTGATCTTTGTGTTTTGGCAATTTTAGAACATAAAATTAGCTAAAGCTCAAGTGCAAGTTATATTTGTATCCTAGGAGGAAAAGTTAATTAAAAGTTTGTTTATTACCATAGTTTAACATTTCAACAAAATGATAATGAGTCAAAAATTAATGAATATATGAAGTATACAATAAAAACAATAATCTTGAGTGTATGTGACTCACTGTAGGTATTAATAGGCTAGAAATCAAAGGGAAAGTATCTATAGGGTTTGTTCAGTTCCATGCTCATCAGATTAATAGGCTTTCTCATATTGCTTCCTTCATCACATTAATTTGTCTAATGAAGTTTTCAAGAGTTAAAGACAGTGATAGGTTCATGGCTGGAGAGAAGGTACAGAATCTAAGATAGTTCAGCAGTGCTTATTATTTAAGAGAAAGACAGCATGGGAGGTGAGGGGTGGAAGGAAAGGGATAAGAAGAGAGAATCTTAAGCAACCTCCTTGCCCAGCACAGAGCCTAAAGGGGCTTCATCTCATCGCCCTGAGATAACAACCTGAGCTGAAATCAAGAGTCAGATGCTTATCTAATTGAGTCACCCAACTGCACCATTTTTTTCCCTGTATCTTTATTTTCATCTCTTTCTGTAACTGAGTTTCCCTTCAAAATCAGGACTTGCATACACAACCTAAATAATTATTTTGGGATTTGATCACGTGGAAGAGGAGAGAATGAGAAGAGCTAAGTGGTCCAGGAGAAACATATATGAGTTCAGACTGAGTGGATTATTATTGTGGACAACTGAGCATCAATCCTAATGCACAGAATACATCTCAGAATTATTTTCCTGAAACAAGAAAGAATCTGTTTAACCCACTGGCTTCTGCATCCTATCCACAGTGGTTAAAATTCATCCCAGAAGTAATTAATGTCCCTGACTTTTCTATTACTGGGCATGAGAGAGGAGCTGAGTGGGCTTGGTCAGTGTCCCACCTAATGAAAGGCAGAGCAGATTCAGGCAAAAAAAAAAAAGAAATATATATATATATATATATATATATATATATATTAGTTCTTTCCAAATTAGATTTAATGGGATTCTGTTTTTCATTCATGAATTCATTTTACATTTTATATTTTATCGATTTTTCTAAGCTTTGGCCAATATTCACTGCATTTTTGAATAACTTTTATCTATTATTGTAAATCATTTTTCTGCTACATTTGTTTAGTCATGGTTATCCATTTCTTCTTCCAAGTTTTTCAGATATGTGATATCAATTTCCAAATAAATTATTTAAAATGTTTATTTTTTATACTAAACTTCTATGAAAAACATTGATATATGTATTATGGCATATTGTTCCCCTTTCAACTTATTTTTTAAAATGTGAATGTGCCTTGGCAAATATATATTGTTTCATTTTATGTTTATGTAGATTCTTCATAATTTTCCCAAGTTCATTGGCTTATGGTTTATATTTTTTTTAATAATTTTCCTACTGCCAATTAATAGATTTTTTTCCATTACCTTGTCTAAGTTGCTATTGCCATTATAAGTAAAAAGCATCTGGAAATTTATATCCCTGTCCAGTTTCCTCAAATCACTCATTATTTTCAGGATCTAGTTGGATTTTCTTACAGGTTCCAGGTGGACAAGCTTTTGAACTGGTGCTAATTATTATTTGTTTGTTTCTGGCTTCCTGCATTTACCAGCTTAGGGATCATTTTTAACAATTATGATGAAATGAGGCATCATATTCTTATTCTCAACTTCATTAATAATGATATTAGTGTAACATGTCCTACAAGATAATAATAGATACATGTAAAATAATTTCATTGACCAAAAAAGTGGTGGAAAATGTAAATAAAACACAGTGGCAGCCAACTAGTCATTTCAAGTTGAGCTATTTTTTCCCCCTTTATCTCCCTGTCTCTTTAATTTCCTGTAGCACATTCCTACAAAGTATTTTAAGGTGTTTTATATGCACATACATAGAGATCATCATGGAGTCTAAATCTAATAATTCCTTGTCAGTTTTAAATATTTTAAGTATTGTTCATTCCTATGTCAGTTGTCTCGTAACTTTTTCTCCACACTGCACTTAATTGCAAGGAAATATTTAATTTTAATATAAATTAATTAATCACTTTAATAAATATTTTTACCTTATGGATTAATCTTTGATGCTTATTTCTTAATTTTTTTTAACTTTTAAAATTTTATTTATTGAGAGAGAGAGTGAGAGAGAGAGAGAGAACAAGCACAAGCAGGGGAAGCTGCAGAGGGAGAGGGAAAAGAAGAAGCAGGTTCCCCACCAAGCAGGAAGTCAAGCTCAGTCTCAGGGCCTTGGGATCATGATCTGAGGTGAAGGCAGAGGCTTAGCTGACTGAGCCACTGAGTCTAATTATTATCTTTGATATTTAAGGAAATACTTTATCATCTCTAATTGATCCCCTATGTCACAAATACAGTTTTCTCTATGGTGCTATTAATTTTATTGTCTTCAAATGAGATTCTTTTTCTAGAAGCATTTTTAATCAGTCTCTTAGGTCTATAATTTAGTTTTTATACATTTCATTTAGTATTTTATTTTATCTTCATCATCTCTGAGTATTCCTGACCAGTACTCATTGGTCAAATCTTTCTTATTAATCTATTCCAAAAATTTGTTTGTTTCTATAATATTTTGTTATGATTGCTGTCGTTCTTAGGTTTTGCCTTTATATTCTTTTTGTTTTGTTTTGTTGTTTTATGCTTTGGTGTTTTTGTTATATTGTTTTGTTTTTCTTTTGAATTAATACAATTAAACCTTTAGATTTCTTTCATACCTTTAATTATTGTCACTTATTTTCACAAATGATATTACCGTAGTACAGTAATTCTAAATATTTCTGAATTAGCTGTATTATTTCTTTTTAGGTATAAAGTTAACTTCCAGTTACATGGACTTAATATTTTGGTCATTCTATTCTAGTTTTATTGCCTTATCATTGGAAAATATAGCCTGATACTTAACTCTAGGGAATGATGTGGGAGAGCTAGGTTCTTGTCTCTTGGAGTCAAAGAAGGAATCTCGTGGGCAATGGAGAGTGAGGAAGTGACAGAAGTTTATCAAGTGAATATATAGAAAAAGCTCTCACAACTAAGAGGGGTCCCCACACAGTTAACAATGAGTGCCTTCAGGGTTTATTTTTTATAAAAAGGTAACCAGGCAACTTTAATCCTTTTAACATCTCTATCAATAACTCCTGCAATGGCTTACCTCCTTTTGAGGGTCTGATTATTCTTTTTTGGTTACAGGTATTTATCATAGAAACACCCACTCCACATGACCCACTCCATACACCTAGGGCAGGGTGGTCCTCCATCCCACATGCCTAGATCAGGGTGCTCTTCCCGGGGTAGGGTGGTCCAATTTATCTCTTTACCACATCACATTTTGGGGATTTCTGAGAGCCTGTTCACAAAGTTCCCTATGGATCTCTTTCTCCATAGCCCCACCTGTCCGTTACTCATTTTGAGAGTTGATATTACCAAAGTACTGTAATTCTAAAAATTTCTGAATTAGCTGTATTATTTCTTTTTAGGTATGAAGTTAACTTCCAATTATATAAATTTAATATTTTGGTCATTGTTTTCTAATTTTATTGCCTTATTCTTGGAAAATATAGCCTGATATTTAACTCTAGGAATTTATTGGCATATACTTCTGGCCTAAATAATGGCCTGTTTGTGTAAATGTTCAACTTATGCTTATATACTTACTGAAGACTATTGTTTTGGGGTCAGGATGGCTACATTTATTAATAGATCAGGACTATTAGATTCTCTAAATTTTGATGTCTCTTAATTTAATCTAATTAAATTATCAGTTAATGAAAGAAGTTAAATTTTTTATGTACTACTGCATCTAAACTTATCAAAGTCTTTTGCTATTATTAGACAAGTATGTCATCCTGTTTTTATACCAAGTCTTACATTAAAAAAAATCATACTATATGAAATATTACTTATTATTATTATTATTATTTTTAAAGATTGTATTGATTGGGGTACCTGATTGGTTCAGTCAGTTAAGTGTCTACCTATAGCTCAGGTCATAATACCCGGGTCCTGGGATAGAGCCCCGCAGGGGGTTCCCTGCTTAGTGGGGTGCTTCTCCCTCTCCCTCTGTTATTCCCCCTCCTGTGTGCATGTTTTTCTTTTCTCACTCTCTCTCAAATAAATAAGTAAAATTTAAAGATTATCTCTCTCAAATAAATAAGTCAAATTATTTTTCTCAATGGGAGGGAGAAGCAGACTCTCCACTGAGCAGGGAGCCTGATGCAGGGCTCAATACCAGGACCCTGGGATCATCACCTGAGCTGAAGGCAGACAACTTGAACCGAATAAGTCACCCAGGCACTCCAGTTGTTTATTTATTTATTTATTTTTATTATGCATATGTTTTATCTCTCTTTTCTTCAAGTCTTTTTTTCGATCTTTTTACTTTTTTACTTTTTTCATAAAACTGAATTATTTCAAGATGACTTGGTCATCCTCTTTTACCCCACCCCATAGGTCATAGAGTACATTTTAACTGTTAAAATATTAGTATTTAAGTGCTGCCTACACAAATTAAGGCAAATTATCTGTGGTCTGTATTCCTGAAAATATTTTTTTTTATTATGCCTTCCTATTCCAATGACATTTTATAAGGATCTAAATGTTTACATTTGTGATTATTTTTTTCAAAATAATAAAGCTATTACTTCATTCTTTTTTATATCTGATGTTATTTAAAAAATTTCTGTCAGTCGGATTCTTGTTTCTTTATTAATGAATTATTTTTTTTCTCTCTAACACTTATGATTTTTTTTTTTTGTCTTTGGTATGTATGCCCTAGTTTGGGATTCATAGAGTCAACTATAGTTATGAATATTTTCTTTCTTTTTTTGTATGTAAGTTTTAATCCAGTGTCTTGATATTTTATGCTTGAGAAATAGATGTACATTAATATTCAAATATTTCTTTCCTTTTTCTTCTTTCATTTTAAAAAAAAGTCATTATTTTATTTTATTTAAAAAAATATGTATTCATTTATTTGGAGTAGAGAGAGAGGGTCATGAAGAGTGGCTGATTATATACTTTCAATTTGGGAGGAGGTTAGGGATAGCACAAGCCTCCAAGGTATTTTATAAACAAGGTTTCCAGGACCTTGAGGGGACTAGCTATTGTTAGGGAAAGGTCATTTATTACTATTTAGTAAAAACTCAGGGAAGAGACTCTTCTGATGTGTATCAGTGGGTATATGCTTGGGAGATGATTGCCAATGTATATCTTGAGGGCAGGGGTGGGGAATAGAGATAAAGAAGTTTCCACAATAGCCAAACTATGGAAAGAACCTAGATGTCCATCAACAGATGAATGGATCAAGAAGATGTGGTATATATACACAATGGAATACTATGCAGCCATCAAAAGAAATTAAATCTTGCCATTTGCGACAACATGGATGGAACTAGAGCGTGTCATGCTTAGCGAAATAAGTCAAGCGGAGAAAGACTACTATCATATGATCTCCCTGATATGAGGAAGTGGTGATGCAACATGGGGGCTTAAGTGGGTACGAGAAGAATAAATGAAAGAAGATGGGATTGGGAGGGAGACAAACCATAAGTGACTCTTAATCTCACAAAACAAACTGAGGGTTGATGGGGGGAGGGGGTTTGGGAGAAGGGGGTAGTATTATGGACATTGGGGAGGGTATGTGTTTTGGTGAGTGCTGTGAAGTGTGTAAACCTGGTGATTCACAGACCTGTACCCCTGGGGATAAAAATATATGTTTATAAAAAATAAAAAATTATGTTAAAAAAAAAAAGAAGTTTCCAAAGTAATTTTTACATGTGAAAGTAGATTTTCAGTATCCTGGGGGGGTGGACTAAGAATGCTTTTTGCCCTGAGTAGATGTGTCCACATGGAAGCAGCTGAGTCCCCAGAGGAACTTCAAGGACTTGTCAACAGGCTATGAGTAGTAAGGAAATCTAATTTTTTCTCTAGCTTTTGTTCCACACGTATCACCTACATCTTACACCTCTTTTATATTGATAATTTTAATGCTTTGCTGGTATCCAGATGACTATGTCCTTAAGTGACTTCTTTTTTTTTTTTTGGCTTAAATAATAGAAATTTATTTCTCATAGTTCTAGAGGCTGGAATTCCAAGATCACAGTGTTGTAGGTTTGGTCTCTCCTGAGGCCTTTCTCATTGGCTTACTAAGAGCCATCTTCTTGGTTGAACTAACATAGCCTCTTTCTCTGTGTAGACTCATCCTTATGTCTCTTCCTCTTCATATAAGGACACTAGTCCTATAAGTGCCCCATCCAAACGAACTCCTTTAATCTTAATGACCACTCTAAAGATCCTGTCTCCATGTACTGTCACATTGGAGGTTAGAATGTCCTTGTGGGGGACACAATGCAGGTTTTAAGATGGTCCAAGTCTTTGATTTTTGAGGATGTATGTTTGGGTTGTTTTTATATTCTTGAGGCAACCTATACATTTTACTCTTTCCTAATGAATTTCTCTTTTCTTCAAGTCTCTGTCAGCTTCAGTTCTTATTGGTAGCTATGGTTTCTTCATGTTCCCTGATATGCATTGCAAAAAAGAGAGAGGAAACCAATGGGCCTAACTCTCTCTCAAAGAAAGTTGATACAATAGTTCTCTAAGGAGAGAAGAGATTGTCTTTTTTTTTTTTTAAATATAATTTTTTATTTTTTATAAACATATATTTTTATCCCCAGGGGTACAGGTCTGTGAATCACCAGGTTTACACACTTCACAGCACTCACCAAAACACATACCCTCCCCAATGTCCATAATACCACCCCCTTCTCCCAAACCCCCTCCCCCCAGCAACCCTCAGTTTGTTTTGTGAGATTAAGAGTCACTTATGGTTTGTCTCCCTCCCAATCCCATCTTCTTTCATTTATTCTTCTCGTACCCACTTAAGCCCCCATGTTGCATCACCACTTCCTCATATCAGGGAGATCATATGATAGTTGTCTTTCTCCGCTTGACTTATTTTGCTAAGCATGATACGCTCTAGTTCCATCCATGTTGTCGCAAATGGCAAGATTTCATTTCTTTTGATGGCTGCATAGTATTCCATTGTGTATATATACCACATCTTCTTGATCCATTCATCTGTTGATGGAAATCTAGGTTCTTTCCATAGTTTGGCTATTGTGGACATTGCTGCTATAAACATTCGAGTACACGTGCCCCTTTGGATCACTACGTTTGTATCTTTAGGGTAAATACCCAATAGTGCAATTGCTGGGTCATAGGGAAGTTCTATTTTCAACATTTTGAGGAACCTCCATGCTGTTTTCCAGAGAGGTTGCACCAGCTTGCATTCCCACCAACAGTGTAGGAGGGTTCCCCTTTCTCCGCATCCTCGCCAGCATCTGTCATTTCCTGACTTGTTGATTTTAGCCATTCTGACTGGTGTGAGGTGATATCTCATTGTGGTTTTGATTTGTATTTCCCTGATGCCGAGTGATATGGAGCACTTTTTCATGTGTCTGTTGGCCATCTGGATGTCTTCTTTGCAGAAATGTCTGTTCATGTCCTCTGCCCATTTCTTGATTGGATTATTTGTTCTTTGGGTGTTGAGTTTGCTAAGTTCCTTATAGATTCTGGACACCAGTCCTTTATCTGATATGCCGTTTGCAAATATCTTCTCCCATTCTGTCAGTTGTCTTTTGATTTTGTTAACTGTTTCCTTTGCTGTGCAAAACCGAGCACACCGACCAGAGTGAAGCGGGGTCTTTTATAGGAAGGTACAAACAAGTTATGGGTGGGACGCAACTGATTGGTGGACAGTTTGAACTTTTGAAAAAGGCATACTTGGTGTTAGTGGATTGGCCCTGGAAGACCCCCCTCTCGGGAAGAGAAAAGCGGGAAGGGGAAACAAAGAGGGGAAGTTTGACCTTATTACTGGGCAGAAAGGCATCCTGTCTACGTGACCTATGTGACCATGCAGCCCCCTTGCCTACGTGATCTAGGGGACCATGCAGCCCCCTTGCCTACGTGACCTACGGGACCATGCCCTGGCTATTAGGAGAGGGTATCTTGTTCAAACAGGAGTCAAGTGTCATGCCCTAAAAGCCAAGCGGTTACAGAAAGGCAAAAGAGCAGTTACATTGAATTCAACCCTGGGGGAAGGGTCTTTTTATTGCAAGGGGAGGAGGGGTACTTTTACACAACAAAAGAGCAGTTAATTACTTAACAACGGGGGGGGGGTGTCTTTCAAGGACATCATACCAACAATGCCAAATAATTTTCAGACAACAGCAGGATATCCAAGAATTCAACTAAATTCTGACACTATCTACCTGAACATAGCGTAAGATTTCATCAGTTAAGGGATCAGTCCTCCAAGACTATCTCCAACCCCATCTCAGATGCCAGTCTCACTGTAGGCCCCAGGTTATTACCTATGCTTGTGACTGAGCAACTACAGGTTGGAGGTTTCAATGGCCTACTTCTTACGTTCTTTTAATTTGCTACAGGGGCTCACAAAACTCAGAAAAATACTTACTTTATGTTTGCCAGCTTATTAAAAGATATAATAGAAGATTTAAATCAATAGATAGATAAAGAAGTGCACAGGGCAAGCTATGGAGAATGGGCACAGAGCTTCTATTACCTTCTGTAAGACTGCCACTCTTCCTGCCTTTTTATACATTTAACAAACTAAAAGCTTTCTGAACCCAGTCCTTTCAGGTTTTCTGTGGAGGCTTCATGACATAGTCATGACTGACTAAATCATTGTCATTTGCTGATCTAATCTCCAGCTCCTCTTCCCTCCCCAAATAATCCTGAATTGGGAGGAAGGGGAGGCATGTTGGGCAAAAAGTTATGAAGGCTTTCACCAAGTGGTTGGTCCTTCAGGCAAACAGCCCTTGCCTTGAGTGAGGTCTGAATGTCACTTCATTAACATAACAAAACACACCTCTCTCACCCTTATCACAGGAAATTCCAAGAGTTTTAGGAGCTGTGAGTCAGTAGCCATGGTTGAAAACCAAATATTCAGATGACCAAAATATATTTCTTGTAAAACACTATATTACCCTACATGCTTAAGTATTTAATTAGGTGATCTTTTAAACTAATATTTTTCTAAGAGTCTAAACTGTTCTGTCAGTAATCTGGATTGGGGAGTGATGTGTTGCCAAATTTCTGTCGTTTCAGTCCAGGAAGTCAAAGAGAAACAACAGGAGAGCCCCTTAGGGCAGGAAGTTCAAAGTAACAATGTTGACTACTACTCCCTTTTCTTGATTTTTTTTAAAACAAGCAAAGCATCTCTTCAGAGTTGCAGTTTAAAGCCAAGAACATGTGGAATTGGGAGAAAAAAATAGTTAAATTTGGAGACTTGCAGAGGTAGAATCAGAGTAGTGAAAGCCATTACAGTAACAGAACTAACTGAGGTCAGTCTTTGGTGAATCACAGAAACAGGTGGAGTTGTCAAACAAAGGAATCTTTGTTTACAACATACAAGGAGATCACAGGGAATAAGTTCCAAATCCTTGACTGTTTGAACAGGAGAGAGATTTTTATTTAGTATTTAAGATGAATACTCAGAAGGGTGAGTTTTATTATCCCGTGTATGGTTGGTCATAAGGTTGTGGATGCATGCACATCCACATATGTATTTGTGCAATATGTATTGCATGTTCACCTGAATGAAGCTTGTATTCCACCGAGGGCAGAAACTTCAACGTTAGAATAAAGCAGAGGTAACTGTTGGACAAGGGAAAGGGACTCTGCAGGCTTCAAGAGCAGATATAAACTAGATGGGGTCTTGGACTCATTTTCTGGGACAAGGAATGCAAGGCCTTGATTACTTTTGAAATAGCACTAGGAGTTTTACCACTGATTTATTGTCTCAATAGCTTAGGCTATTTCCTGGTCTGGTGGTGTTTTCCCATTGCCTTGTTCCCTCAAAATCCTTAACTAGTGAGGGTTTTGCATTTCTTTGTAAGAACCTCCCAGGAAATTTTGGAAGAAGTGTGCTTGGGCAAGTACACAGGTGGGGTATAGATCATTGAAAATAGCTGGGGACAAAAAATGACATTTCTTATGTCAGGAAAACTATATCTCATCTTTAATTTTCTGGGAACCTCTAACTCTTTCTGCTGATGTTACCAGCAGGCATCTGAGATATTACTGATTGTTCTCTTGAACGTAAGGAAAAGGAAATGTAGAAAGCAAATGACAAAACTTTAAAATCTATCCTGCAACTCATAATTCACTGCAGCCACCTCTCTTTCTTTACCTTTCTCTTTTTCTCTCTTTCTATTTCTCTCTCACTTTCTCTCTCACATACGCACAACACACGCAAATCAACTTAAAACAATTTTTAATTTTCCCTATTCCATTTTAATATACTTGAGGCATGATCATTTTCTTAGTAAATACAAGAAAAAAAATCTAGGATTCCATCATTCTGTGTGATTAAAGCATTGAGGAATTTACTTCCAATAGCACTTATAAAAACATATTTTATTTAAGTAATATTATATAATCAGGTGCCTGCATTTTTCTTATTCTCCAACTAGTGTTATTTGGCAATTAATATTTTGTCAATCAATATTCCCCTATATCTGAATGTGTGGGCAGTGAGAGATGAGTTAGAGGCAAGGATGGTGAACACTCCCAACAACCGCAGACTACATATATCTTAAGCCATGATTTTCTTTGCAAAGGTCAACATTGATAATGTTCTAGTCATACCTCCGTGTACCAGGAAAGAAGTAGCATATTTCTTGAAAGACACAGCTATCAAAGCTCCATTGAGAAACCGTAAAGATAGAGAAGGGATTTGCAAATTATATATCTGATAATGGACATCTACTCTGATTATAAAAAATGAATAAAAATAAAAAACCTTACTAATAACCAAACTGAGTATCCAATTTTACATGTGAAGGAAATAATGGAAGAGACATGTCACCAAAAGGATATGGATGGCTTATAAGCACATGACAAATTTCTCAACATTTAGACATTAAAGAAATACAAATTAAAATCATAATGAGACATGCTTACATATCTATTAGAATGGCTAAAATTATAAAGGCTAATTGTACTTCGTCTGAGCTAGATTGAGAAGCAACCAAAAATCTAAACTGTTGTTGGCATATATCATGATACAACCACTTTGGGAAATAGTCTGAACATTTTTTTAAATGCAAAATATGTTGCAGTTACACAAATAGCCATTTTACTTCTAGGCATTTAACCAAGAGAAACAAACCCTATGTTCATACAAGGACTTGTATATGAATTTCATAGCAGCTTTATTTTTAAGAATTGAAAACAATGGAAATGTTCATCAATGTCCATCACTAGAGCAAAGACAAATTATGATCTATTCATTAAAGAGATTACTATTCAACATCAAAATGAACTATTTACAGTTGGAGATTCTCAAAATAATGATGCTGAGAAAAGAAAAGCCAGGCAACGAATAATATATACTGTGTGATTCCATGACTATAAAAAATCTAGAAAATACAAATTTATATATAGTCACAGTCACCAAATATATTGGTGAGATTTTAGTGCCTTCTTCTGTGCTCCCATAGCTTCCTACACTTGGATCTCCGAGCATTTGTTACACCATGTGAAAATATGAACTCTTTTTCTTTATTCTGTCTTACTACAATAAGAATCCTTGAAATTTTATGGACATTTGAACTCTCAGTTATTAGCAGAAATTCTATCACACAGTAAGTTTCCAAATATAAAAGCCAGAGTTTTACAATGACTTCTAAGCTTTTACATGATCTAGCCACTCATTTAACCTCTGTGACCTCTTTCCCTGCTACTCTTCAGTCACTCACAGTGGCCTCCTTGCTATTCCTCAGATATGCCAGGCATGATCCAACCTTATGGCCTTCAAGATAGCCAATTCCTTTGTCTGGAGTGACCTTATTGCTGATAGTTCTGGGCAAATTCATCACCTTTCCATACCTTTGTTCAATTGTCAGCTTCATTGTAACTACCCTGATCTTCCTATTAAAAATTTTAACTCCCCATCCCCTGCCTAGCAACCTTGATTTTTCTCACCCTGATCGAATTTTTCTTTTTCCCCATTATACTCATCAATTTTGAATGCACTATGCAATTTTTATTAAGGTTTATAGCTTTTAATTGTCTCACCCATGAAAATAAAAGTTCTACAAAGCCAAGTATTTCATTTACCAGTGTAGTCTGAAGTAATATCTGCCATATAATAGGTTCAATAGACAATTGGTAAATTTCAGAATAAATTAATGTTGAGAGTATACTGAATTTCATAAGTCATTTCAATAATTTTTTTCCAAAATATAAACTATGTAAAACATACCTTAAATTTACTTTCAAAATATTTTATAGCATATAATGGACAATATACATAAGCCTTAAAGAAACAATCATATAAATAACCATTTCATACCTACTTAAATACTGCATAATACCGCACTCCTAGATCCTCTCTGAACGTTCTAAATTAACCCTTCAAAGGAAATACATTTTTAAAAATAACAGATTTTTTGTCAAATAATTTAATAAAATAAAAGTTTCATTCATCTATGTAGATCATAATAAATGTTTTTAATAAGCATGAAATTATAACTCTGAAGTGTGCTAAAATGAAACCACCTGCGAAGGAGGAGGGAACAAAAATAAACATCATTTTTCCAAATAAGAGGAATTTATTACTTTTGAATCCAAGCATGTGGATTTGTTCAAACTGGCAATAAAGGAATATGGAAACACAAACCATAGAAAGTCATATTTTAAATTTCTAAAAGACTTCGAAGTGAAGAGTATACATTTTTTAAATGCTACATAATGCTACATAATGACAAGATGACAGGTTGTGACAAATAGCATTTTAAAAGCTCTACTCATAATGGAATGGAAGGTGTCATTTCCCTATAATTTTATATATATCATTAATTTACTATATCTGGATACAACATATTACCAAACAGATGTTCATCAAAGACTAAATCATTTTTAATGGAACATAATAATTTTAACCTACATGTATTAATCATTTTTTTCGATCTAACATTTATAGTCTCGCTAAACATTTTATCAGTTGTCGACAAAATTCAAAAAAAATAGGATAAAAAGTCGTGTTTGGAAAAGTAGATTTTTTTTCAAATTTGCATTTAAATGAAAATATTTGATGATATTTTTAAAACTTTAAATGTAATTTTATATATATCTGACCTATCAGATGATATAAAATTTTTGGAGAAAATATGACATATTTTTTGATCTTGGTTGAAGGTATTAATAAAGAGCAACTGTTTGTATTATTTGTATTGTGATATCTTAGTTAATACACATGAATAACTGGTATAAAATATGTTTTTTAAAAAATTTTATTTATTTACTTGACAGAGATCACAGGAAGGCAGAGAGGCAGCCAGAGAGAGAGGAATGGAAGCAGGCTCCCTGCTGAGAAGAGAGCCCACTGTGGCACTCTATCCCAGGAACCGGGAATCATGACCTGAGCCGAAGGCAGAGATTTTATCCCAGTGAGCCACCCAGGCACCCTAAAATATGTTTTTTTTATATATATAGAATTATAGTTCTTGCCAAAATATGGAACTAGCTGGAACTGAATGCCTCCTTCAAAGTCAGCTCTGGAGAAATTATGCAAGTGTAATATGGAACTATTTCAGATATTAACCAAAAACAAAGAAATGATGATAAATTCCTTAAAAGACTCAAAGTTGCTCTTGACTGGTATGTTTCAAGCTCTATTCCTGGTTTGAAGACAGGTTTTAACAGGCCTGTCACTGTAGAAATCAGCTGGATGTTTAGAGGCTATCAGAACTGTACAAAAACCTTGAAGGGGTAAAGACTTGAAAATTCTTTAGAGAGATTAGCTCCCTAAGGCATTATTCCTACACACATTTTCCTCCAATCAATTAAGACTGATGGATGAGGGGCACCTGAGTGGCTCTCTCATCACGTGGGTGGTGGGTTAAGCCTCTGCCTTCATCTTAAGTCATGGTCTCTGGGTCCTGGGATCCAGCCCCACATCGGGCTCTGCTCAAAAGGAAGCCTGCTTCCCTCCCTGCTTGCCTGCCTCTCTGCTTACTTGTAATCTCTCTCTCTCTCTCTCTCTCTCTCTTTATCTCTCTCTGTGTCCAATAAATAAATAAAATCTTTTAAAAAAGGCTGATGGATGATAAATTATGAAAACTGCTCCCTCCAAATGATGCTTCTTCATAAGGATTTAAGAATTTAAAATTGTAAGAATTTAAAATTGAAACTTGATCATAGGATTTATCTTATAGAATAACATCAAGTGAAGGCAGTTATTATTAGTTTTGAAGTATTTGTGATTCTGAATTCTTGGCCTCATTAGTAAATTTATTTTTAAATTCTCCCATGGAGTGGTGATTGGCCTTCAGTCTTTCATTGATGTACATCATTGGGTCAAATGAGATGTGTGTGCCCAGAACTATATATAATCTTCTTTGTATTTCACTGGAGATGGCATTTCTGAGTTTTGTTCAATTGAATTTGGACAGATGTTTTAATAGTCACTTCTAGAGTTGGCCCTGGAGAATATCTTCCTTTTTTTCTCTTCCCGATTCTCTGAAAAACCCTGACTAATTCACATTATCACAGTGATATCACAATTCAAGTTTTTCCAAACACTATAGCTGCAAAATAGAAGGAAGCTACTCAGAATGTAATACTATTGTGAATGATTGAGAAAGAAAACATTATTATAATTAAGCTACCAGGTTTCAATGTATTTTATTGTTGCTTAGAAAATCCTAGCATACCCAGACTTTACAGAGATTTGATGATCCGAAGAAGAGCTGAACTCATGGACCAAAATAACTATGCATAAAAAAAGTACAATTACTTACCTAAAAAAGATGATGTGGTTAACTTTATATGGCAATCCAAGTGTTATTGGAACAGGAATTAAAAAAATAGCTTAGGGGTGCCTAGGTGGCACAGTGGATTAAGCCGCTGCCTTCTGTTCAGGTCATGATCTCAGGGTCCTGGAATCAAGCCCCACATCGGGCTTTCTGCTCAGCAGGTAGCCTGCTTCCCTTCCTCTCTCTCTGCTCGCCTCTCTGCCTACTTGGGATCTCTCACTGTCAAATAAATAAGTAAAATATTTTTAAAAATAGCTTAAAAGTATATGATAAAATAATGATATAATATACAAAGAAAAGATACTATACTGTGAATATAAATTAAGTGAAAATTGTTGAAATAAAGAATACAATAAATGGAGACTAAGATGAATATAGCTGTAAAATGAATAAATGAGTTGGGAAAAACAAACAAACAAACAAATTAATGACTTCTGCCCAAATGCAGCAGAAAAGAAAAAAAAAATAAAGAAAATATTTAAATAAGTACTGAGATAAATTTTGGAGAATTAAAGAAAGATAAAAATTACCAGACTTAAAATGATGCCAAACATGAGAAATCAGAAACAAAACAAAACAAAATCCACACACACACAAAACCACTCATATACATTATGGTGAGTTTTAAGAATATCAAAAACATAGAAGAGCATAAATGATGCCCAAGAGAAGAACAGATCACCTAAAATGTACAAGAATAATACTGACAGCAGAATTCTCAATAGTAATAGCATATAAAGGAGACAGCTGGGGGTTTGTATAGATGGAAAAGATATTTGAAACTAGATATTATACATCAAGCCAAATTATTGATTAAATTTGAGAGCACAGTAAAAATACAATGAAGCATGTTAGGTCTTAGAACATTTATCACACAGAGACACACATTTTAGAAAACTTCCTTGGAGGACAGCTCAATTTAGATAGAGAAAACAGAATTATGTACTCAAAGGCACATTTTGAAGGAAGGATTGAATATAGTCTGCACTGCAAATATTCTTTAATCGTATGTTCTGAATTTCCTAAATTTAAGAAGTATTTGTTCAAATATTTATCTTTAAATAAACCCTAGGAGACTTTTTCTTGGATTCTGGAAAATCAGTACATTTGGATACAAATCTTTTTGTCACTGATGGAAATTTTGATAGCCCTTAACAGTGGAATGCCTAATGTATTGTTACAGCAATTGTCATTTGCCAATACATGGGTGATGTGTGTGTGTTGTGTGTGTTTATTATTATTTTTGATGGTTTTACTCTTCTATGAGATTTTTAAGTAGACATAATTTTAATAAATTATGATTTGTTGAAATTTATCTGAGGTTATATATAATAAAATGAAATTTGTGTGAACTAAAGAAGTGCGTCTCCATTTTTTTTGTTTTAAGAGTAGACTGGTCTTTAAAAATTGTCCAAAGAAGTACATTATATTCATTATTAAATTTGATGATATACAATAAAGTATTTATGGGCATATGGAACCATATCAAATTCTACTATTAATTCATATTAATAATTACCATAAGAGGAAAATGGGATATTTTTCAAAATGAAAATTAGCGTATTTTTCAGAATATGATATAGTGTTATTCACTGAACAGAGGGAACAAATGTCAAAGTTTAACACAGTTTACAGAATGTTTTAACATAAATTGAAATTTAAATCTGACCCAATTTCACAGTTTTAAGTAAAATGGTAGCACTTATAGTTGGGGATGCCCAGCTTGCTCAGGGCGGAACACCGCCCCTTCACAGAAGCTGGGCAGCGGGGGATACCTCGCTTGCTCATGGCGGAATGCAGCCCCCTCACAGAAGCTGCGCTGGCTGGAAGCCCGGCCGGCCCAGGGCGGAATGCCGCCTGCTTCAGGAAAGCGGAGCACCCGGGAACGACAGGTTAGCTCAGGGTGGAATGAAAACCGCCTGCCTCCCTTATCCGCCATAGAGCCTTTCTCTTCCCAGAAGTGCCTGTTGCTAGTTAGAAGAGTTCTTTCAATGTGCTTGTTTAACTATAAACTTTATCCTCCTTCTTGCTTGTCAGCAAGATGGGATTAACATTTGACCTTCCTCAATCCTTCTATTGGCTATTGTTTTCTATCCAATAAAAGTGAAACTGTCGAGTTGCTCTTGGCAGACGTCCTTTTCGACTGTTGTCCCCTGCTCCCAGTCTTTTTCAGCTGACTGGTTCGTGCCTAATTCTTCTCTCGTCGCAATCTGGAAGCAGCACCCAAGTTTTCTTGGGCTTCCTGTTTTTGGTGTTCTGTTCCACTCATCTCTGCCACCGCCCCCAGGTCCTCAAAATGGTTTTCTATGGTATCTTCCAGAAAACTTCTGATGTCCTCTTTAGTATGTAGGCTACATCAGTAGGGAATAGCGTTAAAACCTCTTCTGTTCCATGTGGATATTCACGTCATTGAGCACCGCTTGGTCAAAGTCTGCCCTTTTCTGTTGGTCTGTTTTCTCTGGTCACTTCAGGAATCCTTTTGTAAGAAATCCTATCCCATCAGATGCTCCTCTCACTCTCTTTCTCCCTTACTCTTGCTCTGGCTTCTTTCTTCAGATTTGCCAAGGAATGACGAGTCCTTTTCATTCCTATGAAGATAGAAGAATTGGCTAATCCACAGATACCATTTTTAGTGATATACAAGTTTATATATAATAACTGATATGGAGATGTACATGTGCACCTACATATATATTCTTTAATCTATAAAGTATGGAGGTTGGATTAAGTCTGAAGTCTCTCATACAGCTTGATAACCTGTGACTCTTTGATCAATAACTTCCATTTTCCCACAGGTCAGAGAAATGGGAACAAATGCACATATGAACATATGTAGCACATTAAAAAATAATCACAAATCCTATGACTCCCCATTCCCTTTGATTCACATGGGCTATGTGACTGTGTTAAACAGTGAAATAAATGTGTCAGTTTCAGGCCAAAGTCCAAAAGGAACCCCTCTCTTGGAACATTTACTATTGGAGCTCTGAGTGGACAGGAAATAAGTCCAACAACCTTGTTACAAAGACTGCACGGAAGTGGAGGGCCATCTGAGCCTCATCTCCCAACTGTACCCATCAAAGTGACAGGCATGTGCATAAAGTCATCCTGAATCCTCTAGACCAAGCAGCCGCCTGCTGAAGGCCACCACCCACTTACCTCAGTTAATGCCGTATTAAGCATAAAAATTGCCCCATGAGATCCTGCCCTAATTTCTGACCCCCAAAACATATGTAATATGACAAAAGGGTTGTTTTAAGCCCCTAAATTTTGAAGTCATTACATAACTAATTGGGTAACATGGCAAATACGTATCCAAACTAATGGAAATCAAGGAATATGTTTAAAGGCACCAAGTTATCTTAAAAAGTTCTCTGAACACACAGAAAAACAGAAAGAGACCCATAACTACAGAGAACAAATTGATCATTTCCAAAGAGGAGGCAGCGGGTGGACAGGCAAAATGCGTGAAATACAGTGGGAGATAACAGGCTTCCAGTTACAAAATTAATAAGTTGCAGGACGAAAGGCACAGCATAGGGAATATGGTTGGTGGTACAGTACGGCGAGCACAGCATAACATACAGACTTGTCAAATCTTGTTGTTTTATATCTGAAACGAATGCAACATTGTGGGTCAGCTATAATTCAATTAAAAAATCAAAGGAAGTTTAAAAAAATTAAAAGTGAGCTCTGTTATCCAAATAGGACATACGAGATGGATTTCCCATCATACCATAAATTGAAAACGACTTCTCTTGATAGAACAATGCTTTCCTTAGTCTTAGTCCCTACTCCCTCCACAAAAACAGAAAAAAAAACAAAACAAAAAAACAAAAAACAAAAAAACAACTACTTTTGAAAAACATCTTGGTATTTTGAAAATTATAACTGCAGTGAGTGATGAGAGTGAAAACAAACTGATAATCCACGTTTCCTCATTTCTTATCCCTTTTATGAAGATGAACAGTAAAATCATATGTAAGAATTAACCAGAGAGAGGTCCATTTTCCACTCACTATAATCAAGCTGGAATTCTCAACTATTATTTAGTATTAGTTGATTCTGGTGGCAAATGCAAATATGGTTTCACTTCTTGGGCACATGAGGAAGATTTGGTTGGTGAAACAGACATACCAGGTTGGCCCAGGCCTGCACTGCCAGGGTTCAGAAAATTGCAAGATACAACCTGACACTTAAAACTTCCCATCAACAACTACCGCTGCCCCCCCAACATCTTGTTTCTTCCCACAGACAGCTCATACTGAGACCTGTCCACTGTCAGGGTCAAGCTAAAGGGGGATGCCCACAAACTAGGTGGGAAATGAGAGGATGCAACTGCAGCTCTCTGGGGATGCCTAAGGCCACTGAATGCCCCGTCATGATTCTCCAGCACAGATGGGGGCAGCCTGCACCACGTGGGTGGAGCTCGAGGACACAGAAAGTACTGGAGTGGCAGTCAACAAACAAATGTGTTTGTGTAATATATAAACCCCCATAGGGTTGTCAATTGGTGGGATTCACTTTTTCTAACTGTTCACCCCATGACATACAACTTCAGGAAACCCAGAGCCCATGGATTATTGTTGAAGGGCACATTCGGACTCAACCAAAGTGTAACTAAGCGTAATCATACAAATAAATACAAATATCATTAAAAAATCAATACCACCTCAAACTTTATTTTTCATTCCCAAATGAGCTTTTATGGGTTTTAATATCAATTAATGTGCTTATAGAACTGGTAAAAAAAAAACAGTCAATGATGAAATTTTAAAATTAGCACTCTGCTTTCCCTAATTTCTGTTGATGTACTTTTATCTCACACAAAAATGAATTACTAAGGAATAAATCATACTTCACTGAACACGTTTCAGCTGAAATGATGCACCAAGATGTACAGCTTTGGTCAGGCTTATACTGTTGTTGTCAACATAGTATATGGGGTGTAAGAGCTACTGTCTTTTCCTTCTCCCATGAATATTAGTCCTAACAGATTCTTCACGTGAAAAGAAAACTTAGTCTAGAAGATACACTAATTCATCTCCTTCCTGGTGAAAAATACTGTTAGAGGTATTAGTTTTAGATAGAGAAGCAAGTTCACTTTGGAAAAAAGCACACACACACAAAACCCTCCAACATGACCTTTAATACAGTGATAAGGGTGAAAGTGTAAACTTCATTTGGAAACAGCACTCAAAATACTGTTTTGAAGGGCCTTTACAACAGCGGTATACTCTTTGAAAAGATTTTTCAGATCAACTGATTGAATCATATTTAATTTACCTAGGGACAATTAGATAAAATTTAAAATTCCAAACAAAAACTTTTAGGACACAAATAAAATTATATGTGCTTTTATTCCTGCAACTATCTCCAAAATCTAATATTCAATGGTTTAAATTGCTGCATTTCTCATTTGCAATGCAGATGAAGAGAGGAACACAGCAGACACATGTGAGATGAGGTGTGAGGCATAAAAGGGAGCACAGGAGGAAACTGACCAGCTGAATAGCGACTGCCCCAAAGATGACCATATCCTGAGCCCAAGAAGCTCTGAGTACTTTACCTTACCTGGCAAATGGGATTTAGCAAGCATGATTAAATTAAGGTGTGAGGGGGAGAGATTATCCTGGATTACCTCGGTGGTCCCAATGTAATCATGAGGATCCATAAGGAGACAGGAGGATCAGAATCAGAAGGCAATGTGAAGTTGGAAACAGAGGGATAAAAGGTGGTGCAATGAAGGGCCACAAGTCAGGGAATGCAGGCAGCTTTAGAAGCAGGACAAGGCAAGAAAGTGGATTCTCCTCTAGAGCCTCCAGAAGGAACACAGGCTGCTAACACCCCAATTATACCACACTGAGACTGATTTTTGAACTTTTGACCTCCAGAACTGCAAGATAATCAATTTGTGTTGTTTCAAGCCACTGAGAATTTGTCATTTGCTACAGTGGCACTAAAAACTACTAGAAGAACTCACTGAGACATATTGAGTCTGTACAATGGCAGGGACCATTTCTAGGTAGGACTATCTTCAGGGTGTGGTAGTACTGGATCTGGAGAGTTGACTGCCAGCATCCTTCCTCCCTCCCCCTCCCTGAACCCCAGTGCACTGTGTGCCTCCTCCACTGCAGCCCAGGTGACTCACAGGAAGATGGCCCCATCCACACTGCAGGGAAGGGGTCTGTCATGGAAGCCAGTCATGTTCCTCCTGGGCCATTCACACAGCCAGCTGCACGACAGTCAGTGCCTTGTTACTGTTCTATGAGAGACAGTAACCTAGGTTGTCCCACACACACAAACGGGAAGGGCTTTACAGAAATATCTGGGTTGTCTCTGAATGTGAACAAGAAAAGCAGTGCCCCCACTGCGGGCAGCCATCACACAGTCAGCAGGGGGTGGAAGACAAACTGGCCAGAGGGAAAGGGCACAGTAGGGAAAAATGGAGAAAATCATGGAGACAGTGTGAATAAAACACATTCTCCGCAAGCACTGCCATGAGCTGCTTCTTCATGAGATTGAAGGTTTTTTTTTTTTTTTTAATCTTTAAGACAGTTTGAGTTAGGATGAGACAACCATCCAAACTGATTCAGGAGGTCAGACTTTACGGAAACTAAGAAATCCAGATAATAAAAGTAGATGACTCACATGTGTGAAAAGTTTCCTTTCCCACTAAGGGCGGGGGGAAAACTAGAACCTTGAATTTGTGGCTATTCCGTTATACTTGCTATTTTTCATCACTCAAATGTATTTTTCAAGAATGAGGAAATTATTCTCAATAAATACAGTGACGGTTCCCTGGAAATTTGTAACCAAGTAGGGAACAGTCAGAGTCTCTAAACAGATTGTTTTGAATTGACTTAACAATCACACAAAATAGACTGTAAAATTTATCAAAGAGTGGGGCTGAGTTTCTTATATATGATTTCATGCAAATTTTTGTCTACCTGATGATTTTTAGTTTTTGTCTACAGGGTGAGTGAATAAAGGTGTCTCAACATGGTCCAGAACTAACGGTGTTCCCTGGCTCACTATGAAATCCAGGGTCATTTCTGTTTCCTTTTCCATGAACTTCTCCTTCCTCTCATTTTGTCTGTTTTTCAATCGGACTGTTTGTCTTCTTCTAAATTTGTAGTCACGTCAGAGACATGAACTCCTTGAACAGCTGATGTTACAGATGCTTTTCACAGCCTGTTGCCCACATGCAGCTTTACTCTTTTGATATACAAATCTTTTTCAAATTTTTAAAATAAAGTGGCATGTCATTTCTTCTATGGCCTGTGGGTCTTATCTCTACCTAAGGTAGTCTACCACTTCCCAAATTTTTACATGCCCCTAGATTGTCTCCAAATTCTTTATCATTTTGTTTGTAGAGTTAGAACTTAAACCAATTTACAAGGTTAATCAATCTGACATCTGCTTACATATGTGATAGGAAGCAAGAGTTCTAAGAAAGAGAGTTCTTTCAGCTCTGAGGAATAGAGCTTAAAGTCAATATTCAATGATACTCTGTCTCATTTTCTAGAAGGAACTGGTGGTTTCTGTTTGAAACTCTGACAATTTTTTTCTTAGTCCCTGAAAGTCAAATAGGTTTACAGCTGTTTTGGTTTGAGTCTGTTCAGCTAATTCTCCCTGGGACTTGAAGGCTTTATGAACTGAAGGCATGACTGTTTTTCAGCTCAAGTAAATGCTGCATTAGTTCAGTTATAACTTCTGTTATTTTCTCCTTTTGTCCTCAGGGTACTTGCAAGGTAGATTTGGACCTGACCTCAGATCTTACTTATTCGTTTCTCATTTCCATCTCTTTGAAATTTTCCTCAGTGTTCTGGGATATTCCTTTGGAAAATCAATTTTGTGGGGCACCTGGGTGGCTCAGTGGGTTAAGCCACTGCCTTCAGCTCAGGTCATGATCTCAGGGTCCTGGGATCGAGTCCTGCATTGGGCTCACTGCTCAGTGGGGAGCCTGCTTCCTCCTCTCTCTCTGCTTGCCTTTCTGCCTACTTGGGATCTCTCTCTGCCAAATAAATAAAATCTTTAAAAAATCAATTTTGTTCTCAGCAGTGATCATTACTGTTTACAGGGTTCCTATTACATGTTACAACTAGTGAATTTAAGTTTCAAATCTTTCTTGTATTTTTATGTTTTAAAAGATTTATAAAATTTATTTGACACAGAGAGAAAGTGAGCACAGACAGGGAGAGTGGCAGAGGGAAAGGGAGAGGGAGAAGCAGACTCCTCACTTAGCAGGGACTCCCCACCCCCCACCACAGGGTTTTATCTCTGGCAGACATTTAACCAACTGAGCCATCCACGCACCCCAAAGCTCCCTTTCAAAGTCTTCAGTAAGTATTTTGCTGCTCTTTACTGTAACTGTATCCCCCTCAGACTTCTTGACAATAAGTTTGTCTAGCTCTGTAGTCAGTTCTTAATCAATGAGGACATGTGCTCTGGACCTCAGTTTGGTGCTCCTCCACCAAGATGCTACTTGCCACTCAGGTGTGTGAACTCTTGCAGCTCAGGCCTAGTCACACTTTTGGGAACTCTGGGGCATTAGCGAAGCTGCTCTAAGGCGACCATGCTTTGTGCATAAAAGCAGGCCCCTGCCATGAAGCAGCCCCTCTTAAACCTCCCCAAGTTGTCCTTCCTTACAGAGCAAAGTCTCTAAGAAGCTCAACCTGCTGGGAAAGCCCATTTCTCTATGACCAAGGACCACAAGAGAGGGAAGGTATACCATGGGCCCCACACAGAAAGAGGTCTTCACTGAAAGCCTTCGAAAGAGAGTCTGCCTTTTCTTCCAGGCATTCCATCATGGCACCTCAAAATCCTGAGATGCTCTTCCACTGCTCCCTCTGAGATGCCAAGAGGCACTTGGCAGTCGAATAGGTTCTTCCCACAGCCCACCTACATGATTATTGAGGGCCTGCCTGGTGCTGGGGATGGGTGAAGGCAACACAGGCCCCTGGTCTTATGCTCTGATGTCACTGGCTCTTGAGCAAAGGAGGGAAAATGAGAGGGTCCAGGAGACTGCACTCAACACCATGTTCTCAAACATCTCCCTGGCCCCCAAGATCACCTTGTCATGGCAATGTCAGCAGAGCATGGCAAGTGCTATCTCAGAAGTCCCTCTGACGCCTCAGCAACAGAGAGAGAGCCCATCCATAAACATAATCCCTAGAACCAGCATCCTTTAGGAACCAAAACCCCTATGAGTCAATTACTTTGGTATGTGTTAGTGTACTTTTACCTATGTAAAATATAAGAAAAAGAGAAATGACATACCTGTATGATTTGGGGCAGTACAGCAACTCGATTTTGAGTGTTTTGGATTATAGCTAGATACTTTTTTTCCAAAAAGAAATTTATAATCCATTTAATAAAAACAATGTGAATTGCCATGTATGGAATTTTTATACTATAAATGTTTTCATTGTCTTGAGTTGTAGTAATGTACATACACTGGCGCTGGTCTCAAATGGGGGATGTCTGGAAGGAAACAGAATACATGATTAGGGGAGTGAGTGTAAGCCACCACCCTAAACAGTTCAATTTCTCACAAACATATATCTCAGCTATATATTTGATTGGATGAATATCAACTAAAATTTTAAAATTAAAGTACCGGAAATTATTAGGGATGACATTTTTTGGTAGACTTGTTTCTGATTCTGCCTTGTGACCTGACAAAGGTGGGATGGTGACTCCTGTTACTGCTTGCTTATTATAGCTATGGCATACAGCGGTGGAAGTACTAAGTACTAAGCCACTAGAAAATTTGAGAAATGATAAGCAATTCTAATAGTAAGGATATTTTCACATACATTATAACTAATTTAATATTTTAGGACTGAAACAAATCTAGAAGAATGTACAGACATTCTTCATCATTTCAGGTACTTTAACATCCAATACTACCCTAATCAAATCCATGGGACTTTAGTTTTACAGCCTTTTCCTTGTAGATGAATCTGAAGAATAGAATCAGTATAAACAACTTTATGTCTGAAAGAATTTATCTTTGAGTATCAGACTTGACCAGCTCCACAGAATTAATAACAAGTCCCTTTCTTGGTGCAGCCACATTGGGAAACAGTGTGGAAATTCCTCAAAAAAATTAAAATGGAGCTGCCCTATGACCCTGCAACTGCACTCGGTATATACCAAGAAGATACAGATGTAGTGAAAAGAAGGGCCATCTGTACACCAATGTTCATAGCAGCAATGGCCAAAGTCACTAAAGTGTGGAAATAACCAAGATGCCCTTCAATGGATGAATGGATAAAGATGTGGTCCATATACAATATGGATTATTATGCCTCCATCAGAAAGAATGAATACCCAACTTTTGTATCAACATGAACTGGACTGGAAGAGATTATACTGAGTGAAATAAGTCAAGCAGAGTCAATTATCATATGGTTTCTTACTTCTGGAGCATAAGGAATAACACAGAGGACATTGGGAGATGGAGGGGAGAAGTGAGTTGAGGGAAATTGGTGGGGGAGACAAACCATGAGAGACTGTGGACTCTGAGAAGCAAACTGAGGGCTTTAGAAGGGAGGCAGGTAGGGGGTTGGGTGAGCCTGGTGATGGGTATTATGGAGGGCACATATTGCATGAAGCACTGGGTGTGGTGCATAAACAATGAATTCTGGAACACTGAAAAGAAATAGAATAATAAAAAAAAGTCCCTTTCTCCTTTAAATTTCATAATCAATACAAAAAGTTACATGGTATTGGACTTGAGCTACTACTTGCTGTATGTCCAGCTCTCTTCCTTTCTTTTTCTTTTTTTATTTTCAGCATAACAGTATTCATTGTTTTTGTACCACACCCAGTGCTCCATGCAATCCATGCCCTCTATATTACCCACCACCTGGTACCCCGACCTCCCACCTTTTATATACCTGGAGGCACTTGCATGAGGCAGACAAGTTCTCAATAAAGAACTTTAATTCAATATATTAAAGTATACTATGTTTTCCACAGTGAATATAGACTATTTATCAAATCAGAATCAAGTTCTGAAAAAAATACCCATATACAGATAGCTAACAAATACACAGCCCGGTACCTCTAAAGGTTAGTACTTCTACATATTTCAAAAGGCATCAAGTTTTTGCTGCTTTCCCCTGATCCAAGCATGCACATTTGTGTGTATGTAAGTAAACACCCAAAGACAACTGAATTAGTAGTCCACATTCACCACATGGATTAATGCCTGTTGTGATCTCTTTCCCTCCCAAATTGTTTCTGATTATTCACTTTAACTAATTTTGCCTGCATTCCAATAATAGGGAGAAGAAAATTTGCTTCCCCACCCCAGCACCAATCAAAGGGATACTTATGTCCTGTGAGCCTTCATTTTTCATAGGGGAAAACAAACAAACAAACAAACAAACAAAAACCCAAAAAACCCTGAGCAGTGAAACTAGAAATTCCCTCATGTTTCCTTCCTTTCTGGAGCTTACTGCCCTTAGGTTGCACAGTTGCCCAAATATTGGCCCCTCCATAAGAAGCTGTAAGTAGCACGTAGTGGATGAAAGATCCAGGATAGAAGGAAGGGCTACTCTGGGCAGTTGCATGGCCTGGGATGGTCTGCCTCACCACTGGGCAAGGTCTGGGGTCTGGGGTCACCATACCTCAACACCGTTAAGAGAAGACTTCAACGAGAATGTTTATTTCAACATCTTTGCATGAGAAAATAAACACTGCCTTCAAGAAACAGTTTCAATTAAAAATTAAAATTTTAAAACTTAATTTTAAATATAATTATACCAAGAAGAATCATGACACATGTTGAATTATTTTAGGAGCCACAGTCTTCCTGAGGTACAAATAAATAGTTTGTACAAATAGGTAAAATCATTTATTAGGAAACTTTAAACCTCTTACAATAAAGTTACCATTAAATATAAGAATAAAGTGACTATTTTGCTTAAAAATAAACAAAGGTCACTTTGAAAGAGAATGGCAGCTTCCCTGTGGACATCCTCTATACCCAGCCCAATCAGTACTTACCAAGTACAAGTTTGTAGATTTTGCTAACATGGTAAATGATGGAAATAAATGAGGAAGACAATATTTTCAAAACAGTGTAAAAAGAACTTTAAAACAAGTATCTTGATTCTCCTTATTCTTCCACTCTAATTTGTAGCCTTTGGATAATATGTGGGAAAGAACATATATACATTTAAATTTTAACTTAAATGTCTACTGAAATAAAATGCTATCTTATTAAAATTCCTATCCAAAATTTAAAAAAAGTCATGGTGACAAATAATGTTGACAATCATGTAATGTAATCCTATCTTAAAACTCAAATTATGCTAAGAATGAATATTTCAAAACTAAATGGTTCACTTTGTTAAAAATATTCTTACTGAGTATTAAAAAAATCACCCAATGGTATCATGTTTTTAAACTCATTCTACTCATCATGCCTGTATTTTATCCTACCAGTTCTCTCTAATGACAGCATTCTTTCTTGTCTGCTCTCCTCTCTCATTTCCTTTCACCAGCACCAAAAACACAAAGACTCCAAAGTCCTGAGAGCAGACTGGAGTATCCCTTTGCCTTCTAGAAGCTGTGCATTTTGACCCTACTGGTCCATTCCACCTGCCCAATAGGCAAGATTGCCCAATAGGACAGTGCAGTCAGGAAGGGAGGCAAGGACAGAATCTTGAGGGATAGCAGAGAGAAAGAATCACCTTAAGAAAACTGGCAAGAATTCCTATCTTACATTGAGGTCTTCCATCCATTTTGAGTTTAATATTTTGTTCTGATAACACAACTCTGGGTGGGCTCCGAGATGGCTCCTCAGTGGGGACACATCACCAGGAAGACCACACCATGATTAGAATTTAGAATCTTCGGCACCCCCACCCCAACCCCTACATTCCCCCAGAGAGGGGAGGGGGCTAAAAGCAGAGCACATCTATGTAAGGAAGCCTCCATAAAAATCCTCATAGCAGGGACGCCTGGATGGCTCAGTTGGTTAAGCAGCTGCCTTCGGCTCAGGTCATGATCCCAGCGTCCTGGGATCGAGTCCCACATCGGGCTCCTTGCTCAGCAGGGAGCCTGCTTCTCCCTCTGCCTCTGCCTGCCATTCTGTCTGCCTGTGCTCGCTCTCTCCCCCTCTCTCTCTTTGATAATAAAATAAAATATTTTTTAAAAAAATCCTCATAGCAGGGGTTTCAGGAAACTTCCAGGTAAGTAAACATATCCAGGTACCAGGAGGGGGATAAAACCCAGCTCCACAGGAATAGACATTCCTGTGCTTGGGACCCTCCCAGACTGTGCCCTTTGTGTCTCTGCATCTGACTGTTCATCTGTATCCTTTATCATATCTTTCATAAATTGCAAATGAAAACAAATGTTTCCCAGAGTTCTGCAAGCCACTCAGTTGAACCGGAGGAGGAGTTGAAGGAACCTCTGATTTGTAGCCAAGTTGTAGAGAAGTTGTGGGTAACCTGGGCTCCTCCTACTTATGACTGGCACCTGAATGTGATGGAACAGTCTCACGGGACTGAGCCCTTAATCTGTGGGATCAGATGCCATATCAAGGCAGACAGTGTCAAAGCTGAGTAAAACTACAGGACACCCAGCTGGTGTTGCAGAGTTGCCTGGTGAGGGAAAAATCCACAGCCTCAGCCACAGTGTTAGAAGTGAAGTGTTCTGTGTGAATATGGTAATATAAAAGCAGATGGGAGAACTGAAATGTTTGCTTGACATACACTCTCACACAAAATATTATGTATGCCAGGTCTTTGCTGATGTGATATAGCACATATTCAAGTTCTAGTGAAATATCATAAAGTCAACTCAAAAAACAAACAAACAAACAAGCAAACATACAAAATATGGATGAGCTGGGAGAAAATAAGCAATGTTTCCTCTTTCCTATCAAGAGAAAGACCATTCTTGAATTATCCAAGATTTTGCTTTTACCTGAATAACCATACAGTTCAATAGTACTTGAAGGAAAAAGCATGTTTGATCCTCAGCGATCCTTTCCCCTGATATGGCCGGCAAGAGTGGAGTGATTCTTGTGGATATATCTTTGCTCCAGAGTGGGGAAAAAAAGGAGTTCTTTCACCAACGTTCAAAGGGTTTTTAAAAAATGGCCTTCATTAAAATACATCTGCCCCTCCTTTGGAACCTGCTCACGCTACACTCCAGGCCAGCGAGCATCAAGGGGTTGGAAATACGGTACAAACTCCCATGAAGCCACCTCTCCCTCTAAACTATTCTTCTCTCTGCCAAATTCTGCTTCGGTCAGCCTAAGGATCAAATACCTGTCTTTGGGCAATAAAGTGATGTGCATTAATCAATCATTGGCCCTAACTGGCAAGTTCCTTAAAAACTCATGGGACACAGATGGTTGCCATGACTTTCCCAGGAAGCAGCTACTGTCTTTCCATGAATGCGGCATGAAAATACAGGGCTGGGTGAGCAGATGAATGTCCACTCGTGAAACAATCATGCTGAGGACAATAAACAGTAGTTTTGGATGGCAGATTTAAATTTCATTCACAGCCAAGAAAACACTCCAGATACATGATGTGTCTCCACTTCCTGTTGTTTCCAACATCTGAGTCCTCCCTTCCATTCCTGTTTCCACCACTTCAGTAAATGTCTCCCATCCTCATTGCATATAAAAAAGGCTCTGATTCTTTCTATTCTAATATCTGTAAGACATTACTGTGAACAAGAGCAGGGGATAATTCCTCCTCCAAACCCATCTACGAAATAAAGGGTTCTATTCAGGATCATGACAAGCTGAGGAATCCCTCAAGAGAACTTCCAGAGTCATTTCAACCTGTAAGGCTGGCTAAAATGTTCCTCACCATCCGCCACACCAGGGCTAGGACTGATGAGTGTCTCCACCATGCAGGTCCCTCTGGATGACATGATCGCTGGGAAACCAGGCACGAGGCAAGCAAAAATCAGCACCTGCTCTTCTGCAAAGTTTGTCTGAAGTGCTTGAAGCCACAGAAGAAACAGATTGACTCCTTCAGATCTTACCTAAAAACAAAATTAAAGGTGACAAAATTAAACACATGTTTATGCAGAGATGCACTGCAATGCAGATTCAGTTCTGAGAAAGAAAAACTAGAAGTTAAAGGTACCGTTAAACTCCTGCACCAAGTTCTTAGTGACAAGAAATCAGGCGTGCTGCAAGAAGCCCAAGGGTGAAGAGTTGGGGTCTGGAGCCACAGTGCCTGGTTCCAATGCAGGCTCTGCTTTTTGCTTTTTGCTTGCTTAGCTGTGGCCAGTGGAGAACCACCAAACTTCTCCCTTTGCATCAGTCTCTACCTCTGAAAAATAAGGATGATAAAAGAATTTACCACAAAGTGTTTGCACAAGGATAAGTGACTTACAACTGTGCCTGTATCATCAACTGTCATTTAATCACAAAAATAATGCAAAGACAATCATCCTCCAAATTTACAGTGTGCTTTGAATAGGGTTTTTTTCTATAATATGCTTATGTATCATGGAAAGTTCTTGAAAAATCTCCGAGCTTAATAAGACCTTAAAGACCTGGCTCAGTTATTTGACCTTGAAGCCCATTCATCAGGCATTTCTACACCAGCCCTCCTTTTTTTTTTTCTTTTTTTTTTTGCCTGTGCAGGTAGCTACCTTGAGGGCTGCCGCCAAATCATCACTTCCACAAAGAACCATTCAGAAATTTCTGGAACTCATATCATTGCTGGACTTCTGGCATAAGTCCATTGTTCCTGGTGGATGCTTCCAGTAGTAGGAAATGGAACATGCTCAATGAGGGCAGGGGGCTGTGTTTGACTTGCCCACTGCCATATCTCCAGCACCTAGAAAGGTGCCTGAAACACATAGCTGGCATCCAGTAAATGTGTGCAATAAATGAGTGAACTAGACAAAAATAGATATGCACTGGTAGACGTGGCCTGTGGAGTACAGCTTCAAAAGCAGGAGAGTATTGAGAGTCCTACATGGTAGGTTGCATGGCACTGAGTTAAAGAAAATGGGTCCTACAATCAGACCAAAGGTTAAACCTCGAAAGTTGTGCAATCTTGGACAAGTCACCTACAAGAACAAAGACCCCTGTCTTCTATTGATAACAGCTGGGAAGAGAGAATCCATTTCAGAACGAAAGGGGACACAGGACAGCTGTGTACGACACTTATATTGTGGTCAAGATGGCAGTGTAAATTCACTTCATGGCGTCCCACACCATCATCCCTCACTACCATTTGAAATACATGGTAATAAGAGATGAAATATATATATATATTTTTTTCAGTGTAACAGTATTCGTTGTTTTTGCACCACACCCAGTGCTCCATGCAATCCATGCCCTCTCTAATACCCACCACCTGGTTCCCCCAACCTCCCACCCCCTACCCCTTCAAAACCCTCAGATTATTTTTCAGAGTCCATAGTCTGTCATGGTTCACCTCCCCTTCCAGTTTCCCTCAACTCCCTTCTCTCCATCTCCCCTTGTCCACCATGCTATTTGTAATGCTCCACAAATAAGTGAAACCATATGATAATTGACTCTCTCTGCTTGACTTTTTTCACTCAGCATAAACTCTTCCTGGAAGAGATTATATATATATATTTAAAAGATTTATTTACTTACTTATTTATTTGACAGAGAGAGATCAAAAGTAGGCAGAGAGGCAGAGAGAGAGAGGAGGAGGAAGAGGGCTCCCTGCTGATGCAGGACTCAATCCCAGGACAATGAGATCATAACCTGAGCTGAAGAAACAGGCTTAACCCACCCACTTAGCCACCCAGGTGCCCCTAGATTAAACACATATATTTTTTAAAGATTTTATTTATTTATTTGGCAGACAGAGATCACAAATAGGCAGAGAGGCAGGCAGAGAGAGAGGAAGGGAAGCAGGCTCCCTGCTGAACAGAGAGCCTGATGTGGAGCTCAATCCCAGGACCCTGGGATCATGCCTTCAAGCCGAGCTGAAGGCAGAGGCTTTAACCCACTGAGCCACCCAGGCACCCCTAGATTAAATATATATTTTTTTAAGAAAAGAGAAAAGTTAGCAAGTGAACCTCGGTAAAAAACAAAACAAAACAAACAAAACCCAAAACTGACAAACATCTCCATGAAGCAGCAACCGCAGAAATTCTCAGTGATGCACAGATGTGTAGCGACAGGAAAAGATGTCTGGAGGCTGACTTCAAGGAGGACAAGTCGCTCCCACTGGAGATAAAGGCAGACAGAAAGGCCTGCTCGCTTGCTGCCTGAAGCCACAACTTCAACTGGGCTGCGGACTTGATTGCACACCACTTGCTTCACCAGAACACTGTGAGGTTTCCAGTAGCTCATTACATCTAAACACTACTGCCTCCTTTAACAAGGTTTCCCTTCCAGATTGCCCCTGACTTACAGGGATAGGCAGTAGGTGTCCCTCCACGTGCTCCTTCCAAATTCTCTCCTCTCTCTGCTTTCTTCTGATCCACTTTTTATTTATGGGCTAGCTTTATAGGATATCCCTTCTGTGATTAAACAGGTCTTAATAATTCTACCTTTTGTAAAGGAAGCCTTCCCCAATTATTTAGATGTTGATAAATATTTACCTCTGAATCTCCATAAATCATCACTTTATATGGCACCAACATGTAGAAAATAAGAATGAAGTTACCCAATTTTCAGAATGAACCATACAAATGACAACCTACCATCTAAAGCCAGAGACAGAAAGAGAACATCTGCATAAACTAAAGTAATGCAGGTTCCTTATTCATTCATATTTATTATGCAAAATGGAAGTTTTAGGAAGATTAGAATAATGCATACTTGTTCTATTACATAGGCAACTAATTCCTCTGTAGATGGTAATGTATCCATAACTCCATCTCCAATCTAGAATTTCTGAACACGAGGAGAGGGTATTAAAATCTCCTCTGTGGGAGGCAGAGCATTACAGTGTCTGGCTCTGGCCTTCCTGCTGCAGGATGAGACTTGCAATTAGTGATGGCAAATGGAATTCACAAAACATTTCTGGGCTTTAAAAGACATCGGAAAACTAGCAAAGGACTTAGAAAATGGTAGGAAAGGAAGCAGGAAGAGGGAGGTGGCAGAAACAAGTGAGCCAAAACCTGCTCTGTAAGCAACAAGCTCAAGAAAAACAAATCAGGGTGCCAGAGAACAAATGCCATTTTCACTGCAGGATATCTACAGGCCTGTGCCCTCCAGACCCCGTTCCCACCACACGGTAAGTTGGGGGAACTGAACCCGAGATTTCCTTAATAAACCAGGACCCTCAAATGGAACCAAAGTGATCCCAACCAAGAACACTCCCAGCCTCCTGGCAAAGGAAAGACAAACCCTCCAGGAAAAAACAGACAGACAAACAAACAAACAAACAAAAAAACCACCAAAAAACAGAATTAAAAGAGATTACATCTATGTTCCAATAAATCTGGTCTCAAAATCCCTTCACAGAGCATGCAAGAAATGAGGCCACTTTGAGAGACAGAAGACTGAGGGAAAATGAAGACTTTAGACACTGGAATGATCAGATACAGAATAGAAAATATTACATGTTAATTGTTTAAGAACACAAAAGAGGTTTAAAAATGAAGAAGGATCAAGAGCCTATCAAAAGCAAAAGGCCAAGTGTGAACATGGAACTGAAGGAAGTTAAACAGGGACCAAAAATCACTGAGACGTAAAACACAACAGAAAAAAACACCAGAATGGTGGGGCAGTAGATGAGCCCCGAATGAAGGACTTCACAACACTGCACCAAGAAGTGAAGACATTCCCCAGAATGCAACACAAGGAGGCAGGAGAAGAGGATGAACGCCAGCTTGAGAGACACGAACAACAGATGGGAGGTTTAAATAAGAATCCTGGGAAGTACAGCAGAAGGACAGAGTCAAAATTTCAGAAGAAAACAGCTGAGGATATTACAGAAATGATAAACCCAGAAATACAGGAAATGCACAGATACCAAGCAAGATGAGAAATCTTCAATTAAACATTTTGTGGTAAAGCTATAGAACACTAAAAACTAAGAAAAGGTTTTAAGGAAAAGGCATTTAAAGGAATGAACAGGGTGGAAACAGGGTTTAAAGCTGCTGCAGTGGTAAGGAGATGCTAGTAAAATGGTACCTGTAAAGGGTGACAAGAGTATTTTTACTGCCACTACTGCTAATACTGTGTCTAATGCACATAACAACTGAAGACTGCGAAGGTTAAGCTGGAGCAGAAAAAAATTAAACAAATTATGACCCTCAAAAGAAGGATCATGCCGGGGCACCTGGGTGGCTCAGTGGGTTAAGCCTCTGCTCTCAGCTCAGGTCATGATCCCAGGGTCCTGGGATCGAGCCCCGCATCGGGCTTTCTACTCTGCAGGGAGCCTGCTTTCTCCTCTCTCTGCCTGCCTCTCTGCCTACTTGTGATCTCTGTCTGTCAAATAAATAAATAAAATCTTTTTTAAAAAAAAAGAAGGATCATGCCAATGAATTTCACAACTCTGGTGATCACTTTAAAAGCATCTCTTCTTTTTATCATAGCATTTGTATCATGTCCATGATGAGATATTACAGCACACATGATAGAATATTTTAAAACAATAGTCCATTTTGCTCAAACTCCATGTTGAAAGCAAACGACTCTGACAAACACTTTGAAGAAGGTAATAGTAGTGGAACCATGTTTTGTCAAGAAAGCCCAGGGAGAAAAGCAGGTAGTAAAACCAAGTAGCAGTATCGAGGAAGGGCAGCCTCAGGAAAAAAATGAACACCGTTTTCTTCTGCTTTGTTCTCTTTTTTGTTTTCTTGTTGTTGGTATCTTTTTTTTTTTTTTTTTTTGGTCTTTCCCAGAAATCACTTCATATATATACACTTATCTGTTCAACTTCAGTGAAAGTTGGGAGGAAAAGGTGCCAGAACTTTTGAATGGTTGTCTTCAGCTGAGTGCTTATTTTCTTCCTTCAGTTTCTCTGGGGTTTCCCACTATTCTTCAATAAACATGTGTTGCTTTCTGGCAGGGTAAAGCCAAATGCATTTTTAAAAGAAGTAATGGCAGGTCATCCGTCCATTCAGATCAGGAGAGAGCCCATACCAGAAAAGGCAGAGAGGGTAGTAGACTCCCCTCTGTGAGTTCCTGCCCTCTTGGTCTTTCCTCAGCCCTTGCTCTCTGCTATGTCTCTCCAGTCACACCCCAAACCCAGAGAAACAAAAGGACTCTTCAAAACTTAAACCCTGTGAGAAGGGCCACGCGGAGGCAAGGAGAGCCCTGTAAGACTCTGAGCCATGTGGTCTGTATCTGAGACTGCACATCTCCTTGAGCCACGTTCCATTCCCTCCATGCCTAATGTTGGCCTTGTGTTCTACAGAAGCAGTCAGGGCATCCATACACTCCTCTCTGTGTGCTTTTCTGTATACCTGATCCCATCTCAACCCACAACATCCAGCAGCATACACCATCTGTCATCTCCCTTCAGTCAACCTGCAAATAGGTAAACACAGCCTGTAAAACCCACCCTTGTCCAAGCTATGTCTGGAGTTATGATCGTCTGTGTCTTTACCATCAAACTTTCTAAAAGGCTATTCTTGTGTGTGACCTCCATGGTCTCACGCCCAGTCACTCTATCTCTATGTCTGGCTTAGGACTCCACTACTCACCTCCCATTTTCTTTCAGTACTCAGTGACAACCTCCTCGATCTACCCCCACCCCCTAATCAAGCTGCTTTGCAACTTTTCACATCATCGAACATTGCTGACATTTCATTCCTTGAAATCTCTCTTCTCTAGACATCTGTGCAAAAATGCCTTCCTGGCATCAAAGCCACGTCCCTCCCCTTCCATCCACTACTCCTTTATTCTTCCCCTTTATCTGCCCAAGAAAAGAAGGAATTACCCTAAATCCTTAACTGTCACTCTCTCTACAAGGAATATATCCCTTGGCAACAGCATGATTGCATCTCTCTTCCCCCAAGCACCCATTCCTACATTTTGACTGTCCAACCAGAACCTACACCTGCACGTCCAACAGACACCTCAACTCAGATTGCCTAAAGCTGCACTCCTCCTCTTACCTCCTGCACCTGGCTCCCTTCCTGAGTTGCCACGACTGTTGTGGCAGTTGACAGATCAGACTCAACATTCTGAAAGCACGGAGGCACCCCTAAGCCTACTGCAGCATTTTTTTTTCCATAGCCGAGATATGGAAGCAGCCCAAGTGTCCAGCAACAGAAGACAAAGTGGTACATACACACAATGGTATATTACTCAGCCATCAAAAAGGATGAGATCCTGATATTTACAACAGTATGGATGTACCTAGAGGGTATTGTGCTAAGCAAAATAAGTCAAACAGAGAAAAACAAATACTGTTTCTCCAGGGATGAATCCTTAAAAAATGCCCTACATATTCAAGTTTTAAGGCAGGACCAGAAGCAACAGTTTTAGCATATATCACCACGATATAAAATAAAATCTTAAAAAAAAAAGGAAATAATAGGACAACAGCAATTAGGGTAAAAAGACTTAACAACTGTCTTGCTCAACATCACCAGCACCACACCAGCTACACGTCTGACCCCCAGACCAGCATAGCAGGTGTGAGGACAGGTCCAAGCAGAGAAAGTGTTACTTGTCACATTTTTTGAAAAATGATAAACATAAGGGATGCCTGGGTGACTAGGCTGGTTGAGCGGCCAACTCTTGATCTCAGCTCGGATCTTGATCTCACGGTGGTGAGTTTGAGTTCCACACTGGGCTCTGCACTGGGTGTGGAGCCTGCTTTAAACTAAACTAAACTAAACTAAAATAACACCTCTGTCAAAAGTACGTGAATTCACAACTTACATGTAAGTCAAGTTCTACTTGTTCTAAGACAGCATGAAAACCAAGATGTCGTTATCAAGACAGGAAGCAAGAGAAATTGTGTATTCCATGTGCCGTGAGATGACTCCAACTGCATCCAAGTCAGCCATGGCCCTCCACACATCTGCAAGAGAGGGTATATTATCCACATTAGCACAGAGGAAACCAAGGCTCAGAGAAGTTAAAAAAAAAAAAGAGTCCAAGATCATAGCATCATTTAGCAGCATAGCCAGAATGTATAGGAATTACCTCAAAACAGGCCACACTAGTGGAAGAATACCTTAGTGTGGAGTTATGAAAACCCAGGTAGAACGCTGCCTCAGAAAGGCAGATAATCAATAAAGGAAAAATAAAGAGGCGCCTGGGTGGCTCAGTCGGTTAAGCATCTGCATTGGGCTCAGGTCATAAATAATTGTGGGATCTTGCCCTATGTCAGACTTCCTGCTCAGCAGGGAGTCTGCTTCTCCCTCTGCCTCTGCTTCCCATTCATTCTCATAAACAAACAAATCCATAAAATCTTACCCAAAAAAAAAGAAAAAAATAAAGATTATAAGCTTACAATAAAGATATGAATGACGAGTCAAAGCTTTCAGTGACACACCCACACCTGCCTACAGTTCACTGGCTAAAACATGGGTGGAATTGATGGGGTTAGAAGAACAGGAGGCACATAGGCCTGGACAGCACAGCCCCAGCAGATGCAGAATCCTGGTGTAGGTTTAGCTAGCTTTCATTGTCCTTTAAAATGTCAAAGCTAAAGAAATCTGGTAGGGTTATTGAAGTCTGATCCTGGGGGATGCCTGGTTGGCTCAGTCTGTTAGGCAGCAGCCTAACATGAGTCAGGTCATGATCACAGGGTCCTGGGATCAAGTCCGGCATCAGACCCCTTACCCAACCAGAAGCCTGCCTCTCCCTCTGCCTGTTGCTCCCCCTGCTTGTGCTCTCTCACTGACAAATAAATAATCTTTAAAAAGAAAGAAGAAAGAAAAAAAAAGAAAAGAAAAATAAAATCTGATCCACAGTATAGAACAACACAAAGGATGGTACTTTTTTGGGCTGATTTCTGTTTGTTTGATTTTAAGTAGGTTCCACAGCCAGCACGGACACTAGTGCAGGGTTTGATCTCAGGACCCTAAGACCATGAACTGAGCCAAAGGCAGACAATCGATTAAGCCACCCAGGCACCCCACTTTCTTGGGTTCTAATGGGACTTTTCCTAGGTTGTAATCCTAGCTGTACTGGCTGCCAGGGGGAATGAAGTCCAGCACCAAAAGAAAAGCATCCCAAGGCAGCAGTCCTCTGCAGAAGATTTGCTGGTGGCTGCCATCATCAAAGAGTCAGTGGGTGAAGTTGTTGAAGCACAGTGGGAACAATGATAGCCACTGACTTTTGGGTGTCACTGAATCATCCTACTCATCTTCAGGAAGCCTGGCCCTTCTCCAGTCAACACAGCAAAAGCAAACTTGTTAGAAGAACAGGGGAGGGGGTCATCTCCCTCCCTCCCAGAAATTGAAGCAACCAGCCAAACAGTGCAGCACTGGAGTAAAAATAAAAATATGAAGGAATGTGGCTGCACCTGGGTAGCTCAGTCTGTTAAGCATCTGCCTTTGGGTCAGGTCCTGATCTCAGAGACCTGGGATCTGAGACCCACATCAGGCTCCATGCTCAGTGAGGAGTCTCCCTTTCCTTCTCCCTCTGCCCCTGCTCCTAGCTCATTCTCTCTCTCTCTCAAATAAATAAAATCTTTAAAATAAGAAATTTAAAAATGAAGGAATGAATCAAAATGCAGAATTCAGAAACAGAACTACAGATATAAAAACTACATATAAAAACCTGAAATATGACCCGGTGAGTGAGGAAGGATTATTAAATCATGATACTGTATGAATTGATTGCCAATTTTTTCTTAGAACATAGAGCACACTGCACTACACGAAAACGAAAACACAAAATTAGGATTGAATACAAAAACAAAATTATCAGTGTTATTCCATCAAGTGTTTCTCTAACCTACTGATCAAAACCTCAGTTCATCCTCCAAAAGAATCTGGGCACCACCTCAAAACACATGAACACATTTTCAGGCCACAGTTCACACTGCTCCAGTCCCCACTCTAAGTCCTGAGCCATGGGCTCCTCCAGGCAAAGCCACCACCAACTAGGCCCCTGCCCTAGAAATCCCCAAACCCATCCACTTCACAACAGGGAGACTCAGGGAGATTCAAATGGGCAGAAACGTGGGACTTTGACTTTTTTTTTTTAATTAAAAGAAAAATACAGCAAGAAACATTTCTAGCACAAAGTGAAGAGCTCATCTTTCACAATGTCGAGAGTATTAGAATTATCAATACACCATCAGTAGTTTGATAGGTCAAACAGGCCAAAAGCTGGAAACACAAGAGGAAATGCTCACAGCAAACAGACCTGAAAGCCAGGGCCTGGACCGGCTGACATGGCTCTGCCGCTTACCACAGCGAGAAAGTGTAACTTTCCTGGGCGTCAACTTCCCTCCTGGCCAGCAGGATAGTGGCAACACCACAAAATTCATATCTGGTCGGGGATTACGTGAAAGGAGAATGCTCAGTGAGAGCCCCGCCACACCGCCCGTCCAGCCACAGTCTGTGCCCAGTAAATGGGAATTTCCTCTACTGCAGCCACACGAAGAGCTGAAGGATCTGCACAGGATGCCTGTCTATTTACCAGTCACAAAACCACGTTCTGCCATAAACAGAGAGGGCAAGAGACCCCAAGAGATGGGAATATCCCTCACCCTTGCCTGGACCAGGCTTTCAAGACAAGTTGGAAAGCCCACAGCAGCTCTGCCACTGACTCTGAATGAGCCTTTGGAAGACAACACCATCCCAAACAGCAGTTTAATTTACTTCTCTTTAAAAAGCAGTGAGACAAGGTCTTGGCCACATCTTCATAAATTAACAGCTTAGGAGGCTAAACCCCAATGATTTAGTTATGTCCCCAGCAGGCACACCTCCACTCGTGGGCAGCTTCAGGGAGAAAGGGTGCCTCCCCATCCATGAGGACACCCTCTGACATTCATCTGAAGATGCTTCCTACCCATGGGCATTTACTCCCTGGAACGCCCCCCCCATCTAAGTTCCTCTCTGGATGCTGCACGAGGCTTCTTCCTCACACCCCCATCACCACTGGTGACACCGCAGCTACCCCCGAGCCTTCAAGCAGGGTGCACCTATCTTTGCTGCCAAGCGTCCCATCAGCCCAGCTCCATCACTGTTTTCTGTACCCATAATTAATTAACTTATGCATGTATGTATTTATTTATTTTTACAGCTTCATTTATTTTAGGGAGAGATAGACAGAGAGAGAGATACAGAGAGAGCACACACACACAAATACAGGGAGATAGAACCTCCAGCAGATTCTACACTGAGAGCAGAGCACACCTCAGGGCTCAATCCCACCACCCTGAGATCATGACCTTAGCTGAAACCAAGAGTTGGATGCTTCAATGACTGAGCCACCAGGCACCCCTCTGTACCCTTAATCTTAAGAAGACAGACACCGCTTCTTTCTGTCAGCCACGGCCTCATAAGCCATCTGTCACACAGCCAAAGGTTCCAGAGGGTAGGACCAGGTCTGCAACACCAGTGATGCCAGAGTATCTCCATAAAACTACAATCTAGTGAGTACCAGACTCTGCTCTAAGCTCCTAATATGGCCTTCTATTTTGTACCCCTCACAGACCTACATGCTAGGTATTATCCACAGTGCACAGAGGAGGACACTGAGGTCCATGGCTTACCCAAGCGATCTACTTTTATGTGGCAGCAGCAGGGGCCTGAACCCAAGTCTGTGACTCCAAGGCCCCTCCGTCAACTCTGTTACTCATGCAGCCCCAACACAGTCATCAAATACCTCCCTAAACCCTCATCCCTCCTGTGAAAAAGCATGGTCTTCTGCCATTTCCCAGATGGGAAGAAAGCCGGCGTGAGCCAGATATAGTGACCTGCCCATGATGGTACAGGCGATGTCCCCCCTGTTCTCCCTCCAACACCCATGTCATTCTGCACGAAGCCCCATGGGGTCCTTCATGCTTCCAGTGGAAAACTCTGGTGAGACCACCAGTCTCCTGGCAGGCCTTCATCTTGACCCTGGACGACACGACCAGTTAGGAGAAACCGGCTAGTTAAGCCTCTGAAATGTGGTCCTACCACCCAGGAAAACCCCCTTATCTCCAGGGCATTGCCCGTGTGAATTAGCTGGATTTGTAGAGGGCTCCACAAGCACCAGCCTTGCTGAGTCACTTTCTCTAAGGTGGTGGCTGAGACAAAAAGGACCCAGGAAAGAAAGGCATAGGCTGTTGTGGAACTCCAGTGCCTTGGCATCAACAATTAATGTGAGCAGCTGCCTCTGCTCACCAGATCTGCATTTTATGTGGGGCACACTGTTCAAAGTTTACACCCCCCATCTCTGTAACCTTCACGACAACCCCTGGAGCTCCCTGCATCATCATTACCACCTCACAGACAAGGAGACAAGTCATGAGGGGTGTGTAGAATGATGCAGCTCTGTGCTGGGGCCAACCTGGGGAGGACCCCACAGGCTTGCTCTTCCCACTGCTGCAGAAGCAGCTGAAAACAACGAGTTTTTCAGTTTGCATTATGTAGAGTGGAAAAGTCAACCATAAAGATCATTCAATTTTTAAATGGGTTATTCCTCAGGATAAAAACAGTTCCAAAAAATAATTTCCGAGAAGTTCAACATATTCTTCCTTCCAGGTGCCTGGCATGTGATGGAATGTTGTTAAAATAAGTTCTGGCCCATCAGCATGCCAGACAGAAACTGGAAGTAAGCTGTTACAGGTCCCCAAAGGCTCCGTCACAACCCTAAGGAGAAGACATAACTTTCACTGTCCCAAAGTGGTTATGTTTTAAACAAAAAAACAAAAAAACAAACAAAAAAAAAAAAAAAACAGGCACAGGTGGAACATTTTAAATTACAGACTTTCAATGCAGGGGCAGTGGGGGCAGGGGGGGTTGTCCCCCAACTACCCCCAAATGTTTCAGCTATATATAGTGACTTACCAAAGTGACTCCTCACAAGTACCTACAAGGCGACTGACAGGCAACTGACCGGCAACTGACCGATGAGGAAGGTATTCGGACTGCTTAACAAAACCAACACAACTTAGAATCTTCATTATTAAGAAGAGAAAACCATTTATTAAACACTCGCCAGGCACCAAACCCTCTAGGCACTGTCACACGATCTACTCATCACACGGCTGCCAAACTCAGTGCAGAAACTGAGGCTGAGTAAGTCACCTAAGGTCATGCAGCACCAGAAACTGGATTCCAACCAGGTCTGACATCAAAGCCCACCCCAGCTTGCTGCAATGCTTCAGAACCTAAGCTTTGTGATGATCAATAAACTACATGCTTAACAATGTTTACACATCTCTGTTAGAATTCAGGGAAAGATTTTTTTTTGTTTTTTTTTGTTTTTTTTTAGTTTTATGCTTTTATTAACACAAATATGACGTGCACAACAAGCTGTCTATTCATTTTCTTCACTGCGCAGCCTGGCATTGGGATTGGTGACTCTGATTGCCAGCTGGGCTGCTCTTTCCACAATAGCTTTGCGGTTCTTGGAGGAGACGTTTTGAGCAATCTCTGCACAGTAAGATTTGCTACACATCAGCAGCACTTCAACTCCTTGACGTTGTGCACTAGGAACTTCCTGAAGCCACTGGGCAACATGTGCTTTGTCTTCTTGTTGCTCCCGTAAGCAATGTTGGGCATCAAGATCTGGCCCTTGAATCTTCTGCGCACCCTATTGTCAATGCCTCTTGGCTTCTGCCAGTTGCGCTTAATTTTGACATATCGGTCTGACTGGTGCCGGATGAACGTCTTGGTCCTCCTTTTAACGATCTTGGGCTTCACCAAAGGTCTGAGGGCAGCCATAATGCCCAGTAACAGATGGCTGCCACCTCCGCAGGCAGCGCCGAAGAAGAGAGCCCAGGGAAAGGTTTTTAAAAATAACATACACAAGGGGAAAAAATGATACAGGTTCTGGAGGCAGGCTGCCCAAGGTTCAAATCTTGGCTCCTCCACTTGCAAGCTGTGTGACCTTGGACTCCTTTAGCTTCCCTGTGCCCATATTTCCATGCATTAAAATGGTAGCCATAACAGACCCTATCTCCTAAGGCAAATAAAGCATTTTGGTGTTGTTGTTCTTGTTTTAAGATTTTATTATTTATTTGACAGAGAGAGAGAGACAGGGTGAGAGGGAACACACACAGGGGGAGTGTGAAAGGGAGAAGCAGGCTTCCCACTGAGCAGGAAGCCTGGTGAGGATTAGATCCCTGCACCCTGGGAGCATAACCTCAGCTGAACAACTGAGCCACCCAGGTGCCCACAAATAAAACATTGAGAATCATTCCTGGCAGGAGTTAAACCTCAGAAGGTGTGGGCTGGTGTTACTTCTTGCTGGCCACTAGATAGAGTCAGCAGCCTCAGGCCCACTGTTTTAGCAACTCATTTGTATAAACAAAGACCAGGTTCAGCCACTTTGTGCTTACCCTATGGTTTCTTCCTGTCACTAACATCTCTCCTCACTCCTGCTCTGTGGCACTAAGCTCTGGGCCTCAACTTCCCATCTGTCAAATGAGGTGAGGAGCCCAGCTGATCTATCTGAGGTCCTTCCAGCTGGGCAACCTAGGGTTCTTGGTAACTCAGGGCCCAGAAATTTCAGAACCATCCTAACACAAACATTACCAAATGACACTCACTCAATTTCCTCAAATCTTCTCTTCCGTGTTATGTATAAATGCTTATTTTTATGGCAAATCTTCTCCAAGATCCCAGAGCTCCACGAGCACCCAGAATAGGCTGGGCAGGCATCCCCAGTGCTGAGGCTGGTGACATGATGGTCAGAAGCTCTGACCTCCAGGGGAGATGGATTCCAAATCAAGCTGCTCTGATAAGCAGGTCTTCCCTGTTAGAGAGGATTTCAACAGAGCACAGTTAAGAGGAAGTGCAGGTAAGAAACTCAGAACTTGGCCCACCGGACAGAGGGCAGTAGGACAGTGGGCCGGAGGGGTGACAGAGGGATTGAGAGGAATGGCACGATCAACAGAGGCCAGCCAAGGCAGCCCTGATGCTCAATGTGAGAGGGTGGGCTGGGGATACACTGTGAAAATGGCTTCAAAGGCAGGAAGCAAGCCCAGCTCAGCACAAAGCAAAGTCCTGAGCAGGAACCTTCTGGGACCAGGTTGGACACTAAGGTGAGCTGATAATGGCTGTGGCACCCAGTGAGTCTGAATCTCACCCATGCCTCTCACAGGCTGGGTGACCCCGGACCAGTTATGCTATGTCCTTTAATGTTTCCTAAAGGGTATATTCACTCCATAACCCTGAGCCATGTTCTCATTTCGGTGAGTGTGGGAGGCCGCAATAAGGCTTGAGACGAGAACCAAACCAGACCCTGACTTGTGCCTCCTTTAAAGTCCAAATAACCTAACAAAAGGTTTAGGACGGGAAAAGTTCAGTAGCACTGGGAAAGAGTCTGTGCTATGTGTTGTGCGCTCGTCTACGTGACTTCCCACACGCTTACTAAACAAATGAGAACAATTCGGTTGGGCTAAAAAGTTCGTTGCTGGTCCTTGCTGCCTTAGTACAGCCCATAAATTACTTTCAGGTTTGCTGTATTTGTACTGGCATCAGCCATTTGGCGTCATGAGGAACCGTAGTTGCTTAACTAAACACAGATGTAATGTCACTATATATATGGCCTTAATGCTTTGAATAAACTTAGCACTGTTGGACATCCTCCTCAGTGCTCCTCCTGCCCCCCATCTCTTTGCTTCTCGATTTCTTTTCTTCACCCTCTTACCCTCATGTTCCTGGTTGATTTGTTGCACCGGCCACAACAGGTGAGGATCTGATGGTGCCCACAATCTACAGAGATCCAATATATACAACTAGGACAGCCTGGAGGGGGGTGGGCAAACCAGGCTGGACAGGGAGTTAAGAAGGAGTCAGGAAGGGCGCCTGGGTGGCTCAGTGAGTTAAGCCGCTGCCTTCGGCTCAGGTCATGATCTCAGGGTCCTGGGATCGAGTCCCGCATCAGGCTCTCTGCTCAGCAGGGAACCTGCTTCCTCCTCTCTCTCTCTCCGCCTGCCTCTCTGCCTACTTGTGATCTCTCTCTGTCAAATAAATAAAATAAAATAAAAAATCTTAAAAAAAAAAAGGAGTCAGGAAGAAGTCATTCCCACACTTGAGGCATGGGTTGGTACTGACCAGAGACACTGGGCAAGAGACAGTGTCCTAGGACTGCTGTAAGACTAGCCGGGTCCAGGCAAAGCACCTAACAGTGGGTAGATGTTACCCATCTGTAAAAGGTGGACGGGGGGTGGTGGTTGCAGCTGGTTGAGCATCTGACTCTTTGTTTTGGCACAGGTCCATTCACCTGGCCCATTCACCTGTGCCTGCATGTGTTCCGTGGTGTGCTCTTTATCTCTCTCTCTCTCTCAAATAAATAAATCTAAAAAAAAAAAAAAGGAAGTCAGGAAGGATCAGGAGACCTGCTGTTAAGGTCCCAAAGATTCCACCCTCCTCAACTAGCCTCCGGAAATAAAGTAAGTGGATGCCCAGGAGCCTCCTGGACACAAAACTTTTCAAAGCAAAGCTTTCAATTTCATACTGGAGAAAAGGTTGCTGTGCAAATTCAAGACAAAAAAGCCAGCCAGGGTGGGGTGGGTTTGGACGGGGTTGGTCCTGTAGGGCTCTGGCCACTAAATGCCCACTGCCCAAGCCAGGAGCCTGGAATCTGTGCAGCCAGTGCTTCCTGAGGCTTCCACATCATGGCCTCGCCCTGAAGTTTCCTCCTGGAAGCTCCTTACCCAGGGAGGCCACCTGTGAACAGCCCCTCACACACACCCCAGCTTCTGCCCCTCCATCCAGCTGGAGTGAAGGATCCCCAAGCCTGCTCTCTCTGGTCTCTCCTGCACAGAGAGGAGTATGTGCCCCGGAAAGGAGGGTCCCTGAGGATACCTGAGTCCCTGGCCCGAAGACAGCTGGCTTGAGAATGTGGGGTTTCGGTGCTCTAGGCACAGCAGTTCCTAGAGGAAACAGGGTAGGGAGCTCCAAGGTGGAGGGGAGTCCCGGGAGTCTGGGATGGCAGATGCCAGTGGCCCCCTAGTGGAAGGGTTTCAGTGACCCCAGAGGTGAGACGGGCCAGGGGTCAGGCCTGGAGGTGTACAAGGACCTGTGGGGTAGGGGGCCGGAGATGGAAGTGAACCCAGGGTGGTTTCAGGCCCAAAGTAGAGGTGTGGGGGTGGGGAGGGGGGAAGGGGTCCATGGGCCAGAAAGGAATGGTATCCTGGGGCTCCTGGGTAAAAGGCACTTAAGTTGGAGGGGGCCCAGTGGGGCCCAGGCCGCGCGGAGCCAGCTCCTCTCGGGCTGGGGAGCCCGGCGATTCTGAGGGACAAAATTTTCCATCAAGTTCTGGAAAAGAAGCCTGTCAGCACAGGCGTCTCTCTGGGGGCCAGACGAGCCCAGTGGTGCTGGGCCCCTTGATGTCAGTAGGGCCCCACGGGTTCCCTGGATACCGAGAAGTGGAGCGAGGGCTGTGGGGCAAGGGCTGTGGGGCAAGGGCTATGGGGCATAGGAGCACCAGGCCAGCAGGAACCTGTCCGCCAGGCCCCCCTCCCGCTCCCTTGGACGAAGCAGCAGGTGGCAGTGGGCAGGAGGGACACAGCCTCCCTCTCTCCCTAGCGCCCCTACCCCTCCCCAGCCCCTCAGTACCTGAGTCAGCAGGGCACCGATGCACTCCCCAGCGCCCTGCCCTGCCAGCCCAGAACCCCTGCCTCCCCGGGAGGCACTACTTGCTCAGTGAGTTCGCTGGGCCCACAGAAGGCGGTGGGCGGGGCAGGCAGTTGCGGGCGAGCTGTGGCGTGTGGGGGGCGGCAAATAGTGGTGCAGGCCTCTGCAGACCCGCGCGCCCTCGCCCAGCCTCCTGTCTGTCCTGTCCAGTGAGGGGCCTGGCTGCGCCCCCTGCCGGCTCCTGCTGCTCTTCTACTGACTCCAGGACCCCAGTCCCCCGCCCAGTCCCAGCCTCCCTGCCCCTGCTTGAGCTCCAGGATAGGCCCGCTGCTGCTCCTGGGCGGCCGAGCTGCGGCCCTGGTGCAGTGTGGCTGGCCCTTTTCTCTCCCCAGGGCACAGTGGAGCCGCGAGGGAAGGCCTGAGCGGATCTTCCATCTGCTCAGTGCCAGTGGACACTCTCCAGGGGCCTCTCTACCTGGTGGGCTCCACCCATGGCCATCTTGGAACCCCTGGAATCCCCTTCAGAGACCAGGTGAAGCCCTCCTTGGGGAATCCAGGCTCCTGGGACCAAGGCGAGTTTATCTTGTGTACTGCTGTGTTTGTTCCCTGGCCTGGCATGGATTGACAGTTGCTGAATTGATCTATTCTGGGGTCATCAAGGGCAGAGCAAAGAGTTCAGGGCTGGGATCCCCAGGCCTGGGGTCCACACAGGCTTGGAGCCCTCTTGGCTGTCCCTGACAGAATGACCAAAGAGGAACCCTCAGAAACATGGATCTGCTTGAACTGGCAGAGCATTCAGGGACAGGAAGGGGAATGTCTCCTTCGCAGAGTATCTGGAAGCCTGCAGTGGAAGATGGATTTCTCTGAGCCATGGTCATTAGTGTTGGGCCAAGGAACCCCTGGCTTGCTTCTCCTACCTGCATCCTAGGTCTAAGGGTGTCTGGGTGGCTCCCTCAGTGCAGCATCTGTCCAGGGTCCTGGGATCCAGCCCTGCATCTGGCTCCCTGCTCAGTGAAGATCCTGCTTCTCTTTCATCCTCTCCCTCTACTTGTGCTGTCAAATAAAATTAAAAAAAAAAAAGTTAAGAGGGGGGACAAAATGGCGCGGAAGTAGGAGGAGGTGTCTTTTCAACTTGTACCCCAAAATGAGCTGATTACCTACCAATCACCCATGAACTCCAATCACCCATGAAATCAGCCTGAGATAAGAATTATACATGTCTGGATCTCTACAAAGGGAGAAGAAGCCAGTGGGAAGGTAAAGCGGAGTGGGAACTGTGAACTGATATCAGAAGATAAACAAAAGGGGGAGGGAGCTACCAGAGGCAACCAGTTGGAAAGTAATACCCCAATACAAGCGAGAGAGCCCTGCGTCTGGGGACCAGCATTAACTCGGAGACTGGTTGAAAGCACTCCAAAAGAGCAAAGCATCTCTGGGGAAATTGTGGGAATTGGGGCGGCTAGGGACAGGGGCTTAAGTCCCTGGTCCCAGGACAGCCTCCCGTGGCGCTGAGGCAGAGAGTGCGGCAGAGAAACCAGCTCTTGGTCCCTAAGCTGCCAGCGCACGGAGAATGCATGGGGTCCGTTTCCTGTGAGGGGATGGGAGCCACACCAGGGGGCAGAATGCAAGAGTCCTGCTATAGAGCCTGAGATACTCCCCTGAGAGAGGTATAAAGGCCCAGCAGGTGCCCTTTGATACACGCCCTTGTTTCAGAGCCTGCACCAAACTCTCGCCCCTGAGAGGTGCGCGAAGGCCCAGCCTGGTGCTCTAGGACCTGTGCCCAGTTCTCAGAGCCTGAGACCCGCGCGCGAACCTCTGCCTTCCCTGAAATTGGTGCGTGCAAGGTGGGCGCTCTTAGACCCAGAAAGACCGGGCACTCCCAGCCCGGGCCAGCGGGAAAATCTCAGTGTGCGATTGCTGCTTGGAACCTCTCTAGCAGTCTAGAGGTGCCCAAAGCTGCTGCTGCCGTGCTTTTGGGTACAAGCAAAAGATCCTCCATCCCCAGGGACAGCGACTTGGAACCTGCTCTGCCAGCGGCCAAGGGGGAACTTATTTGGGCTCTGTAGCCAGACTGAGGCTTCTCTCTGAGAGAGAGGATCAGGGTGTGGTTTGTTTTCCTCTAAAACTACAAAAACCATCAAAAGCGGTCAAAGTGAGAAAAAAAGAAGTGAACAAACAAAAAACCGCCAGAGAACAAAAGCCTGAAAAAAAAAAAAAGTTTCCTCAGAGCCCACCCCCTTGAGGGGGGCAGTAGGACTTAAGTCAGGGAACATCATTGACTGAAAACCCACATGGCAGGCTCCTTCCCCAGAAAACAAACCAAGAAAGAAAAAAAAAAAGAGAGAGAGAGAGAGAGAGAGAGAGAGAAAAAGTACTACAAGAGAACTACCACTACTTCATAGGAAAACCTTTATTTTTCATTCATTCCCACGATTCTGGTTCTTTTTTTATATATATATAGGTAATTTTTTTAACCCCAGCAGGATGGAGGAAGGGGTACATGGCTGAGTGCCTCCCGGGACTGACCCTGTGTGACGCCACCCGGTGCCTGCAGCTGCCCTCTGGAAGGTGTTGCTTTAGCGGCAGAGCCGGAGGGCACCACACGTGTGTCTGTCTCCAAAGTCCTGGGCACCACATCCCAATGCCTTCCTGAGAAGCAGAATCAAGGACAGTTGCTGATCTTCATTCCTTCGCACCAAAGGTATCTCATACACCATCTTTGGAAGTTGGAGCCAGGGGGCGCCTGGGTGGCTCAGTCAGTTAAGTGTCTTTCTTCAGCCCAGGTCATGATCCCAGGCTCCTGGGATCCAGTCCCACACATTTGCCTCCCTGCTCAGCGGGGAGCCTGCTTCTCCTTCTCCCTCTGCCATTCCCCCAACTTGTGCTTTCTGGCTCTCTGTGTGTCAAATAAGTGAATAAAATCTTTTAAAAAAGTTTGGGCGAGGGGGCGACTGGGTGGCTCAGTTGGTTAAGCCGCTGCCTTTGGCATAGGTCATGATCTCAGGGTCCTGGGATCGAGTCCCGCATCGGGCTCTCTGCTCAGCAGGGAGCCTGCTTCCCTCCCTCTCTCTCTCTGCCTGCCTCTCCATCTACTTGTGATTTCTCTCTGTCAAATAAATAAATAAAATCTTAAAAAAAAAAAAAAGTTTGGGCCAGGGATGCCTGGGTGGCTCAGTTGGTTAAGCTGCTGCCTTCGGCTCGGATCATGATTCCAAGGTCCTGGGATCAAGTTCCACATCGGGCTCCTTGCTCGGCAGGGAGCCTGCTTCTCTTGCTGCCTCTGCCTGCCTCTCTGCCTGCTTGTGTGTACTCTCTCTCTCTATCTCTGGCAAATAAATAAAATCTTAAAAAAAAAAAGTGTGGGCCATACTCTTTAGCCATTCTACTTTCCCTGGGGTAATTTGCCACCTCCCTGAATTTACCTGCATCTTTCCCAAAATCTACTTATCTTCCAGCCTTCGTGACCATAATGAGTCTATAAATTTTCAATAGACAGTGTGAACTTACACTTGCTAATATTTGCATAACATGCACCTCTTTCGATCTCAAAGAAAAGCTTCACACCGCAATGGTCTCTAATCTACAATTAGGTTCTGTTCTGGGATCCCACTGGAATTCTATGCGCCTGTCCCCTAAGATCCCATAAATTGTGGTCCAGTTTCCCAGCCAGCCAAGGAAAGCACATGGGAAATCTTGCTGAAGTATGAGTAAGAGCCAACGAAAGGGAACATATTTATCTGCATCGAATGCTGGGACCTGAGGAAAGCAAGTTTCATTACAGACAAATCAGGAAGGAGGTGCAGATTGCTTTTTATGTCACTCTGGAGTGGAGGTCTGCTCACTCACAGAAGCTCAAAATCTGCACAAAGAACAATGCCCCCCACCCCCAAAGTCAGCTGGGGATTCTCAGGAAAATTTAAATTGAAAGTATTACGGATTCTCCAACTTCCCAAAATGCAGGAGGAACATCTACAAGCAAGACTGTCACCACTTTTAGAAAATTACACTTATTTACCTTTTTTCTTCCTAGAAAATCATCCTCTCTCCCAATCCATGATCTTCTTTTTGTAACAGTTTCCTGAAGAAGGAAACAGGTGTCCTCCCATTTCAGTTCCATCCAAAATAATAAAATAAAAATCTTTAAAATTAAAAAAAAAATTGTGATTTGTTGAGACAGAGCACATAAGCAGAGGGACAAGCAGACACTCCCACTGAGCAGGAAGCCCGATTTGGGGCTCGATCCCAGGACCCTGAGACCATGACCTGAATGAAGGCAGATGCTTAACCAACTGAGGCACCCAGGAAGCCCCAAAATAATTCAATTTTTAATCACTTTGCCATAGAAACTTTTGGGTGGCTTTGAAACACCAGAATATCATTGACTTATCAGTGTCCTCTTCACCATCTCAGAAAAGGACTGGGTGCCTCTCAGAGGCCTCACTCCCCTCCTGACCCAGGTCCCAGCCAAAGGTCCTTCACATTAGAGTATGAGGAACTGAGCGGGATGGGATGTGGAAGCACCCTGGGGTGGGGTGAGGGACTCTGGGGCCCTCCCACTCCCAACTTCAAAGACAGCGCCTGCTTTCCCCTGCCTCATATAGGTACCCTGGGTTTGCCCTCTTTAAGGTTCCTGGTTGCTGCAAAGGTCTGAAAATCTCCTAAGTAGCACAAAAGCCATCATGTGCATTATGGCCACACGGGACAGAGGGAGTTTAAAGGAAGAAAGATAAAGCTCCCCAGAATGAGCCAGCAGCTCTGGGCTTCCCCGCACATCTTTCCTGACCCTCAGAACCCTGGGAAGGAGCCCCTTGGTGCAAAGTCACAGGGGGAGCCCACGCACAGCCCAGGCCTCCTGCCCCAGGTCCTCTCCAGCCATAAACTGACCCCCTAGCCCCTTCCAAACCGTCTACATCCTTGAACCACCGACGTGCGGTTCAGCACCCATCTCCAGAGCGCAGGATGCACGTGGCTTCCCGGCACCCTTCCGTGGCCGCTCCCAAAATCACCGTGGGAATGTCGCAGCAAGGAGACAGGCAATCGATTTTTATCCTCTGGGTTGTCTTCCCTCATAGCCCCTCAGGAGTCCCCACGCAGCAATGCCGCGTGGGCCCTACTGCTCTGAATACACTTCCCCGGAGGAATCCGCTTTTCTTCAGCATCTGTGTCTGCAAACCCGGCTCCTCTAACACCCCCCACCAAACGTACCAAGAACCAACGGGGGAAGAAGTTCATTTCTGGCCAAAAAGCCTTTAATCCCTGAGAGCTGTGGCTGATGCAGGAGCAGCTTTTCTCCAAATGGTGATTTCGATACGAGGTCGTTTTGCCTGCCAGCCCCCAACATCCCTGACGTGTGGCTCCCAGGGGCCTCCCCGCGGCCAGGCCTGAGAGTGGAGCCCACCCTTGGGCTCATTTTGCACCGCGCTGAATCCAGGCAGCGGCCCCGTCTCACGACAAAGGGTGCTGAGTAATGAGGTGCCGCCACCAGGAAGAGAGGCAGCAGGTCAGACAGATCTGGAGAATGACACTGGCCTTCAAGGGCCCCTCACAAGGGAAATACCATTAAGTAGCAGATCTGAACAGATATACTGTGTTCCACATTCACGCCGTAAGGATGGGGTTTCCTCGAGCCCTAATCAAAGGAACTCTTTCACCCGAGATCACTTGACCAATCGTTGACTCAGTTTCCTTATACTAAAAATGAGGATAATAATACCTCACAAGATTGTTTTGAGGAGCACACACGTTACAAAATGTTTAGAGGCACCTGGGTGGCTCAGTGGGTAAGCATCTGACTTCAGCTCAGGTCATGATCTCAGGGTCCTGGGATAGGGCCGTGTCAGGCTCCTTGCTCAGCGAGGAGTCTGCATGTCCCTCTCCCTCCCTCTTCACTTCCTACCCTCTCTCTCTCTCTCTCAAATATATAAATAAAATCTTAAAAAAAATGAAGTTTTTAGAACACTATATGCACATAGTACAGGACACAGAAGTACTTGTTAAACAGATAAAAGGGTACAAGAGGCTGGCTTCTCTTCAGATTTCTAATAGGCTTTTGTCTGGGGGTCTCTAGCTCTTAGGAAGTGGGCAGGCCGCAGAAGCCCAAGATTGTAGAGTTCCTCCGAGGCCAAGTTCAGTTTTCTATGCAGGACAGAAAACCTGTAAAACACACCCCAGACTTGCTTCGCTGCCTTCCTAGTAGGGAATCCGTTCCCTCAAGAGTGGTCCAACCTCTCTTCCACTATTTGGGATGTAGAAAACGTTTAGACATTTCTCCATTGGTGCTGATTCCATCCTCATTTTTAACAATCTAGCTGTGTGTTCATCTGGTCTTCTGTTAGATCCTTTATTCAACAAACACAGAGGACTCACGTGTCCTAACTGTGACCAAGACATCCAGCATCTCATCCCACAAAGGAAACATATTAGCAAATGTGGCAGCAAAGAGGGATGGGGTAAGGCAGTGACATCTGAATCAAGACCAAACTAACAAGCAGAGCCTGCCATGAAGAACATTCCAGGTATGGGCCCCATAGGCATGAAGGCGGAAATGAATAGATTATGTGCAGAGAGCAGGACAGGGGACTAAGGGGACACTGGAAGGAAGGCTGCGGAGCAGCTGTCGGCATTGGAGGCCTTGCGAAGGACTCTGGAATTCCCTTTGGTTTCAGCCGGAAGCTACATGAAGGTTTAAGCGGGGAATCATCAGATTAGCCTATATTTGTAAAAGATCGCTCCTCTTCCACAGAAGAAATGGGGATGGGGTGGGGGTGTCCACGAGCTTAGAAGCTGGAAATGGAAGCAGATGAAGTTTCCAATATCCTGGCCAAGGAGTGAGTCTGTCGCAGCGAGAGTGTCAAGATTTGCAGTTCTAAACTTTTTAGTAAAGTGGCTTATTAAACACACAGCTAACTATTGCCCGGGGTTCCTACTTTTGTAATAAGTTTTTTCTGAAACTCAAAAAGGGGAGAGGGGCTCTCTGCACCACGTGCCAGTCGGGGCGGAACATCATCATCACATTACAGGGTGTTTTCAGAGCCTGTTATCCTTTTAGTACGACATCCCTCCCACCCCGAGACAACACCGTGCCTCTTTCCGCCAACAGAAGTTGAGTTTCTCCCTTTCCCTCTTCCTTCTTTCGAGGGCAGAGCTCAGGGCTTCTCCAGAGATTCCATCCTAAGTTCATAGATCTCACCGAGCCGACCACATTCCCCTCTCTGTGGGCGCTAGGAAATGCCGGAAACATCTGTATCTGCACCTGAACATGGGACCTTGGATCCCAGCTACAGTTACTTGTGCTGTGGTAACAAGGACATCATGTCGCGTTTCAGGACATTTTCGTATATAAGGCCTCGGGTCAGGATGCTCAGGGTAGGAAAAGGGTGGGTTCACCCCTGGGCAGAGTGGCATACCTTCTCTCTCCTCCTGGCCTTTGCCCGAGTTGGAGATGCCCTGTTCCTTCCTCTTCACCTGAGTAATCATTATCTCTGCTTCCAGAAGCAGCTCAGGGGGCCACCTCCATCCGAGGGGCCACCTCCTCCCCAACCCCGCTGGACCAGGTGACCCTCCCCAGAATTCCATATAAATCCCTGTTAACGTTTATCCCACTGCTTCCCAGAGGCTCTTTCTCCTTGTCTTTACTTTGTCTCTCCTGCTGGACCCCAGGAGACAGGTCTCACTCATCATTTTATCCCAGCAGGGTTCAGTATGTTGCTGAATTAACACATGGCATGTCCCGCACATCGCTGGCAGCTGGATGAACTGGAACACAGTGTGGCAGCATGTACTGAAGCAGGGGTTCTCAGAGCACCAGGGGATTCAGTTGGTGAAGCATCTGCCATCGGCTCAGGTCATGATCCTAAGGTCCTGGGATCCAGGCCTGCACCGGGATCCCTACTCAACAGGGAGTTGGCTTCTCCCTCTCCCTCTGCTTCTCCTCTCCCTCTCAAATAAATACATAAAATGTTTTCAAAAAATAAATTTTTAATAAATTTTTTAAAAATTAAGCAGTTGTTCTCAGCTGCAGGTGATTTGGCTCCCTAGGGGACATATGGCAATGCCTGGAGAAACGTTTGGTTGATGTAATTGGAGGAAAGGGCGCCACTGGGCATTTGGTGGGGAGAGGCCAAATGGAGGTGGCCAACATCTGGCCATGCACAAGACAGGCCTCAGCAAAACATCACCCAGTCCACGAGGTTGACAGGGGAGACCCGCATCTAATCTAGGACCTGGAAAACCTTTTCCTAGGTTTACATGATCAAGGGAAATGTATCTGTCCATCAAAACCACAAGAATGTCTAAAGCAGCTTATCCTCGGAAGCCCCAAACTGGATGCCATGTAAAAGACCATTAACAGGAGAACGGATAACTGACTACAGTACCTACGTGATGGAAGACAACAGACGATAACGAAATTTAAGATGCCACATACGCGACAACAAGAAGGAATCCACAGATGTCCTGAGGAACCGAACCACCAGAGCAAGGTAACAGGCAAACTTGATCGCTGGTGATGGAAGAGAAGCAGGGGGCAGGGAGTGACTGACTGGGAAGGAGCAGGAGGGAACCTCTGGTGTGCTCAGAATGTTCCTGATCCTCATCTGGGTAGTAGTTACACACAGCGTGCCGCATGCTAGGACTCATGTGCTGTGTGTGTGTATTACACCTCAGCAAGCTTTACCAAAGGCAACGGTCCTCTAAGAGCCCCGGCGGGCAGGATTCACACACTGGAGCAGGTCCTCCGAGCATGACTTTCTAAGGATTTCTGTGCACAGCCGGCAGGAGCATTGTAGATATGTTTATGGAGACCTATTTCACCACAGACACCAAAAACCTTACAGTGGGTCCTTGATTCAATTCTGCTTCGGTCATTTTCTGCTAAGGATTGTGCTACAGATGTGCACACAGACTTAGGTTTCAAGAATATTTATCACAGCAGAACAAATACAAGAGGGAGGCAGCAACAACACGGACCCAGAGGAAACTGTGTGATACCGCGGACTCATTAAAATCGACATTTAAAAATGTAAATGGAAAACGACTACAATATATTAATTACAATTAAAGAGCAGGTCACCCAACAAGCTGACACCTAAGATATATGAAGAATATACTCAATATGATTAACTATGATTAGCTAAGGTCATGAGGGATTATGGGATTTCTTAAAATTTTATCATTTTTCCCTAAAATGTACATATATTACTTATTAATAAGAAAAAATACACAATCACACTTCTTAAAAATAAAGGTGAGTTTTCAACTCTAAAACTGAGTACCAGGGGCGCCTGGGTGGTTCAGTGGGTTAAAGCCTCTGCCTTCGGCTCAGGTCATGATCTCAGGTTCCTGGGATCCAGCCCCGCATCGGGCTCTCTGCTCAGCAGGGAGTCTGCTTCCTCGTCCCTCTCTCTGCCTGCCTCTCTGCCTACTTGTGATCTCTATCTGTCAAATAAAATAAATAAAATCTTTAAATAAATAAAATAAAACTGAGTACCAGACCCCACACAACTCCCAGATTCCCCATGGATTCAGAGCCCTGCTGCCTGCAGAAGCGCTCTATTGACGCTCATCACAGTGGCTGAGACAGATTAAATAAAGAGATAACATTGCAGATTTCCTGTCTCTTATCCGACTGTGCAGATTGGTTACACAAATCCAAATCCATACATGCATTAGATCTCACTGAACTGCGTACGCCCTGAGAAAAAGACCCTGTAAAGCAATTCCCTGTAAAAATACGAAAGTATTTCTGACAGCAAAAGTTTTCAGATTGCTGTAACGAAAAAAAAAAACTAAAAAGGCACGACCTTCCCTGATTAATAAAGTCTCCCTCGAGAGAAGGCTACCACTTCCCCAGGTAATCTCATCGCCTCAGACGAAACCATGTTTCTCTGTGAAGTGGAGGTGATCACGGCTCTCTCGGAGTACTCACAAAGGTTTGGCGTGATTATGAAACGGAACATTATGACCGGGGCCCGCTGGTTGTGGTCACCGTCATGCCCACAGCCTGAACACCACCTCTCTCCAGGAAGCTCCCTTCTCTGAATTCTGTGTGGTAGGGGCACGTGGCTGACTATTAGGGAGCACTGCATAAGGCGTACCCTGTCGCTCGCCCAGACGCACAGCTCCTCCCGGAGCCACCGAATGCCATACAGAGCTAAAGCTGGGAGCAGTGGCTCACCGTGGACACCAATGACGAGGGCCCAGGTACCTCAGCTCACAAACCCATTACAAGCATATACATTTAACTCTAGCTTTAAGATGTTTCTCCTCTTACTTCTCAGTCAAAAAAGACTTTAAGCTGAGTAAACCAACAACAAACCCTAAGATAAAACATTTAACCGTGTTAACTTCCTAAGGCCTACGGTCGTCTTCAGCTTCTCAAGGTCACACCTCCCTGCTGAATGATTACCGAGGGTTGCTGACACGGTACACAGAAAAAAAAAAAACTCTTAGGATGTCCAGCCTCTAAGAGAAAAAGCAAACAGCTCAGAATGCAGCCAGCCATGGCAAAGGAACCACCGACAAATCCAAACACAGAGGGGCCCCTGAGCATCTGGGAAATCTGCCTGTTCCTTTGCCTCCTCAGAGGAAACGAGTCACAAGACTGCTCAGAATGGGAAATGAGAAGGGCAGAAGCCCGGAAACCAGCGCGTCCTGAATTTCGTGCTGCTTCCAAGGAGTGAGCCCGCCTGCTGTGCTGCTGTGTCAGTTATTTACACAGTGGGCAGGTGAGGCTGACAGCTTGAAGGGGTTATTTTAGAGGGAGAGCTGTAAGTCTGATCAGGAGAAGGTTCTGGACCCTGGGGTCCCAGCACGCATCTCCAGCTTCCAAGCTGACCCTCCCTTCAGACAGGGTTTAAGAGGCAGCAGGGCAAGCATGGTCTTTGTATTTAAATCACCTCAAGGGGGCCCATATCTCCAGGCACAACCAGAAGCCAGGGAGGAGAGGGAAGGGGGAGAGGGAGAGGGTACCTCCACTCCTATCTGCTGGCTGCACTTCTGGAGCGCCTGATCCAGGAAGCTAAATGTGTGGACAGAACAGAAGGAAGAATCTGGGAAGACTGGAAGACTAGAAGAGCTGTTCGTGGACTAGTCTCAACCTGAACCACAGAAACACCTCTGCCTCCCTGCCCTCGTCCCCTCGGCTGGGCACCAGGTGCCTCCCTACTGCACTCCAGATGCAGATCCAAGCTCAGGGGTGCCCAGTGCCGATGCCTCTCTCCGGCGCAAGGACTCTAGGGCATCAGCGGGATTCCTAGACAGCACCTGTGATCTCTAATTTAAAACCAAAACCAAAATCCCCAACCAGCCCAATCCAGCACAAGCAATACATATTTATGTGTAAGACACCTATGCACACATACACATTCACTTATCTACACACACACACACACACACACACACACACGCTTTTGCAGCAGAAGGCAGGCATGAAACCTGTTCCCTACGTCCTTTGCTTTCCTCATCTGCTTCTAGCAGCAACAGCCATTTCTGCTACGGATTTTCCTATTCGAGGGTTGATCACAGATCCAAATGCCACCATCCTGTTTGCCACCCTTTCCTACCCCACCGGCCCGCTGACGTCTGTCAGTGAACCAGGGAACAAAGATGGAAGACAGGCCCAAGCTGCCTTCCTAAAGTGGGGTTATATTTGACACTTTAATAAACCTCAGAGCCTGAGCCTCTCTGCTCTCAGACTGGCCAGGGTGCAGCTCTCACTCTTACCAAACCCGTCCATCTCTCCTCCCCCCACCGTGGGGCACAAGGGTTTTCTCTGCCCGGCATCTATTTCCAGGCCCCATAAATCATATCCCATTGTTCCAGGCCATCTGAACTCATGTTTAATAAACCATCTACCTCACCCTTCCGCCACCACCCCGAATTTCCCACAGGGAAAGACTGTTTCAAGAAGAAAAGGAAATTCTTCATTAGGGCTGGATTTTAAAAGCAAGCTTCCACAAAAAACCAGAAAACAAAATTGGGTATAAATACCATCCAATAACCACTAAATGTCTTTGGTTAAAGCACCTGCCTGCCTGTGATTCTCAGGTCCAGATGTGAGCTCAGTGCACATCCAAAGGAAGCAGAATTTGAACCTGATGCTAAATGACAAATGATCCTGAACTTCATGACCATTTAAGTGCCACAGTGGCTAGACTAAATTGCTCTGATGCAGAATTTCTCCCAAGTATAGGTTACTGAGAAACATAATATTGCTTGAAAATGTATTTAGGTGCGCTCATCCTTCTCAGACCAACACTCATGGGCTCTTAGTCATAACCAGGCTTAAGCTAACACGATTCCCCTATTTTCCCCAGAGAGGGAGGGAAACAAGAGGACATGTCTCTCATGTTCCAAGATCAAAAACTGGATCACAGCACTCACAGCATCAAGTCTGCCAAACCAGAGCTCTGGGTACGTACAATTCTTAAAGAGCTAATTGAATGGAAAACAGCCATCTGGGGCTGGAAACCCTTATGACATTCTGGGAAATGTATGGGCTTTAAAAGGATTATGCAGGGTGATGTGACTTTCAAAATTCCCAAACTCTGAACTGAAGCCTAAATGAGAATATGTTAAATTCACCCATTCCAAAACACAGCACAGTTGACTCGGACCCTAGAGCCCAGCTGTAGCTCAGGGTGTCCACACTGCAGCCTGTCTGTGGGAGGTCTGCAGACCACTCCCTGCTGAGAGAGTCCAGCCAACCCAATCAGCCTACCAGCAGGCTGTGGCACAAGGTCCAGATCCTAGCCCAGGCACCAGCCAGGGGTCCCTTTGGCCTGCCCTCTTATGGTTGAACAACAATCATGGAGAGCCACAGGGAGAGCGGCATTGGGTCCAGTATGGCCACTCCCTGGTCCTCCACAACACTGGTTGCACACTCTTCAACACAAGAAAATGGTGTGCAGAAACAAGGGCCTGCCACAGTAGGCTGTCGAGCAAGGAACAGAAAGCATCAGGGGACAGGTGGGACTGCTGGCTGGTCTCCACCTCTCCCAGAGGGCAGAGGCCGCAGAGCTTCTGCAGGCTAAGCAGAGACGTGTCAGAATTACCTTCCCAAAAAGTAGGCAGTAAAGGAGGATTTCAAGCAGCCACAACCACCAGCAGGCCTGCGACCTCCAGATATCAGGGGCTTGACCATGACCGTGTCGGTAAGCAGAACACACAAGTACCTTCTGGAGCGAGAGAAGACAGCTTAACGCTGATAACTGGTCCTCTCACTCTTCTCTGCTCTCAGCAAGTGATCCTGAAAGGGATGGACAAAGTTGGTCAGATTCACTGGAGAAAACACGAGCCAGTGAAGACGTCCCGGCTCGCACTAGGCCTCCCTCCAAAGGCTGGCTGCCCCACCCCTGGCACCTGGGTAACGCTGCTCTGGTGCCATCCACACAAAACGATTTACGTACTCCCCACCCGCAACAAACACACACAGACACAGACACAGACACACACACACACACACACACACACACACACACAAGCTGCATCGGGCTTTAGGAACCTAACTCAAACGCACCCCTAACAACAACCCCACAGGTGTGACTGGGTTGGACACTCCCAGCAAGGGAGGGAAGGCCCCCCCCTTGGGTCCTTGCCAGCGGCAGGGTGCCACCTGGACCTCCGCCTCATCCTCTCCATCCACGGGGAAGTCAAAGCGGCCCCCACAAACCACCACCACGCAACCAGATTGATTCTCACACTTCAAATCCCCGCTGCCAGGGCCCCATCTGTGTGCTGACCGAAAAGCCGCCCTCAAGCAGCCGGCCCGCGGAACGTCTGGAGTTCTCCCAGCCCCGCGCTCACACCTCCCCAGGCCGCCCCCGCCCCCGCGGGCCGCGCCTTACCGCCAGTGTACACGAAACGCGGGGGCGGGCGGTCCCGCAGCGTGGCACTCCAACCCGCCCTGGCCTCGTCCTCGTCGGACTCCTGCCCTTCGGGGGCGTCGGGAGGCAGCGGGGGGACGGGGCGCTCGTGTTCGGCGTCCTAGGAGGCGGCGGAGGAGGAGCGCGAGGCGGCGGACGTGCTGTAGAAGGCGTTCCCGCCGCTGTCCGGGCCGGACTCGCCGAACACTTCGTCCCAGATATGCAGGCTCTCGTGGCGCGCAAGGGTCGCCTCCAGCAGCGCCGGCGCCCTCCTCCGCGCGCTCCCGCCGACCTGGGCCATGGCCCTGGCCGCCGCCCGCGCGCCCGCCCCCCAGAGCGCCTCCAAGCCACACACGCCGGGCACCGGGCCCGCGCCGCGGCCCGCCGCCCCCCACCAGCGCAGCCCGCAGCACAGCGCCTGCCGCCCCACGCCCGGCAGGCCCGCCATCTTGGCCGCCTCGGGCCCAGCGCCCTCGGAAGCGCCCTCGGAGCTCGGGCGCCGCAGGCTGCAGGCCGTGGAGGGACGCAGGGCGCGAGGGCGGGAGGCAGGGGCTGCGGCCGGTCCCAGGTGCCCCCGCTACCGCCGCCGCTGCGTCTCCTCGGCGCCCGCTGCGTCCCCGAGCGCCCTCCCGCCGCACCCCGCGCTCCCTGGCCGACCTTCCCGGGCGCGAGCCGCCAGAGACGGACACGCCTCCTCGCACCTCCGGCCCGCCCGCCGGCCAATGGGGAGCAGGCAGGGGCGGGGCCGGCGCGGGGCACGCCCCACACCCCTCGGCAGAGCGGGGCGAGGAGAGCAGCTGCGGCGGCGGTGGCGGCACGGGGGAGGGCGGCCGGTGGCTTCCTCGCCTGCGGAACCTGTGGCCCGGGACGGCCACCCGCAGGCCCCGCGCGGCCCCGCAGGGGGAAGGGAGGAACTGAGTGGGTGTCGGGGGTTGGGGGGGACGCAGCCGGTCTTCCCGCCGCCCCAGCCGGCTCACGGAGCGTGAAGCCCGCGCTCTCGGTCCCCTTTCGCAGTCGGCGCCGGCGCGGCGGGGAGCTGTCCGCCCCGGTGGTTCTGAACCAGGCGCTGCGGAAATTCCAGGTAGGCGCCGGGCCTGAGGGTCACGATTCCCGTGGCTGCTGTGGCTGCTGCTGCTTCGGTGCTCCACAGCCGGCTGTACCTTGAGCTCTTGCAAGCACAAGGGCTATCTGGCTTCCGGGAGCCTTGCTCTAATAAGGAGCCCTCCTCGCTGGTTCATTCCTGGGGTCAGCTGGTGACTCAGTGTCGCTTCAATACCCCTGTAATTTGAGGGGGTCAACATCCGATCTTAGTCATTCCTTCCGTCTTTGAACTTTGACATCTTTAAACTCAAAATATTCATTACCTTCCAAATATTAATTACTCTAACACCACCACTGCAACATCTTCACCCATACATTTGACACACTTGTCTGTTAAAGTACAGCACAATCACCCAGGCTTCAGTGTTCTGATAAACAATAGATCAGAAAGGTTTCATCCATCCCTCTGCCTTGGCCAGGAGTGCGTGGCACTCATTCCATTGATGACGGTACACGTGATCAGGCGTTTCTTGCTCCTCTCTCCCTCCCACAATAATGCAATAAGTCACAATGATGGAAATTGGGCCATAAAGTCACTTGCACTCTGAAATAAAATAAATCCACAGAGATGTGAAGGGCTTGCAAATCCTACTGGGTATTAACTAAATAAGGATTACACAAAAGGGAAAGGCATATTGCTATTTCATGCATAAAGGATGCAGATGCATAAAGGGTGAAGATGTTGGTACCACCAGCTAAGGTCGTTCTAACAGCAGGTGAGCAGCTTCTGCTCTCGCCCTCCCCTTGCAAGCCCCTGTTTCCTCCTCCCAAACCAGAGTCTCTGTACCAGCATGAATTCCTGATCATCACTGAAAGATGATATATAAAAAGGAAAGGATTCACATGACATTGCTTTGTATATGAATTGGCTGATATACGTGAAATTGTTTGCAAAGCATTTCAAATCCGTTGGAAGAATTGTGTCACAGAAAAGAACTGGTTTCCAGCACTTCTCTATACTGTGTTAACCAGGGAAAGATTCTGAAGAGAGTTCATACAGGTAATCAGACTTAAAAAGGTCATTGACACATAGATTAAATACGAAAAGTAAGATTGCATAGCTCAAGTTCAAATTCTGCAATTAGGAATTCTGTAATACTCCTGTAAAATTTAATGACATATATTTTAAAAAATAATTGAAAGGGATCAAAACACTGAAATACATAGGCAAGAACTCCTTCTCTTCTCCAGGCAGCCAATGAAAAAGTCAGCAGCTAAAGTAAGTGAGTATTTTAAAAACAGTAGCTAGCTTTGCTACCCAGAGGAAGCAGGAAGTAGAGCAGTAACAGTTACAAGGATGGAATCAGTCTTCCATTGTGCCAAATCTGCATTTGTATGGTGCTAATCCCAAAGAAACCTTGGAGTATTTGTGCTTATGAGCTCTCAAGTGCTTGTAGCTCACAGAGCATGCAACACTGGGAGAGGATTATATGGTCACAAAAGAAACAGACTGGGAAATCAAATTGTTATCCAAACCCTGGCCCAACAAAAATGAGATGGCTATGTCCATTTAGAATCAAGGGTTTAGCAACCAGTGCTACTTTGTTTAAACAAATGTTTCCGACCAAGAACAGTAAAAATACTTCAGCCTTTAAAAACAGGTGGCTGATTCTCCTTGTAAAGGAGGGGAGGAAAGAGAAGAAAACAACTGGAAAACAAAAACCAAAAAACTTTCCCATCTGCTTGGCAACCTCCTACTCGATGCTATGATTATGGTTCTACATCATTAAGTTTTACAAGTAATGTTTTCTGGGAGGATAATTATAGAACCAGCATTATACTGAGATCTTTTAACTTTGAGTCATTTAAACACATCTTCCAAATAATACAACTTTGTAATATAATTAATTTTAAGATTAATATTGAGCTTTTGGTTCATAGTCTGCACAAAAGGCTCCAGGGTAGTAAGAACAACCCATTTCTGTAGTAGATTCCTTAGGCTTTGTTAAGCCAGAGAGGTTCATGCTCTTGTGAAACTGGGGATAATAGCCATATTTCATTGAGTCTTGGCCTCCTTTCCTGGTATAGTTTAATAAGAAACAAAAAATGCTACCATTCAAACTATGATACAATGTTTTCTTTTCATTAATATTTTAATTTAAATGTATTCAAAAAGCTCTTTGGTAAGTATTTAGACAGATTTTTATTACATATGGCCTTAATGCATACATAAAATAAAAGTTAAAATTTTGGGTTAACGTTTTTCCAAACCTCACATTAAGAATCTCACTACTTTTATTTACTTTCTAACTGAGAGATTTCAGTGCCCAGATTTTTCTCACAATATGTTCCTCTGAGCCACCCAGAGCTTTTGTCATGCTGCACTTAAAAAATTATTATTAGACATATAGCTGACATTCAATGTTAAATTAGTTTCAGGTGTACAACATATTAATTTGACAATTCTATACATTACTCAGTGATCACCACAGTAAGTATATCATCACGTCACCATATAAACTTATTATACTATCATTGGCTGTATTCCCAATGCTGTACTTTTCATCTCCAGATAAGAACAAGAAATTATTTTATTTATTTTATAACAGGAAATTTGTACCTCTTAATCCCCTTCACCTATTTCACCCATCCCCCATCCACCTTCCCTCCCATAACCACCAGTTTGTTCTTTGTATTTAAGAGTCTATTTCTGTTTTTTTATTTTTTTGTCTGTTCACTTGTTTCTTTTTTTATATTCCATATAGACGTGAAATTACAGGGGCCCCTGGGTGGCTTAGTGGGTTAAAGCCTCTGCCTTTGGCTCAGGTCATGATACCATGTTCCTGGAATCGAGCCCCGAGTCGGGCTCTCTGCTCGGTGGGGACCCTGCTTCACCTGCCTCTCTGCCTGTCTCTCTGCCTACTTGTGATCTCTCTCTCTTTCAAATAAATAAATAAAATCTTAAAAAGAAAAAAAAGGAAGTGAAATCATATGGTATTTGCCTTACTCGGTCTGACTTATTTCTCTTAACCTAATACCTTCTAGATCCAGCCATATTGTCACAAATAGCAAGATCTCATTCTTTTTTATAGCTGGATAATATTCCATTATATATCTATATACACCATATCTTTACCCATTCATCTACTGATAAACACCTGAACTGCTTCCATATACTGGCTATTATAAATAGTGCTGCAGAAAACCTAGGAGGGCATATATCTTTTTGAATCAAGTGTTTTTATTTCCTTTGGGTAAATATCAAGTACTAGAATGACTAAAGCATATGGTAAATCTATTTTTAATTTTTTGAGGAACCTCCATACTGTTTTCCACAGTTGTTGCACCAATTTACATTCCTACTAAAAAATACAGAGGTTCCTTTTTCTCCACATCCTGGCCAACACTTGTTCTTTCTTGTCTTTTTAATACTAGCCATTCTGACAAGTATAAGGTGATAGATCTCCCTGTGATTTTGATTTTATTTTCCTGATGATGAGTGATATTGAGCATCTTTTCACATGTCTATTGGGTGTCTGTATGTATTTTTTGGAAAAATGTCTATTAAGTCCTCTGCCCATTTTTCAATTGGATTATATGTTGGGGTTTGGGTTTTTTGGGGGGTTTGGTGTGTGTGTGTGTGTGTGTGTGTGTGTGTTCTTTACATATTTTGGTTATTAAATCTTTATTTTATTTATCATTCACCACTGTCTTCTCCCATTCTGTAGGTTCCCTTTTGGTTTTGTTGCGGGTTTCCCTTACTGTGCAAAAGCTTTTTATTTTGTTGTAGTCTTAATAATTTATTTTTGTTCTTGTTTCCCTTGCCTAAGCAGACATACCCACAAATAATGTTGCTAAAACCAATCTCCAAGTGATTACTGCTTATTGTCTTTTAGGAGTTTTATGGTTTCAGGGCTCTCATTTATTCATTTAATTTTTTTTTTAAGTAAGCTTTACACTGAATGTGCGACCTAAACTCACAGCCTCAAGAATAAGAGTCACATGCTGTAAAGGCTGAGCAAGACAGGCACACCTCACACTTCACATTTAGATCTTTGATCCATTTTGAGTTTCTTTACGTGTATGGTAAAAGAATGTGGTCTAGTTTCATTCTTTTGCAAATGGCTCTCCAGTTTTCCCAACACTGTTTTTGAGGAGACTTTCTTCTGTTACATATACTTGCCTCCTTTGTCAAAGATTAATTGACCATATAATTGTGGATTTATTTCTGGGCTCTCTATCCTGTTTCTGTTGATTTATGCATATATTTTCTCCCAGTACCCTACTGTTTTGATTACTATAACGTTGTAGTATATCTTGAAATCCAAGAAACTGATACCTCCAGCTTTGTTCTCCTTTCTCAAGATTGTTTTGCATGCTATACTTCTTATAAAAGTATTCTGAGGTCATCCATTCTGCTTGGTTTGATGCTGGTAGGGTTTCTCTTTTTCTTTTTTCTTTTTCTTTTTTTTCCTTATCTGAGATTTTGTTCTCAAAATCTCTTCAGCTTTGTTCTCCTTTCTCAAGATTGTTTTTTTTTTCCTTATCTGAAATTTTGTTCTCAAAATCTCTTGAGCTTTGTTCTCCTTTCTCAAGATTGTTTTGCATGCTACACTTCTTATAAAAGTATTCTGAGGTCATCCATTCTGCTTGGTTTGATGCTGGTAGGGTTTCTCTTTTTCTTTTTTTTTTTTTTTTTCCTTATCTGAGATTTTCATATAATAACCAGTTTATTTTCTTTCTTTAAATGGTCCTCAAAAGGCCTGTGGCTTGGCATGCCAAGGGATGTAGATGATCAGTTGTGCCCTAGGAGCAGTAACCACATGGCACAGGGTCAAGCTGTGGTAACTTTATAGGGACTTCCACCTGCTCAGCCCCAACTATAAGACAATTCCTGACATTGGAGATGTGAAAGAAAATGGGAGGGGAGGGGCATCTTAAAATCCATAAAATATGGCATATTGTCTCCTGTTTGTACTTTTACAATTTCTGATTTTGCAAATGGCCAAGCTGCCGCAGGGAACAAAAATGAGGTCCTAAGGTGGCAGAGACTGACCTGGCCAGCCCTGTACTGCACAGGCTATGCGTTACTGGATCAGTATGAATGGAGAAAGCAGGGGTGAGTCAGGGAAGCTGCTGCTTCTCCCTACATTGCCTTCATCACCCACAGGGAGGGGGCCCAAAGCCAAGGAGGACCTCCTGGAACTGAGACAGGGGAGGGGAAAAGAAAGCTGAACGATGCCACAGCTGCTGAACCATGACCAAAATATGGGGGAGAAGGCTGGCGGCAAATGTGCATGGTACACCGTGACATTTGGAGTCCTAGGTGGCATAGAAGCTTAAGGATCTAACCTTGCTCAAACTGATTTTACATGATGATTTTATCTACTAATCAACCCAGAGATGCAGAGGATGAAATAGGGCAATACTATAGAAAATGCTTGAGAGAAATCTCTCTTATGATTGAGATAACCTGATATTTCCATTGATTCATTCATTCATTCATTCATTCGTTCAACAATTATGTACTGAGTATTATGTATCAAATCCTCTTCTGAACACAGAATAAATAAGGAAAAAAACCCACAAATACCATTTTTATAGCACATGCATTCAAATAGAAGAGAGAGAACAGACAGTAAATAAATAAATATATAATATGTCAGCTGTTGATAAGAAGTCAAAAGTAGAGAGGGACAGAAACTATGTTGATTGTTATGGTGCTGGTGCTGGCTGTGTGTGCAGTTAGGGGAGATTACTCTGATAAGAAGACATTGGCAGATCCTTGAGTGGATTCAGAGAACAAGACGGGTACATTTAAGAAGAGGAAACAAGTGCAACGCCCCAAGAAAGGCACGCACTTGCTGTACTCTGTTAAACACTAAGGAGGCTGGTGAGCGGAGGCAGAGACAGCTGAGTGAAGAGGTAGGAGATGAATTGAGAAGGAAGTTGAGTGTTAAATTTTGTAAGACTGAATTTTGTATTGAGTGAAGTGGGGAGCCATTGGAGATCTTAGAGCAGAGAAATAACAAGGTCTGACTTTTGTCTTAAACGGATTGCTTTAACTGCTGAGTGGAAAATAAACTAGAACAGAGCAAAGATGGAATCCAGAAGACCAGATAGGAGACTATTACAATAACTCATAGAAGACGGTGTTTTGGACCACAGTGGGAGTAACTGAAATGTGGAGAACTGGTCAGATTTAGAATATATTTTGAAGATAGAATCCACAGTTTCTACCAAAGAATTAAACGTGGGCAGTGAAAGAAAGAGATGAATCAAGAATGACTCTACAGTTTCCTGTTTGAGCTATTGCAAGACCAGCAGAGCTCGAGAAGAATAAGAGCTTGGTTTTGAACATGTTGGGTTTAACTCATCTAGGTAGATCTGGAAAGCAGGCAGTGGAAGAAAGCTCAAAATCCAGGTCTGGACTGGAGGTGGAGATGTGGAGTCATCAGGAGATAGATGGTAGAAGAGGGACAGTCACCAAGGACTCAGTGTAGACAGAGGAGAAGTCTGAGGTTGGGTCCTGGAGCACATTCATACTCAGAGATCAGGGAAATGAGAAGAAATCCCAAGTGGAGGGGCATGTCCTCACTCAGAAGGGATTGTAGTAAGGGTTCCACCCAGGAAAACTTAGTGGGATTCTGTGGGTCTTCTTTCCTTACCGATTTTTCTTTTCAAGATTTATTTGAGAGAGAGAGAGAGAGAGAGAGAGAGAGAGAGCAGGAGCACACACATGCAGGGGGAAGAGACAGAAGGAGAGGGAGAGAATCTCAATCAGATTCCACGCTGAGCATGGAGCCTGACATGGGGCTCGACTCCATAACCCTGAGCTCATGACCTGAGCCAAGATTCACACGCTTAACCACTTAGCAACCTAGACACCCACCCAGTTTGTTTTTCATTCTTTTTTAAAAATATTTTATTCATTTATTTATTTGACACAGAGAGAAAGAGAGAGAGAGAGATCACAAGTAGGCAGAGAGGCAGGCAGAGGGAGAGGGAGAAGCAGGTTTCCTGCTGAGCAGAGAGCCTGATGCGAGAGCCCGAGACCCTGAGACCATGATCTGAGCTGAAGCCACCCAGGTGCCCTCAATTTACTTTTCTCAGTGAAGTCATCAGAATGGTCGGTCATCAGCTGTATCTGATGGAAGGTGTTCAATTCTCACTCTAAACAAAATGGCTGTACATTAGAATCACTGGGAGAATTTTAAAAGCACACTTATATCCAGACCCTAATTGGATATTAATCTAATTGGTGTAGAACCAATTAGATTAGGTCCTTTGGAGGTGGGCACTCCTGTGTTTTAAAGTCTTCCAGGTGATTCAAAAGTGTGGCCAGTGTTGAGAAGCCCTGGCTTAAGGTTGGAGGAAAGAAGATGTGAAATAGTCAAAATATTTCACGAGAAGAATGGAGATTCTGTCGGTCAGAGAAACATACTTGGATTTGTGGCTGAGAATTTAATGTGAAAGGGGCGCCTGGTAGGCTCAGTGGGTTAAGCCGCTGCTGCCTTCGGCTCAGGTCATGATCTCAGGGTCCTGGGATCGAGTCCCACATTGGGCTCTCTGCTCAGCAGGGGGCCTGCTTCCCTTCCTCTTTTTGTGATCTCTTCCCTTCCTCTCTCCTACTGTGATCTCTCTCTGTCAAATAAATAAATAAAATCTTTAAAAAAAAAGAATTTAATGTGAAAGCTTCCAGCATTGTTGTTTTTCTCACCAACCACCTTCAGTTGCCAGGGGCAGACATAGGATGGACAGAATGTTGGGTTTTTACCAGGGTGGGGTTTTATCAGGTATGTATGATGTATGATGGAGGTGAGAGTATGGGACAGGGATTATAGTTATGGGAGCGGACTCTGTGCCAGCTGCGGAGGCCTGTGAGAATTTGGGGTAAGGATAAAGAACCACAGAAAATGAAATAGGGGGATGCCTGGGTGGCTCAGTTGGTTAAGCAGCTACCTTCGGCTCAGGCCATGATCCCAGCGTCCTGGGATCAAGTCCCACATCAGGCTCCTTGCTCGGCAGGGAGCCTGCTTCTCCCTCAGTCTCTGCCTGCCACTCTGTCTGCCTGTGCTCGCTCTTGCTCCCTCTCTCTCTCTGACAAATAAATAAAATCTTTAAAAAAAAAAGATTCTCTTCAAAAAAAGAAAATGAAATAGGTAAATGGATTCTTCTGAGTGACTTAGATAATTAATACTTCTTGAAATAATTTAGTGCAGCAGGACCCCTGCAAAGCAGCACAAACAACTCCGATGAGTGCTTCAATCTACCACTTCTTCCCAGGGCTTCAATCAATTGCTTTCAACAAGTGAACATTGAGATATTTAGAGCAAAGGAAAAAAAAATAAATATTGGAAGTTCGCATTTTTTTTAAGATTTTATTTATTTATTTGACAGAGACACAATGAGATAGGGAATACAAGCAGTGGGAGAGGGAGAAGCAGGTTTTTCCTCTGAGAAGGGAGCCCGATGCGGGGCTGGATTCTCAGGCCCCTGGGATCATGACCTGAGCCAAAGAGCAGATGCTTAACAATTGAGCTACCCAGGCTCCCCTGGAAGTTAGCTTTTTACATTCTTGGAAAATGGGATTTTGTACATTTATGTCCTTTTTCTGTCCCCTTGTGGATATTTTCCCTCTTGAAACACACCCAACCCCTGCTCCACAGGTGTCCAGTAAAAGAAAGGGATCTGAGTGCCATCCCCAAAGTTCACTTGCGTTTAAAGGAGAAACAATCCTGGGAAGCTGTTTTACACAAAAGAGTAGATTGCTCAGTTGTAGAAACTCAGGTATTATAAGAAAATGGGAGATATATTCGTTACTAGAAGCGGGACTTGCTCAGCGTTTCTAAATTCACATTGGTAGATTGTTGAACTGTTGTAGGCTGAGTGTTAAAATCACATCTTTCCTTCCGTTTTCTTACAGAGACAATGATGTTTCTTCCAAGATTGTCTGTGAAAGGCTAGGCACCTGCAAAACCACACATTTGACCTGAGCCATCACCCAAGTAGAATGTAATCCGCTCTCAGATCATAGGAGAAAAAAGAGAGAGAGAGAATCCCAAGAAGAAACACTCACGTCAGGATTTTCATCAAATTTAGTGCACGTCTCACCATTTATCTTCATTTGCGGTAATTTTTTAAATAAACACTAATGTCGAATTGCCCTGCGTTACAACGAGCAACTCAATTATCAGAAAATCACGAGTCTCCAACGTTTGTTCTAATTACTAAAGCAGAAGAGTGGACAGAGTTTAGAAAATTTTCAACAAGGCTGAAACAAGAGAGATTTTCCACTTTTTTCTAATCAGGTCAACATAGATACCACTTTCCCTACAACCTTGTAGGCAGTTGGTATTTTTCAGAGATATCATTTGGTTCTTTATAGAAGGCTTAAAGTTGGAGGTCCATAAAAACGATAATCAACTTTTATGTGTGCCTTCTATAGGCCAGGAACTGTGCTAAATGAACAGTATCTAACTTAATCCTCCTAACAAGCCCTGTGAAGTCAACACTACTGACTATTCTCACTCCAAGGGGGGGGGGCAAAGCAGATGCTTCGAGAGTTGAACTCAGTTTTCCAAGTTTATACAGCTCGTATATGATGGAATCAGGACTTGGGCTCAGTCTAATGCCAGGTTGGACCCTCAGTGGCAGCTACTGTAGTTCTTTTGACCGTCACCTGCTTCCCTCCCCCACCCCCACCCCCATCTCATTCCCATTTAGGGATAATCAGCCATACCTAAATGACAGTGGCCAGGCAGGAAGAGTGGCTACTGGGTTTAATTATTTATATCCAGGGGGAAGAGCCGCCTCGCCCCATACGTTCTGCTTCAGTTCTTGCCCTGCCAGGGGAGTAGCCATCCTTCAAACCATCAGTGTTAATTGCTGGTGAGGGATAAATTAGGCGGCAGGGGTCACACACAGTTTACTAGTCATGCATATTTCTTTCAGAATACCTAAGTACCATTCCCTTGGAGATGAGAAGAAATGATGGGAGGGATGTTAAAAGGGACTCCCAGAAATATTTCTGGACCAGTCATGATCACTAGCCCTTATGATACCCTTGGAGTCATTTTACTGGTTCTTGAAATGAGTGCACTTGCCCTAGGATAGCTTGGCCCCTCCCAGTAATCAGAAGCTCCCAGGATGGGTCAAAGATTACTTTATTTGCTATAATTCTGCAAGTTGAATGTATCTCTCAGCCATTTCCTGTGAATGCTATTATGGGGCAGGCACAGGGGGATGACTATGGGACAGAAACATATCAGGTGAGAGGGATCCTATGCTTTTGTATGAAGGAGAAGCCCATTCTTCTTGGTGATGGGAGTTTCCCTTCTGCTCTGACTCCTTCCCAGCCGGGATCAGTGGGGAGCCTCCTCCTTTGGGCGACAGGTCTCTTTCTTTCTAAATCTTCTTTTTTGGGGCCAAAAAGCAAGACTACCCTTCTTTTCATCTTTCAGCTTTTTCATCCTGGCCAACGACACTCAAACACCCTTGCCCCCAATTTGGGCTGCTAGACTATGCCAAGAGGTCACATACTGGATATATTACCTCAGGCCCAGTGTTTGGACTTCACTGAACCTTAATTGTAACATCTGAGAAGGGTTGGGGAGGCGGATGTTGTGAGGATTCATTAAGACAATGTTAAATTTTTATCACGGAGTCAAGAAAGATCTCTTGTTAGGAATGTGTTCAATCTTACCAGGATAGAGGGCAAAATAGCATTTTACATATATTTTTTAAATAAAGTATTTCTTTTTAAAAAATTTTTTATTTGACAGAGAGACAGAGCAGGAATACAAGCAGGGGAGTGGGAGAGGGAGAAGAAGTCTTCCTGCTGAGCAGGGAGCCCAATGTGGGCCTCCATCCCAAGACCCTAAGATCATGATCTGAGTGGAAAAACGACACTTTAAGGACTGAGCCACCCAGGTTCCCTGCAAAACTGCATTTTTTTTAAGTTTTTATTTATTAATTTGACCGACAGAGATCACAAGTAGGCAGAGAAGCAGGCAGAGAGAGAGGGAGAAGCAGGCTCCCCGCTGAGCAGAGAGCCCGATGAGGGGCTCCATCCCAGGACCCTGGGAGCATGACCTGAGCTGAAGGCAGAGGCTTTAACCCACCGAGCCACCAGGCACCCCGGAAAACAGCCTTTTAAACAATATTTTTATTTTTATTTTATACATATATATGTAAACAGAGAATTGAATGTATACATATAAATATAACTTGTAAACACATTTGATATATATTTATGTTTATCCTAGGACGCAACACTGCCCTCCTGAGCAGCGCAAGAGGGTGGGTTTTTACAAAGAATCACCAAACAGCTTGACCCACCTGAACGGCCTGCCTTGCGCTGCTGCTTAAGAGAAAGCCTTGAGTTGGGAAAGGTTTGGCAAATACTGAGAAAAACCAGTCAATTAATATGTTAAAAACACTACCCAACCACAGTATGAACCATTTAGACATATGGCTTTAATTTTGACTTTAGTCTACAAAGCCTAGGGGTCCCTGGGGAAAGGAGGCAGAGGGAGAGAAAGGACCAGCTTCTCTGTGGGCCAGGTTTCTGGGGTTGCTCCCAGCCCTGCCCCCAGAGGGAATGCCCCCACCCAGGGCTTTGCTCCCAGAAGGGCCCCTCCCACAGAAAGCCCCTTCCCAAATGGCCCTGACCTTTGGCCACACCCTCAGAGGTCCCATTATCCACCCCCAACCCCCTCACATCCCCCTACCCTGCCAAGCACCGCCCTCAGAAGGGTTCTAAGGTGAAGTCAGTGTGCTTCTCTCTCAATGTCTAGGAATTACTCAGTTTTATTTTTGACTTTGTGTTTTTTGAGCGAAGTGGGTGGTGTAAGGACCTACTTTATATTTTTATACTTTAGCCAGAGGCTTCCATTGAGGTTACACAATAACCTTGTTGTTTAACCCTTAAGCTGTCCCTGCTCCCCTTCTCCCAGGGGACTTACTTAAAAACAAGTCCCGGAAATCAACCTCAAGTAACAAAGCCCAAATACAAGGGTGGGTCAGGCCAGGTAAGACATCTGATCAGTGGAGGGCTGCATACTGTCTCCCTAGCTACCAAGGAGTATGGGTCCCGCCCTTTGTGAGTCTTTTGGGCGAAAATCCTAACCAAGGTGATAGGCTAGGTCAAATATCTACTAAAAGGTAAGTTGTAATTCAATTGGTCACCTAGCATCACTGTGCAGCTTTCTCTGTGTGTTACAATTTCATTGGCCACCTGTGCATGACCAGGCCCAACCGCATGGCCTATGTCCTTAAAAGCTAGTCTGTAAAGGAGAGAGGGGTTGACTTCTCTGTAAGAAAAGCGGCCCTGGATGGTCAGTTTGATTCTTGATGCTTGGTGCAAAATAAAGCTTTGTTTGACCTTCGCTTTGTATCAGTCTCGCTCTTTTAATCATGGACCCATTATTGGGGCATAACAGGTGGGATAGTGGAGCACGTACATAGTGGAGGGGACAGCCCACTGTGGGTATCCACCATTCCTTGCCTGTACTGCTCATTTGCATGTACTGCTCGCCCTGCCCGGTGAGCACAGCATGGAAATGGACACCTCGTGAGTGGTGGTCAAGGAGACTCGCTGACCACGTGATGTCTATGACCGAGTCCACTGGAGCTCGCCTTCCCTACAGACCAGAGCTTGCTCTGAGCACCGGCAGGAGGCAGTGGCCTCTTGTGAGCAGCCCAGAACCCTGTCTTGTCATTTCTCACTCATGTCACCTCCCTGTGTTAGCCAAGCCTTGGAAGTGGTGACTTAGGAGGGAAGGGAAAGAAAGGCAGCCCCTGGCTCCTGATCCTGTCAAGTTCCGTAATCATCAGGAAGCCGAGGACAGCAGGGTTGGTGGAACAGGTGTGAGTCCCCAGGTGAGGTAAAGATGGCAGAGCTTGTCTTGTGCAGGATTTCTACGGTTCTGATAAGAAGAGGGCACGTGGGTGTGCCCCAGCTGTGGAATCCTTGCGTGAATTATTTAACACTGACATTGCACCCTGTGAAGATGAATGGCATAAATCATGCCCATAATCACATTATAAAATTTGTATTTGCTTGGAATGACATTAAATGCAAATAGAAAACAGCAGCCATGCCCCTTCAGAAGACAGATGGTGGAGGAAATGAGCTTTCTATTTTAGTACCTTTAACAAACACTTCCTCCCTGTTTTTGCCCAAAGGGCCCTATATCTTCATTTTGCATGGGGCTTGTAAATTATGTAGCCAGCCCTGGGGACAGCTGTGCAGTGTCTCAATGACCCAGTGCAGGGAATGGCAGGAGCCTCCCTCCTTGATACAGTAGTATTACACAAGCCCCTGAAGCTGAAACAGAACTTCAGGATAAAGTCTGGGGGGGAGGTCCTCAAATTTCTGAGTTATGGGCTGTCGTAAACAAAATAACAGCCGGGTGGCTTAGGCAACATACAATTTATTTTCTAATGGTTCTGGGCGCTGGAAGTCCAAGATCAAGGTGGCAGTAGGGTTCGATTCTTCAAACGTCTCTCCTTGGCTTGCAGATAGCTGTGTTCTCCACTCTGTCTTCAAAGGATTGTCCTTCAGTCTGTACTGTCTGTGTCCTAATCTCTTCTTCCTGTAAGCACACCAGTCCTGCTGGCTTGGTGCCCACCCCCAGTGAGCTCGTTTTCCCTTTATCACCTCTTTAAAAATCCTGTCTCTGAATACTGCCACATTCTGAGATGCTGGGTGTTAGGACGTCAACGTAGGAATCTGGGGGCATCCAACTAAGCCCATAACAATAGTCAAAACTGGATCCGAAACTGAAGTATAGACACATTTTAAAATGCTAAAAGTGTATATATATAATTTTTGTGGTAGACCTGAGATGGTTGGTAGGCTGAGATGTATTTGTAACCTTTGAGGGAAACATCCTTTGGAATGATCAAAGAGAGCTTCTATGTAATTCCATACATCCACAATTAAACCCCAGAGCTTTTTAATTTGGAATTTGGCTGTTTTGTGCTTGGTGGTAACCAAAACCAGCCTAGGACTTTTCTTTTGTTTTGGCAGAAAAGTAGGAGGCAGAGGACTTGAGCATTTAGACATCTTGCTGCTCTTTGGTTTAATCATACTCTACTGAGTTGCCCGAAACTAATTAAGCTCTTGGCTCTGTAGAGGAGAGATGATGTTCCTTACATGTCATTGGCCACAATGTTCCTTTTTTAAATTGTTGTTAACATTTGTGTTATTTTTCAGTATAAGAGACAAGCTTTACCTTAGTTTGGGCTGATGTAACAAGAGCACCATAAACTAGGTGCTTTAAAGACATACTTATTTCTCTCAGTTCTGGAAGCTGGGAAGTCTACGATCAAGACCCTGGAAGATTCCGTGTCTGTTCAAGTGCCCACTTCCTGGGTCACAGATGACCATCTTCTCCCTATAACCTCCAAGGTGGAGGAGGCGAGGGATCTCTGTGGGGTCTCTCTTATGGAGACACTAATCTCGCCCATGAGGACTCCACCCTCATGACCTAAACATCTCCCAAGGACCCCATCTCCTAGTTATGTCCCTTTGGACATTGAGTTTTCAACTTATGAATCCTGGAGGGATACACTGTCTACAGTGAGCTTCGTCAAACATCTTTTATGTTCAAGGCACTGTTTTTTGGCAAAATTAATCATTTCCTACACATCCTTTGAAGCAAGAGTATTTCTGCACTTTGCCTTCCTTTAGAACCTTTCTCTAGAGAGGATCCTAAAAAGTTCAGAAAAGATGCAGAAGAAACCTGCTGGTTAGCTCGTTTTTCACAGTAGAGCAGAATTCATTTTGAAGTAGGTTAATCTTAGAAATCCAGGCGAAGACACTTCGCTTGAAAATCATCTCAAATGATCAGTTAGTTTTGTTAGTAGGAGTAATAGTAACTATAAGATCAATAGAACAACTTTTTGTTCTACTGTGGGCCTACTGTGTGCTGGCTACCTCGGAGCACCTGAGTCGAACCATCTCGTGATCCTTTCAACAGCCCACTGAGGGTCACACTGTCTTCTCCTCCACGTTATGGATGAGCCTTAAGTCTGGGCCAGAAATGACACAACTTTCCCAAAGCCATATTGCTACTGAGGGGCCAGCTGGGATCTACGCCCACTCTGGTGCCAGAGCCTGTGATTGCAAACGTGGGCTGCACTAGCTGTTCAGAACAAAGGACTGTTCATGGAGGTGACACAGCTAACCCGTGAGACCCACCACCCTTTTCCCTAAGGTCATCCCGGTACAGCCTGCAGTGATGGCCCGAGTTAAGCATTTGAACTTGGTGCTGCAGAGGGCGTGTTTTAGGGACAAGATTGGTGTTAAGGGGGTCTAATGAAGCCCAGAGGGAATGGAAGGAAACAGGACTTGGGGAAATATCTGGGTCCCTGGAGCTGTGATCTCCTTTTATTACTGTGCACCTCTCTTTCACAAAAATAAATACATACATACATACACACATACATACATACATACATACATACATACAAAAAATATTTGCGGACATAGCACAAATTTAAGCAAATTTTTGATAAATTATAAACTCTACTACTCTACTAAATTATTATAAAAGGCATGCAAAAGCTAAACAGTTAAATGGATGACATGAAATATGAATAAAACTTATAATATTTTCTTCCAGCCCCTTACTGGACTATTTGTCAAACTCCCTTTGGAGAAGACTTTTTAAAGATTTGTTTATTTATTGAGAGAGAGAGATACAACACGTGTGTGCACATGTGAGTAGGGGGGGTGGGGCAAAGGGAAAAAAAGAGAAGCAGACTCCCCATTGAGCACAAAGGCCTCACTAAGGGCTCAATCCCATGACCCTGAGATCATGACTTGAGCCAAAATTTTGAGTCAGACATTTAATCAACTGAGACACCCAGGTGCCCTGGAGAAGACTTTTTAAGAAAGAGATAGGACACTGGATTTATAGCAATAATTCCTAGAATTAACCTTTAAAAGTGGGAAGATAGAAATGGTTTTTTTAAATTTTTTTAAAAGATTTTCTTTATTTATTCATAAGAGATGGGAGGCAGAGGCAGAAGCAGGCTTCCCGCAGAGCAGGAAGTCCAGAGTGGGACTTGATCCCAGGACCTGGGATCATGACCCTAGCTGGAGATAGACGCTGGAGATACTGATAAACCAAACTTTAGGGAAAAATACTGAACTTTACTGGGAAGATGAAGCAGAACAACAGCATATGGCAGCAACATGAGTTTTAGATAGTTGTTGGTCACCCAGAAGGCTTAAGGTGGAGAGAAAAACAAAAGGCTGTAGTGACCCAAAATTGTCCGAGTTGTGTAATTTGACCCAGGAACTTCCGGGTGACATAAAGATTTGTTTATTTATTACACGGACAGCGCCATGTGGGGACAGAGCAAGGGGGAATGAGAATTCAATACAAACGTGTGAGTGGCTCTTCTCCCATCTCCATGGGGGAAGGAAGAGATTGGGTTTACTCCAGTAAGCATGGTGATGAGTTGGTGAGGTAGGTTGACTAGATGTCTGGACACCTGAAAAAGCCAGCTAATGGGGATTCCTGGCCATCTTGTCAGTGTCTTATTGAAAGCTTGTCATGTGCAAGACTTTCTTTTAACAGGTTGCCAGGTGAATTGATGTACAAATCAGACTACCGGCCGCCATGTGTCATTGCTCAGGTGGTCCATGACACAGTGCCCTGCCACTAAGGGGATGCACTTAGTATTACAGACATCGTTCTGTCTTTGTTATTTTGAAATTTAGAAAATATCTTATTAATTTGTTCACCCCAAAGAGGCAATTTATTGCTTACTATGACAGTCTTTTGGTAGAGGACACAAAACTGCTTTCTTTGTTATGAAAATCAATGTGTTACACCAATTTTCTAAAAGATAGAAATGAATTGCCTTCTTCCAGCTGGGTCAGGACATAAGTGTACCCTATGTATTGGTTTTTCAATAGATTCCATTTACAGATTGTACATGTCTCTCAATACAGAAGACATTTGCTCACATTTATGTGTAGAACATTCCCGAACCTGGTCCAGGTTGCGGATGAAACTGTCACTCTGACTGGCAAGGCATAACGAAGAAGAGTTTTCCTGTAAACAATATGTGGTCATGGAAGGAATCAGCACTGCAATTCGTGGCTGATTCCAAAGGCTCTAAGAGGTAGTAGATGCACAGGCAAAGTGGTGACTTTTGCAGAGGAAGCAGGCTGGGGAGAGATAGCAAAACAGAAGTTTGAGAGGGCCCTAAAATCTCCTCCTGTGGGATTATTGGCCATTGAGCTTGAGAAAGGCTATGGTGAAAACTTGAAAGAGCATCAGATCAAACCCTTGGCCACTGGAGGTTGAAACTGACATGAGCAGCACTATCTCTATTCTTGACCCAAGGCCACAGGATGACAAGCTTTGCTTTTTCAATGTGGTCTCAAGTCTCTATACTGCCCTATAAAGAAAATAATACAAATAAATGCTGAGAGTGTAAAGTGTAAGCAGAGCTCCCCTTGGCCATTTCCTAAGTTTTGTCCACTCCGAAGTGAGTATCACTTTGGTGAGTGCATTGCAGGAAATGGCCTTAATGATCAATGGCAGACCTCCACTCCAGAGTGACATAAAAAGCAATCTGCACCTCCTTCCTGATTTGTCTGTAATGAAACTTGCTTTCCTCAGGTCCCAGCATTCGAGGCAGATAAATATGTTCCCTTTCGTTGGCTCTTACTCATACTTCAGCAAGATTTCCCATGTGCTTTCCTTGGCTGGCTGGGAAACTGGACCACAATTTATGGGATCTTAGGGGACAGGCGCGTAGAATTCCAGTGGGATCCCGGAACAGAACCTAATTGGAGATTAGAGACCATTGCGGTGAAAGCTTTTCTTTGAGATCAAAAGAGGTGCATGTTATGCAAATATTAGCAAGTGTAAGTTCACACTCTCTATTGAAAATTTATAGACTCATTATGGTCAAGAAGGCTGGAAGATAAGTAGATTTTGGGAAAGATTCAGGTAAATTCAGGGAGGTTTTTAATTACCCCAGGGAAAGTAGAATGGCTAAAGTGTATGGCCCAAACTTTTATAAAAATTTTATTCACTTATTTGACACACAGAGAGCCAGAAAGCACAAGTAGGGGGAATGGCAGAGGGAGAAGGGGAAGCAGGCTCCCCGCTGAGCAGGAAGGCAAATGTGTGGGACTCGATCCCAGGACCCTGGATCATGACCTGAGCTGAAGGCAGACACTTAACCGACTGAGCCACCCAGGCACCCCCTGGCTCCAACTTCCAAAGATGGTGTATGAGATACCTTTGGTGGGAAGGAATGAAGATCAGCAACTGTCCTTGATTCTGCTTCTCAGGAAGGCATTGGGATGTGGTGCCCAGGACTTTGGAGACAGACACACGTGTGGTGCCCTCCGGCTCTGCCGCTAAAGCAACACCTTCCAGAGGGCAGCTGCAGGCACCGGGTGGCGTCACACAGGGTCAGTCCCAGGAGGCACTCAGGCACATACCCATTAAACCATCCTGCTGGGTTTGGAAGAGCGCTATCAAATTCCCTGCTGCTGTAGGACCATCCAGAGTGACATGTCCCATGGGGCATGCCGGCATTCCTTTACCCCTTCAGGTTATTGGCAGCAAGGCTGGAAATTTTTTTAATTGCCTGGGAAAATGATAGCAAACAGCTCCAAAAAGGAGTTTCAGAACGCAGACTTCATACTATGTTTTGAGTACATTTCATTCATTTGGCAGGTACTGACAGGGTGCTTAAGTGCCAGGTGCTGCTGCATTAGAAACGGACTTGAGAAGTTAACAGGAGGGGGCTCCAGCCCTCAACCAGCACAAAGTTGATCAATGGATGCATGTGACAGACAGAGCACTGTGACGGGGAGTACTAGGTGCTGTCATAAGAAGGGTATGCCTGGAGTTAAAGGAACTCTCGGGGGGAGCCAGCAACAACACTCGGGGAGAGCTGTGGGAAATATGATGGATGCAGATGGCTCCAGGGGAAACCAGAGAACTGCTCAGATCCCTGCTTCTTAACAGCTCCAAGTGCCCGCCGCTTCAGAGTGGGGGCTGGGCGAGCAGGGAGCTGGGGTGGGCGCAGCGATGCCTAAGTTCTGACCTCAAGCCCCTGCGCTGTTTCACCTGTCCCTTTAGGAGTACAATGACATAGGATGTCACCAACGGAGGATCTACCCCTGCATCCTGGTACTGGGAAAGCACGCGAGGGCTGCAGAGCTGAAAGCAAGAGTTGGTAGTTCCAGTAATGTGTGCAGGGTTTTAAAAAACTATATACCGGAAAATATCCGGTCTTATTTGCATGTGTTTGTATCATGCACAATTTTTAACTGCAATCCTCCTTTTACCTTCTTCCCTGTTGTTAAGACTCTCCTCTCCTCACCGCTGCCTTTGTCCCTATAATACCTGTTGACAGCCTGGTGCTCATCCATTAGCTCATTCACCTCTATCCACGCACGCATGGGGCTCTGTCACTGTTTAACAAATATGGGCTCATTTTATCTACCTCTTGATCTAGTGCTTCCCAGTTAATAATCCCTCCTGCATAACGTCCTTCTGTTTTTATCTTCATTTTTATAAAGAATGGCTGCTCACCTTTTATCAGGTGCCTTTATTTTTTTATCAAATGCATTTATTGCTATGGTCTTAAGAGTTTTTTCACAGTTAATTTAGTGATGAGGTAAATCTTATTGATTTTCTGGTCTTGAGCTCCCTTTATTTTCCTGGAAGGAATCCAAGTTGGTCTCAGGATATAGTCCTTTGATAGATGCCTGACTTCTGTTATTTGCTAACATTAGTTCAGTTTCTGTTAACTAATCTGTCCTAAGCCAGATTTGTTAATAGCTTCCCCGTTCCTCCCTCTCAGGTTTGGGTATTAAAATTGTGCTCAGCTTCATCAAGTGAATTGACTTATTATTGTTTAATTGCCTGTTGCCATTTAACAGTAGAATGACAGTTATCCAGCTGCAAACCTGTCTGATCTTGGAACTCATCTTCTTAATTTTCCATTCTTGAATCATTTGGATGATTTTGTTTTCCTAGGAAATCATCGTTTCTTCTAGGTTATCAAATTGATTAGTATAAAGTGCCTTGCAGTTTAGTGATTCTTTTATATTATGCATTTGCTTTTATATCTCTGTTCCCAATCCTTATCTGTTTTGCAACTCTCTCCCTCTCTCTGTCCCCTCCTCCCTGAAACCCCCCTTTCCGCATTCCCCTTCCCTCTTCCCACCTCCTCCCACACCCCATCTTCCCCCTCTCTTATCCTTAATATGGCATGTGAAGTTTTTTTTATTATTATTATTTCATTAGTCTTTCATAGAAAGAACTTTGAGTTTATTTGCCCCTGATATTTTTTATTAGTTTAAAAATTTATCTTTATTATAACTACTTCCTTTCTTTGGATTGAACTGCCCTTTTCTGATGGGTTTAAATGAGTACTTTCTTTTATTTAAAAAAATGTTTGAAATTGAAGACATTTGACACTAAAGTCTCCTTAGAGTATAACTTCTGGTGTCTTCTGTAAGTTTTGGTATGAAATAGTCTCCTTTCCATTGCTTTCAAGATTTTCTTCAGTCGTCTTATGATTTCTTCTTTGACTGAAGACTGTATTTCTTAACTTGTATGTAGTTTCAATTTTTTGTTACCAGGTTATCTAATTCTGATTCTACTGGATTGTGATCAAAGAACTGTTCTTTAAATCTTTAATTTGGAAGGCTTGTAAAGGTTTCCTTTGTTGCCTAGTATGCAATTAATCTTTACAAATATGGCTTTCCTTAGGTGTAAGAAAGAAATGTTTTCCGAGGGAAATAAGGATGTCTATTTTCTTTTTTTTTTTTTAAAGATTTTATTTATTGGGGCGCCTGGGTTGCTCAGTGGTTTAAGCTACTGCCTTCGGCTCAGGTCATGATCTCAGGGTCCTGGGATCGGTTCGCACATTGGGCTCTCTGCTCGGCAGGGAGCCTGCTTCCCTCTCTCTCTCTCTCTGCCTGCCTCTCCATCTACTTGTGATTTCTCTCTGTCAAATAAATAAATAAAATCTTTAAAAAAAAGATTTTATTTATTTATTTGACAGACAGAGATCACAAGTAGGCAGAGAGGCAGGCAGAGAGTGAGAGAGAGGAGGAAGCAGGCTCCCCGCGGAGCAGAGAGACCGATGTGGGGCTTGATCCTAGGACCCTGGGATCATGACCTGAGCCGAAGAAGGCAGAGGCTTTAACCCACTGAGCCACCCAGGCGCCCCAGGATGTCTATTTTCTGTGTGTCCTTGTTTTTCCCTCCTTCTAGTAGATACTCCCATTTGAAAAGCTAAAATTTTACCTTGTTATTGCATTTTTAGAGTCTTCAGGTATTATGTTGTTAGATGTATACCTGCTTATACCTTTTACATCTTCTTTCCAAACTCTGCCTTTACAAATGTCCAAATGCCATTCCGGCTTTCTCTTTTGCATGGTATCTCCTCACCTGATACATTCTCAATCCCTTTTGCATTTTAAGTAGGTTTCTTGAACAGCATGGATCTGTAACCTCCTGATAGGCGCTTTAATAGAAAAAGTCAGTCTGTACACATTTAAATTAATGATAAACAGTCATAATTTTATTCCTCCCATCTTATTTTGTTTTTATTTTCCCCATTTTTGATGTTTTTAATCAAGTTCATTCTTTTTGTACTTGATAAATAGAGAAGTTCTTTGCATTTTTCGATGACAGCTTAATTGAGATATAATTCACAGGCCATACCACTCACCATCTAATGTGGACAATTTAATGGCTTTCACTATATTTAACTATACTATACTGAACTACCTACACATTTTCATCATCCTCAAAAGAAAACTTTAGCCATCACCACCAGTCTTAGGCAACCGCTAATCTACTTTCGGTCTCTGTAGATTTAGCTATTCTGGAAATTCCATATAAATCAAATTATGCAATACGTGGTCTTCTGTGACTGACTTCTCTCAATCAGCAGAATGTTTTCAAGGCTCCTCTGTGTCGTGGCACATATCAAAATTCTATTCCTTTTCAAGGCTGAATAATATTCCACAGGCTGGATGGATCACATTTTATTTATCTCTTCATCAGTTGATGAACCCTAAACCTTCATGCACAAGTTTTTGTGTGGGCATAGTTTTTTCTTGGCTCTATACACAGGAATGATATTGGTGTGTCATATGGCAACTCTGTGTTCTGCATTTTGAGGAGCTACTAAACCATTTCTAATGTGGCTGCGCCATTTTCCAAGCCCACCAGCAATTTACAGGTTCCAGCTCTTCACATCCTTCTGACACCTGCTTTTGGGGTTTTTGATAGTAGCCATCCACGTGAGTGGGAGGTGGTATCTCACCATGGTTTTGATTTGCATTTCCCGAATGATTAGTGATGTTGAGCATATTTTCACGTGCTTATTGTCTCATATATTTTATATATACTTTATATGTATCTTTAAATATATATTATGTATTTCATATTTTATTTATATTTAAATACATATTTAAGAATGTAAATATATTTACATAAATATGTTTATATAAATATATGATCATGTAAAATATATTTATATATACATTTATATATTAATGTATACATTTGAATATTAGAGAAATGTATATTCAAGTTCTTTGCTCCTTTTTTAAGAGATTTTATTTATTTATTTGAGAGAGATTTATTGAGAGAGATCACAAGCAGGCAGAGAGGCAGGCAGAGAGAGAGGAAGAAGCAGGCTCCCTGCTGAGCAGAAAGCACGGGGCTCGATCCCAGGACTCTGAGTTCAAGACCTGAGCGGAAGGCAGCAGCTTAACCCACTGAGCCACCCAGGGGCCCCTCTTTGCTCATTTCTTAACTTGGTTGTCTTTTTATTTGAGTTGTAAGAATTCTTCACACAGTCTGAATGCATGTTCCTTATATATGACCTGCAAATATTTTCTCCCATTTAGTGGCTTGTCTTTTGACTTTGTCAATGGGGTCCTTGGAAGCACAAAACTGGGATATTTTGGTTGAGTCCCATTTATTTGTTTATTATTTTTTTTAAGTTGCTTGTACTTTGGTGTTTGGCTGAGGAGCCGTTGTTAGATTCAAGACCACTAACATTTACCTTTGTGTTTTCTTCTGAAAACTTTATCATTTTACTTTATTTTTATTTTTTAAAAGATTTTATTTATTTGAGAAAGAGACAATGAGAGAGAGCATGAGCGAGGAGAAGGTCAGAGGGAGAAGCAGACTCCCTGTGGAGCTTGGAGCCTGATGCAGGACTCAATCCGGGAACTCCGGGATCATGACCTGAGCAGAAGGCAGCCGTCCAACCAACTGAGCTACCCAGGCATCCCGAACTTTATCATTTTAATGCTTACACTTATGTCTTTGATGCATTTGGGGTTATTTTCTCTGTATGGTGTGAGGCAGGACTCCTGTTTCATTATTTGCATGTGGCTGCTTGGGAGTAAAATACTGTTCTTACCCCCATTGAATTGTTTGGCACCCTTGTCAAACATTAGTTGACTGTAATTTATTTTCCTTTTTTTTTCCCCATTGAGTCATTTCACGTGCCATGTATATTATATTTCTAGGAAAAAGGAATCCCAGGATTTTCCCTCCTGCCTGGATTCTTCCTTCTTCATGGTGCATGATGCCAGAAGAATTTTTCCATGCAGTGAAACCAAACTGAGGGGATGGAAATATTCTGCCACTTTTCTAGATCTTTCAGTTATACAAGTCTAGGGCTGGTCATGCCACACTTGTTTCACTTGCCCGTGAGGTTCACAGCAGTTTTCCCAGCTCTGTGGTCATCAATAATTTCAAATTTGCCAATGTACTCATGCTTCGTCATCACAGTGAGGAAACGGGACGATGACTTTGGTGCAGGGCCTCCTAAGAACCTGGCCTTCACCCCCCCTTTCATCAGTGTTAATGTTCTTGAGGGCATCTGTGGGACATTTGTTCACACCGTTACTGCGGCACAGAAAGATGGCAGAAAAAGCTTTTTTCCCTTTTATTAATATTTGGTCTTGTTCTCCTTCCCTTTCTCATAACCGAATGCGTATTTCCCCTTCGTCATTTGAAAACTGCATACTGTTCTCCAGCTGTTTTCCCCAGACGAGACCTTGTGTATCAAGAATCCTTATTTCACGGTTATTATACACAGTCTTAAAGATTTATGACTGTCCGCTTATTTTACACATGCATACACACGAAGCACTAAATACGGACTTTATCTGAATGGCTAAATGTTGGCCAAGACAGAAGCCAGTTGTAGTGGGAACTGATAGGATAAAGATATAGTCTGAAGTTTTTGTTCTTTAAAAAAAGCCTTCATGGGGCGCCTGGGTGGCTCAGTGGGTTAAGCCGCTGCCTTCGGCTCAGGTCATGATCCCAGGGTCCTGGGATCAAGTCCTGCATCGGATTCTCTGTTCAGTGGGGAGCCTGCTTCCGCCTCTCTGCCTGCCTCTCTGCCTACTTGTGATCTCTGTCTTTCAAATAAATAAAATCTTAAAAAAAAAGGCCTACATATTTTATTTAAAATTTTAGGTGTCCGAATTCAAAAGGTTAACAATATAGTACAATAATAATAATAATAATAATATATCATCTAATAATAAAATAATAATAATTTCTCCTGCATAGTCACTGCTGCACACTAGTAAAATGAAATGTTTCTTTTCTTTTCTTTTTTAAAGATTTAATTTATTTCATTTATTTGACAGACAGAGATCACAAGTAGGCAGAGAGGCAGGCAGAGAGAGAAGGAGGGAAGTGGGCTCCCGCTGAGCAAAGAGCCCGACGTGGGGCTCGATCCCAGCCAAAGGCAGAAGCTTAAACCACCCAGGCGCCCCGAGATGTTTATTTTCATTTGGGATTATGGAGGGGCAAGGTGTTTTTGGCTCTCCTGCTGAAGTAGGGACTCAGTCAGTATTGTCTCCAACTTTTTCCCTAATAGTAGCTCTGGAAGATGAAGACGTCCCTCCATCTCCCAGACATGAGGGTTTGACCAGGACATGGGATGGTATAAGCTCATTGACATAGTCTCATGAACTAAGCCCTGGTTTATTGGTCACAGTCATTCTCCAAGTATTTTCAGGAATAAACTTCAGGTGTTGCCCTTACTCTAATTTTTCTTTCTGAGATTTCTGACTGCAATCGCTACTTCCTGCAGTCACTCAAGGAGAAACGAGGCATGTGGCAGCGCAACAGTGTGTTTTTCTTTCAAGATGACAGAACCACTCTTGATTTCTGTACGCATCTCGGATTTTCATATATGAACATGGATTTTGGTGTCTACCCTGAGGAGATAATACAATTGGTGTGAGCTACACATGTATTCTCATGACACGGCACCTGGGTTACCTAGAACTTTCTGGGCCCGGCAGAAAGGCAGAAACCCAGGTGAATTCCTCATTGTTCCAGCAGGCTGTCAGCCCTCAAAGGCCTTCTGGATGTGTTTGTGCATCGCAATGTCTGCTGTGTAAGATACAGAAAGAGCACAGTAGTTCAGGGGGAAAATATTTAGGAACACATTTTCCAGGAGGAACCAGGATTCAGTTTGGGTGACTCTTGACCATTTTTCATCTTCTGACGACTGAAAGTGGTAGTTAATCTACAGTCATGGTTTTAACATGCATTTCGAATGTAATGTGAGTTTCTATCAACATAAAACTATAAGAACTGTCTTCCTAAAGGGTATTCATGTAAGGCCCGTTATTTTCCAGCTTGATTAATGAAAAAATTTTTCTTTAATGCTTTCTTCCTACTCTGTATTAGTTTTCAGAACTGGATTGAAAGTGATTTATTGTGGATAGGGTTATACCTGCTCGTGGAATTTTTTTCTGTTCCTGGGTTTTTAAAGGTGGCAGAGTTGACTTTCTGATTTTAATTCATGTTCACTAGATGAAGAATTCAAAAATAGGACTTTTTCTTGAAATAACCATAGCCTGGGGGCGCTTGGGTGGCTCAGGTCATGATCTCAGGGTCCTGGGATTGAGTCCCACATCGGGCTCCCTGCTCAGTGGGGAGCCTGCTTCACTCTTTGCCTCCCCCTCTGCTTATGCTTTCTCTAATAAGTAAATAAATAAATAACCTAAAAAAAAAAGAAGTTGTATTTGACTGGAGCTTCATGTGGAGTGACAGATCAACAGAAAGACAAAGGAATAAGAGACAGGAAGCAATGAAGGAAAACACAGAGGTGCACAGTATAGACAGATGTTCCTTGGCTTATGACGGCCTCGGCTTCTAATAAACACATTGTTCAGCTGGAAATCTCTTTAGTTGAAAATGCATGGAAAACACCTAAGTGACTGAACATCAGAGCTTAGCCCCGCCAAACTTAAATGTCTTGAGAACACTTACAGTATTGCACAGTTGGGCAAAATCCTCTAACACAAAGCCTATTTCACAATAAAGTGTCTGGTATCTCATGTAACTTACTGAACACTGCACTGAAAGCCAGAACAGGACGGTTCAAGTGTGTTGGTTGCTGACCCTCGTGATCACGTGGTTTGCCTGGGGGCTGTGCTCGCTGCCCCTGCCCAGCATTACAAAAGAGGACCCTACTGTAGATCGCCAGCCTGGGAAAAGATCCAAACTAAATGCATATCACTTCTGCACTATTATAAAAAGTCAAAAAACCATAAACTGAACCAAGGTGAAGTCAGGGATCTTCTGTACCAGGTGTGTTAGGGAAGGTCAAGTGCTCCTGTCTGGCCAGGAACCATAGTGGTATGAGGGAAAGTTCCACAGTAGAAAGTTCTACAGCGGAGAACCACTAGGTCTCAAGCGCCAACGGTCACAGGTTACGCCAGGAAGACTGGATGCTCTTCTGTGGGCGATGAGAAGCCATGAGCAACTCAGGAAGGCTGAAGAGCTCTGGGCAGGTGGGACAGCTGAGGGCTGCAATGAAGAGGGACAGGTGGAGCTGGGAGACCAGGTGGGGAGAGCCCGCTACCCTCGAACAAAAGGCAACAAAGGTCTGGACTGGGATGATGGAGATGGTGGAAGGTAATGGGATATTCATGAAACAGAACTGGAAAGCCATGGAAATGAAATAAGAGAGGGAGGGAAAACCGTTCATGACTTTAATTGCCATCAGTATAAAACGTGTTGAATTAAAATGAATTGGTATTTCTAGACTGATGATGACATCACAATAATGGAAGGAAACCAATTTTGATTTTGAGCTGGTTAAGGAGACAGTATAGACAAGAGAAAAGCAGAGGCTCTGGAGTCACACAAATGTCACCATTGAGATTCGTCCCCACTCTTCATTCCCTTCCCTGTAAACCCAGGCAAGTGACACCTGCCTCACAGCACTGGTAACAAATAGGGAAGAGCACACGTTCCCACGTTCCCGGGTCAGACAGGACAGCCAGGGATCAGCGGCACATGAGGAGGTGACAGGTGGTCACGAAACTGAGCTCAGGTGCATACACAGCATTTTACGTCACCTTGAGATGGCTCCTCTTGTGACCTCTCGAAGAAGGTGGCAGTGGTGAGGAACGAACTCCAGGAGCTTATTAGCATACATGATCTTCAGGCCGTCTGGATGAGACTCAACGATCTGCTCTACAATCACCTAGCAGAAGGAAGAGCGTTTTATTTTTATTTATTTATTTATTTGTTTGTTTGTTTGTTTGTGTTTTTGTTAGTTTTTAAAGAACCTAAAAGAGAAGTATGAACTATACACTACAGAGAAAAGAATCGTGTAAACCTTAAAAATGCACTTCGTCCATCCTCCTCCCCACTCAGTATGCTTTCTAAACAGGAGGTAAGTAACAATGGCATGAAAATCTAGGTCCCGGGATTTGGGAATACTGCTCCAACCCTGGGGGACACAGAGGCTGAGGGACATAGACTGGCCTGAAGCTAAAACATCACACACACCCATCTGCTTCTCTTCTGAGCTTAAAAGCGAAATACTGTATCTGCAGACAACAGCTCTGTATCATCTTCACCCTGGCCTTATCCTCTACCGTTTCCAGAACAGGGAAAGGGCTGAGATGGAAAGTGATGGAAGAAAACACATCTTATTTTGCTTTAGTATTTAATTTTTTTTGGTGAGGCTGAGTTGCATAAGGTGAATGACAAGCATGCAAACTTAAAATACAAACGTGGCCACAGTTCATTTAATGACACGGAAACGTAAAGTACTTCCCTAATTTAGCATATTAGATTCAGTTCAATGAAAAGGGCATAAATTAAATAACTAAAATATTTTCATTTAGTGACAAAGAATAATGTGATCTTTTTCACCCCCACAGAGAGAGCTATGAACTATAATAGGATACATACAAAGAACTGACAGATCATTTACTTTTAGTAGTCTTAATGAAGCTGAGAAGATTACTGAAATTAATCCTTCAATTTCACTTCTATCACTGGGATACTGTCTCGTTTTAAAACTGGAAGCCTTTCATCCTGAAGTCATGGTGGGTAGCTTTATACTTACCAGACAGAAAGAACACTCGAACCTGCAGGTGACTGCAAGAAAGCCCTCAAACGCTGAGACTGGTTTCATGACTTCTGTCAGCTTGAACTAGATGAAACCGACGCTCTCTAAGTTGGAAGCTGCTGATTGCTGGCGGCCTCACATGGTGCAGCCCATACTCTGGCTGCTCAGAGGCAGGATACACTGACTCCCTGTATTTTACTGTATCCCTATAGGTCAAGAACACTGGGTAACCAAGTTCTGGACTTAAGGTACTACCCCGCTAACTCGCCCTTCAAAGCCCTTTATCTTTGAATATTCCCTCCCTCCCACCTTCCTAGCCTGGCAAACTCCCCCATGGTCTTCAAAACTTAGGCCACATCAATTCTGCGAAGACACTTCCCCTCACAGACTTTCCCTGTGCACAGAGCTGTCTTCCAGCTCCTCCAGTGGGCACGGGCGCCTTGGTGGGGTCACGCTTTTCAGCAACTTCATTAACGTATAACTTATGGAAATGGAAATTGACCTGAAAATGTTCTGATCCGTACCTTCTTCCTAGGCAAGTCCCTCACCCCTACTAAATTAAGATGATCCCTGAGTTATGGCATCACTGGAAGAGACCAGAGCGCATGCCTGATTCCTGCCATGCTGATGGGCACCAAGCGGGACCAACCTTTTCTTACAACCAGAAGAGCAGGAACTAAGAGCATCTTCAAGGAAGAGCCCTGAGCTCTCTCGCACCCAGTCAAGAAACGAAGCCAGATTAGATGCTCTGTGTTTGTGGAATGAGGTGCATGGGGGCACAAACCTCATCCATGTATGGTTTCACCAGTACTTGACCAACTAACGCCTCTGCATCCCGTGCCTTGTCAATTGTAGCGTAAGTCTGGAGGCAGTGCCGTATGATGTCCACATTGGAAGTCTGAAGCCCTTCTAGCAGCAGGCCTCCCAGGGACTGCTGCAGCATGGCCGTAATGTGGGCTATACGCTGCAAGAACAGAGAGACCAGGAAAGAAGGTTCAGGTACCACAGTTTCTAAAAGCTCAAATATATGTTTATAATTTATATACATATGTGTTATATATATAAAGCGAGCCTCTAATTCTACCAGAATATATGTAAGATTAAAATCCCAACATTTCCTAGAGAATAACAATGAATCTCTTCTCCCCATGATTGCTTTCTTTCTTTTTATTTTAAAGGTTTTTATTTATTTATTTGTCGAGAGAGAGCACAAGCACACAAGGAGACACAGGCAGAAAGAGAAGCAGGCTTCCTGCCAAGCAAGGAGCCCAAGGTGGGACTCGATCCCAGGACCCTGGGATCATGACCTAAGCCAGAGGCAGTGGCTTAACTGACTGAGCCACTGAGGCGTCCCCTCCCTATGATTTCTTTGAAAGTAAGTCGGCTTCATCAAAGTGAAGTTTAGACAATTACGGAATGACAAAAAGTTATTTGCCTCTTAAGCTACGGAGTAAATCTGACAAACGTGCATTTAAACCCAGTCAAGGGCTTTGGATAAATGAACTCTGACTATATCATATGATGTGTCAAGTTACATGAAATTCAGAATTAATTTTACTTGCATAGTTTGGAGACTACGCTTGTGTCTTTACACAAAATCTATCTAGTGTGACATAATGGAAGCAGGGTCCCAAGCAGGAGACACTGAAAAAAAAAATTCAAAGCTAGCTTCAAAATCCTGTAGAGTAGCAATTATCAGGGGCAATGCTAGGTCAAACCAAAATCATCCAGGAAATTCGCAAACAGCAAATTGAAAATCGAAACCAACACTTGCTGGTCTTACTTTGTCCAGAAGAGGCATGCCTTTGCTCTGAACAGCATGAAAGTGTAACTGGTTAAATTCTGTGGCAATTCTCTCCAAAATCTGTCTAGTCCAGAGAGGGCTAGTAGAGACAATTAGAGAAATGTAATTCCCAAAGTTAAAACCTGCCACCCCCACCGCCCCCTATGCCTTACAGCGCTCAGGCACCTGAACCTGAACGCCATCAATTTTAATAACAAACTGTCTGTGCAGCAGGCCCCAGTGCAAGGGGTGAGGAGCGGGGAGGTCGTAGAAGCCACCGACGCAGCCTGGCCCGGGCCACAGGGCCCAGGCAAGGGGATGGAGCTATTTTAGGTCAGTGTGGGTACAACTGCATGATTCCTCCACGTTCCTCGGGCTCTCCCATTCGTGCCCTTCTTCTCCCTTCTTCTCCCATTCTCTAACCCCCTCCTCTCTCTTGCCCTGTCCTACTGTTCATACCCGAAGCCCCCTCTTCTTCTCTGCCTGCCTCATTCTCCCTCCCAAGTACCTCCCCAGTACCAACTACTACTGTCTCCTCAATCAGCTAAAACTGACCGCCTAGCAGCAACCTGGGAAATCGCTCAGAGCAGCGGACTCCAAATTTAAATTAACCCAACGGCAGAAAGAGCAAGCTCGGTGCTCCGGGAGCTGGTGAGAAATCACTCACAGTGCATCTGCCATCAAGTGGACTGGATACACTTCCCTCTTGCCCCCCACATTAGAAAGTGTCAACCCCATTCAAAAGGAAGTCGAACAGTGAAAGAAAAAAAAAAAACACAACAAAGGCCCCAAAGCCCCTGCGGGCTCTATGAGGCATCCCACATCTGAGGATGGGCAGTCAGGTAGTGAGGAAACACACTGTAAGAAAACCCAAAATCTCTGGAGACCTGCCATGGTGTGCCCCGTCCCAGAGCATCAGAACTGGTGTGGAGGGAAGGCAAGCGCTTGGCAAGACCAATGCAGAAGCCTAATCCCAACCTCTACTGACTGATCCTATGCGCATTTCATATTTATCCTTTTCTCGGCATTTCTGGGCCTGGCAGAGCATGATGGATTCACTGTGCACTGACGCTGCTCTGGCTTTCCTGACTCTAGAGCTCAGAGCTGCTCTTCTGGAGAAAAAATTCCTCCAAGGTAATTAATTCTGAGCAAGAAAGCACACAATGTCTGTTTATCAAGGACAGTGTTGCAAAGGGACAGGATTGTAGACACAGAGCTCACTGAGGTGTTTCTATCCTAGGAGCACAGCAGCAACAGCAAAGACGGGAAAAACACTGGAGGGCCAGCTCCCCAGGGGCCGAACGTGGACATGGCTGGAGGGGCTGCAGGCGCTGCCAAGGGCCGCAGTGAAGCAGAGCCGCTGGAGACACACGGGCTGCAGAAGGGCCGCATGCAGACTGTCTGCTAAGTGTGCATGAACGGGGCAGAAGCACGAGTGCAATGGGCTAGAGACACAAGCACAGTGGAGGCTGACCACTTAGTTGAATGCCTTGATGTGAAAGGGGACAGAGACCTAGGACCAGAGAATCGCTTCCTTTGGGATGTGTCCGTTCTTAATCTCCATCATGAGACATGGGGTGCATATGGTCTCTCAAGTTCCTTCCAAATCTAAAACCTTAATTCCTAAAATTTAGAAACCTAACTCCGCCTGCAAGGGGAGGGACTGTTAGCGTCCCACAACAGAGCACTCAGGGCACCAGGCGACCTTGACGCAGGCAGCCCAGCTGGTATGTGTAGGACCAGCCCCGTCTACTCCCACTGCACCACTGTGCGTCTCACAGTGCTGACAGGACCTAACTACTCATTTTCAGAATCACTCATCTACCCTGGCTGATTGAAAATTCACACCAGGAAGGGAACAAGACAATCACAGTATAACAAAGAGAGCCATCATCTTTTTCCTATTTCATAAGTTTTTCTTTTCCTGTTTGTAAATTTCAACTGGATATGTCCTATACTGTTTCATAATAATATAATGCTGGTGCAAAATACATCAATGGTAATACTCTGGGCATGTCTAGGAAAAAAAATGAGATGGAGAAAAACCAAGATGAATGGTAGGTATGCCTTAAAGATCAACAGGACTTTGCTAGTCCTCAGGGAAGGTGATTCCAAATATACTTTTACACTGCAAGCATAATGACGTGTTGGAACTGTGGTCTATAACCAAAGCGTTTATAGGAACATGTTATAGATTTCACCATTTCATGCTCTCCACTCTCCTGGAGCTACATTCTAGCCACAAACCTGGATTTTCTTCTTGTTCAGAAATGAATTCTAACTAAGCCGTCCCCGCCTAATTAGATTGGATGTGAAGTATTAATTTATGTGCTACTTAGTTAAAAAAAAATGCTTACCTGCTTGCTTCTAGTGCAGAGGTTTCTTTCAAACTTTGTGAATTTAAGATTTTTTCAATCTTTTCAACTGATCAAATAACTTGTATAAGCCTCAACATCTATAAAAATAAAAATTAAGCAAACAAAAAACGTCACCATCTTTACTCTTAATCATCTTTATTTCCCATGCTAAATGCAGGAAAATATAAGACCAAAAGTTAACTTCAAATATATAGGGCATGCTATATTTTGAATATTTCTATGAAACACAGAATTCTCAAGAATGCAAATCTTAGTTCTAGAATAAGCATACTTCCATATTCTATTGCAAGTTTATAGAGGAAAAAAAAAAACCCTAGACTTTGCTTCCTCATATTCTATACTCTTATTTCTTTTTTTCCCCATCCTGAATCTTTCTATGGGCATTTCTTTCCTATTTTTTTTAAAAAAGATTTGTTTATTTGAGAGAGAGAGAGACTGCATATGCGCGTGCAGGGGAGGGGCAGAGGGAGAGAGAGAATCTCGGCCAGACATCCTGCTGAGCACAGAGCTCCATGCGGGGCTCAATCTCATGATCCTGAGATCATGACCTGAGCCAAAATCAAGAGTCGGACGTTTAACCAACTGAGCCACCAGGCGCCCCTCCATTTGTTTTCTTATGGCCCTTTATTCATGTTTTAACTTTGGCTTCCGATTGTACTGGCCCTCTCAGTTTACATGTGCATATACCTATATGCCCAAGCACCAAATCATTAAAGACCTTTTACACTACAAATATTATCAAAGAGGTTGAGGGACATTATGAAAACTCTCATCCTTAAAGAACAAAAAAATACAAAGTCATCCATTCAATAAATAATAATAATAATGAACACCCCTGGGAGCTCGATATTCATTCCAACGGGGGGTGGGGGGGGCACGAGAAAATAAAGCAAGAAATACACCCTGCTCTCACAAAGCTTACTGTTTTGTCTGGAAGCGCACGACAAGCATTCTTTGGACAAAAGCTGTGAGGAGATCCAGAAGCGAATTAAACAGAAGGTCCCTCAAACAGGCTTCTCCCCACTGAGATTTTAACAAATATGCTAATAATACACATAGAAAACATTGTACAGAGCAGCAGGCGAGAGTCAGAAGCCCAGACTCCCAATGCCCGCTGTGCCCCTACATCGTTATGAACATGAATGATATCAGGGACACTTGGAACTGGAGATAGCACTAAGGGGCACACTCCCGGGGTGAGCCCTCCGATGTACAGAGCCATTGCCTGTCTCACACACCTGAATCTAAGCCAACATCGCATGCTAACTACTGGGAATTGAAAAAATTAAAGTGAACACCAGAACATAAAGAACACAGGATCCGAAAATAACAGCAAACCTACGGCAGAATCCTGAGTTTGCTTTGGAAAGCCCACTTCTCCCCTAGTCTCTATATAGGCCTATTTTCTTTACAGGGCCGCTGACAATTTATACAGTCGTTAACTGTCAAGTGCTGCACCGACAACAGTTATCACTGTTTCTTGTTCTGGAAAAAGTGGGTGATCTTGAGATCGTGTGGGTACCTCTGAAATTCTGTCTTCTTATTTCAGGTAGATAACGTGACATAATGCATAAAATGCACATGCGTGAGAGCTTTGAAAAAAAGCTAAATTTAAAAAAAAAGAAAAAAAGCTGAATAGTGCTGACAAGTTCGCGGAGACAAGAGGAGAGGGCTTCAACTGGCATGCAGCATAAGAAATCTACTGGAGGGTACCTTTTTCTTCCTTATGTCCTCTTTTTTACACATTCGTTCATCTACTGCCCTAATTCCTTCACTGACTGATGACCTGAGACTCTTTAAAAGAATAATAAAGAAAATGTATTACAGACATTGTTTTGTCACATTATCAATTTCCTACATCTCATTCAATTCCACAGAAATTAATACCTGTGCACCAGTACTATGCAGATATTGACAAAAAAAAAAAAAACATGATATACCAGACACAGTTACTGTTGAGGGGACTCATGACCTGGGGGCATAATGACACGAAGGCAGGGTGACACGGCTAGAAGAATAATGACATATACAGTGAAAGTTATGGGGATGAGGGGGCTTAGAATGGAGAACAGATAATATGAAGCAAAGTACAGGAGAGTCTGGAAATGCGACGGGGCTCGAATCGGACTCTGAAAGCCATGTGTACACAGCTGCCGAGGTGGGGAGGGGATGGGGAGCAGATGTAAGTGCACACACACTCAGGGGCAGGGTCAGACAGGCACACAGCCATGTGCACTGCAGGCTTCCTTCTGGAGAGAAGCAGAAATAGGAATGGAGGGCCAACTTCACTGAGATGAAGTCTTTAGATTCTGCATATTTTGGAGAACGAAAGAATGTCAAAGCACTGATGCATGATGATGAAATGTGGGTATGGAAATACCAGGAATCAAGAATGAAGAACAGAAGACCAGAAAAAGGCAGAGCACAGAGGTAGAGAAACATGTCCAGAAACTAATGAATAAAGAGATAATTAGGAATTAGGGCCAAAACAAAGGTTAACAGAAACAACTAGAATGAAGTAGGCAGATCACAAAAATTCCACAGGAAGGTGAATTAATTCACTCCATCAACATTATGAAACACCTCCTGGACGTCAGTATTGTGGCAGCCTACAGGGATGCAATGAAGACAGATATAGTCGTATCCCTCAGTGGTCTGAGAATCTCACAGAAAAGCTTCAGAGTTGGGACCAGAAAGGCAGGTCAGGCCTGTGGCTGAGCAGGACCAAAGTGGCCATAAAAACAGGCCATGGAAAAGGGAGGGGATACGGTGATGGCAGGGGGTGAGGCCGGATGGGAGCCTGTGTGAGTAGAGCAAATCTGCCTCCATGGAGGGGGTTCGAGAGAAGAGTGGGAGGCCAAAGGAAGGCTAGGCTTGGGAAACAACACCACTATAAGGCCCCGGGAGGAAGAGGCACACCAAGGAGGCAGTGGGAGAGCCCCACAGCGGCTGGTGTGGAATCCAACAGCGGACCATGAAAATCCCTTCCATTCCAAGGAAAAGTATCTTTAACAAGATTTTGTAAAATTCAAATGAGACATAAACCATGGAAAGTATTGGCTACCTCAAGGCACAACTCAAGATTTTTACCTGTTTCACGAACTCTTTCCTGCCTGCCCCTCCCCTAGGCTTCTCAGCACTGATATTTCCATTATTTCGCATTTTTCTTGGTTCTAACCATGTACTGTGTCTTCCCTTAAATTATGTTCTCCTTATATTCTCTCTAGGATGCATGCACTGTCTTAGGGGAGGGACGCAAGAGGCCATTCAAGCTAGAGGAGACACACAAGGAAGGATGGTGTCGTTTATGACAAGTTTATGACAGGGCATCAGAATGGACAGAGGCTGTAAGTCAGGGCACCAGACACAGACGGGGGGGTTGGCGGGAGGGGAGACAGGGCAGCACAGTTTTCTGTTAGAAGTGATGCCACAACTGCCCCTCCACTGTTCACCCAGGTGGAGTTCCTATTCCCAATGGCTTAGATGTGGGGAGTCCCATTCCCACAACAGAGATTTTTCTGAGAGAACATGCAAATGTAACATTTATTAAGTATTACATTTTATTCATATTATCCTTCAGTTCCATTAGGGATTACACAGTTTTTGTAGATCAGCCGAGGAACCTAACCACACGTAGATTACATGGGGTGGGGGTGGATATTTACAAGATTACAAACTGTTAAAATACAAGTCATTTGTAAGTTAGAAACCACTTACGTATGACCAAAGTGGCATTAATAAGTTGAATTTGGAAATATGCTTCCTCTCCCCTGACATTTAAAGGTTGTCTACTCTGAGAATATGTCTTCTTCAAATCGAACATGTTTTTTTTGGGTTTTTAGCATATGCAAAAACAAAATCATTTACAACACTTCGGAAGGTGAATATTATGATCATGAACCATTAAAATACAACCACCAGTACCACCAAACTAACAGATGAAAAGAATTTTTAGAGAAAAGCCGACGAGGACAACAGGCGTCACAGCAGACTGTTTTCATTAATTGGGGACTTACCAGAACTTCTCGTAACTGTCCCAAAGGCACAGAAAGTTGATTGAGGGCTTTGTCCATGCAAACCTAAAGGGGCATTTCCCCTCTACACCTGTTGCCAGACTAACCTTACCTATCCTGCAGGGTCAGGTCGGCCTGGCCCTTTATCTGTTGTTCTCCTCTGAGTCGTTAGATTTTCATAGATCCCGTGCATTGCTTTTGTCAGGATTTACCCTGGATTATCAAAACCCTTTTCTTGTGCCAGTGAAGCCTAAGAAACAGTCCTAATGAGAGAACCAGGAACTCAAAAAGATCATATTTATCCTGATTGATCTGTCCAAAATGAAAAATTTATTTCTGAGGAGCCTCAAAATCTCTGAGAACGGAAGTTTCACCAAACTGTCATGTAGGGGCATCAATTCCGATTCTGTGTCAATTTTCCTACTTTCCCAGCTAGTAAATCTCTACCTCAGAAAGCCCACTCTCAACCATTTCCTCTTTCAAAGGAAGTTGCTCTTAGAGTCTGCACATGGCACTTGGGGCCTGCTGGTCATTGGCTACTGCCCTCTGTACCTTGGGTCTAACAGCTGCGGGGCATCAAGATGAGCACGTCTCTTGTTCTAGGACTTAACATAGTTTGGGGCACATGGTAAGCAATAATCACTTCCTTAGTTGATCCAAGTTTTGGATCTTTCTTAATTATTCTACTACCACAATTTACTTGTTCTAAGATTTGTCCCCCCCCCCCATTAAATATCTCTTAAGGTGGCACTCACCTTGCACTTGATGACATATCCAAGTTTAACTGACAGCATTTCTCTTTCTTAGTCGAACATAAACTATAGTGCATTTTCCCTTGATGAAAGCTAGGATGCAATTAAATACTCTATTATGGTTACGATTCTGATATTTGAAATCCTCCGGTAGCTCCCTGTGCCCCCACAGTGTAGTACCTCACCTCCTCGCCATAGTATACAAACCTTCTCACCCCCAGTGTTAACCCCGGGTCTCAGCCTCCTACCCAGGTGATGCTGCCAGATCAGCTGTCGGTTGTCATGAACTTGCTGTAGTTTCCCGAATGCACTGTGCTGCCTCCTAGCCCTTTGAAACTTGACACACTCATCCTCATTCTTCGCTTTGCCCTTGTCTATCACCTCCCCTGAAAATCTGTTCCTAAGTGGCTTTTCCTAGCTCCCACCTACCCTTGGCAGTCTATTATCTCCCTGTGGTAAAGCCTGTCACACTGCACCATGGACATGCCCGTTGTCCCCCTGAGAAGAGAAAAGGGACAATGAGGGCCCCCAGCATTTGCAGATCTAGTGCAGAGCCCCATGCCTGGCTTGCAGGAGATGCCAGATCATGAAGACAAACGGAGATCATCCTCTGGCTAAAACCAGCTCTTCTTTGCCTACCGCAGGATCTGGATCAATAAAGAGCCCCCAGTTATGATTGCTGTTTTTCTAGGGATTTTTACCCCATATATTTTCCAGGTCTTTACTCTTTTTATAGCACTTTAATTCAGGCTTCAACCACTTCCTAGTCAGATCAGGTGAAATCATTTTCCTTCCCATACCCTCGATGTATTTCACATCTAGTAATTCTTTTTTTACAGATCTTATTTACCCATTTGACAGACAGATAACAAGTAGGTAGAGAGGGAGGCAGAGAGAGAGGGGGGAAGCAGGCTCCCCGCTGAGCAGAGAGACCGATGTGGGGCTCCATCCCAGGACCCTGAAATCATGACCTGAGCCGAAGGCAGAGGCCTAAACCACTGAGCCACCCAGGAGCCCCCATATCTGGTAATTTTTAACCAACGTGGATTTGCTGCATCAAAAGTTCCTTCTTCTTCAAATATAAATATATAAATAAAGTGATCAGGTCACTCGCATGTCTTCGGAGAATGTCATACCTTTAGTAGCAAACTTGATATCTTGGCCATTGGTTTTGATTTTTGTTTTGGTTAGATTTGGTTCGGTTTTTGTCATTTTAAAAATCCCTCCAGCCCTCGGCTCTGTCTGACCTGATTGCTTTCAGCTGTTTCTGCAACAAAATTGTCCTGGCAGCGAAAACTCTCATTGTTTACAGTGGCCCCCCCTTCTGAACACTTTGTTAATAAAAAGCTTTTTGTTTTGTTTTGTTTTTGTTTTTCGGCTATGGTAAATGTGGAACAACAATGAGGTATTTCAAAGATTTGAACCACAGATAAATTTCTCTAAGGGTGGGGTGAGGGTTACTCAAAAAGGAACTTGACAAGGCTTTTAAAGTTATCGACAATCATTATAACATAACGTGACTGATTGTTACTGTGCTCTTAACTGGGCAAACTCTTGTTGGCTTCCAAGAAAAACTAACATAGTTGAAATGGTTCATCGGCCTTCTAGCACAGGGTCTGATGGGGCGGTATTCTAGCCACTGGCTGTGCAAGGCATGAGGCCTGTTAGTGATTCTATTTTTTCCTCTGCAGAAAGGGTCTTTCTACATTCCAGGTCCTTTCTACCCCAACAAATAATGCGGCGATTCTCTCAGTGAGTTGTACTTTTGGTTTAAAAAGCCAACTGTGTCTTACAAAGGTCTTTTGTTTAAATTCCTTTTAAAAAAAAAAGTCCTTTCAAAAATTTTTTTTTTTTAAATCCCATATGTTTACTCTGATCATGGAACTTTGTCATTTTGACCATCTCTGCTGATTAAAATATTCTTCATCATTAGCACCTACTGCTCTCCTCTCCTGGTAATCTCTATGGAAGGGGTCTTCTCTAGCTCTTCTAGCAGGAGATGGGTACTTCCCATCTACCCCTGTTGCCAGACTAACCTTACCTATCCTGCAGGGTCAGGTCGGCCTGGCCCTTTATCTGTTGTTCTCCTCTGAGTGGTTAGATTTTCATAGATCCCGTGCTTTGCTTTTGTCAGGATTTACCTGGTTTATCAAAACCCTTTTCTTGTGCCAGCGAAGCCTAAGAAACAGTCCTAATGAGAGAACCAGGAACTCAAACAGATCATATTTATCCTGAATGTTCTGTCCAAAATGAAAAATTCGTTTCTGAGGAGCCTCAAGATCTCTGAGAAGGGAAGTTTCACCAACTCTGTCATGTAGGGGCATGAATTCTGATTCTGTGTCAATTGTCCTACTTTCCCAGCTAGTAATTCTCTACCTCAGAAAGCCCACTCTCAACCGTTTCCTCTTTCAAAGGCAGTTGCTCTTAGAGTCTGCACATGGCACTTGGGGCCTGCTGGTCGTTGGCTACTGCCCTCTGTACCTTGGGTCTAACAGCTGCGGGCATCAAGATGAGCACACCTCTTGTTCTAGGACTTAATATAGTTTGGGGCACATGGTAAGCAATAATCACTTCTTTAGTTGATCCAAGTGTTGGATCTTTCTTAATTATTCTACTACCTCAATTTACTTGTTCTAAGATTTGTCCCCCCCGCCATTTTAATATCTCTTAAGGTGGCACTCACCTTGTACTTGATGACATATCCTAGTTTAAATGACAGCATTTCTCTCTCTTAGTCGAACATAAACTATAGTGCATCTTACCCATGATGAAAGCTAGGATGCAATGAAATACTCTATTATGGTTACGATTCTGATATTTGAAATCCTCCGGTAGCTCCCTGTGCCCCCACAGTGTAGTACCTCACCTGCTCGCCATAGTATACAAACCTTCTCACCCCCAGTGTTAACCCCGGGGCTCAGCCTCCTAAACAGGTGATGCTGCCAGATGAGCTGTCATTTGTCATGAACTTGCTGTAGTTTCCTGAATGCACTGTGCTGCCTCCTAGCCCTTTGAAACTTGACACACTCATCCTCATTCTTCGCTTTGCCCTTGTCTATCACCTCCCCTGAAAATCTGTTCCTAAGTGGCTTTTCCTAGCTCCCAAATTCCCTTTGCAGTCTATTATCTCCCTGTGGTAAAGCCTGTCAACCTGCATCATGGACATGCCCGTTGTTCCCCTGAGAAGAGAAAAGGGACAATGAGGGCCCCCAGCATTTGCAGCTTTAGTGCAGAGCCCCATGACTGGCTTGCAGGAGATGCCAGATCATGAAGACAAACGGAGATCATCCTCTGGCTAAAACCAGCTCTTCTTTGCCTACCTCAGGATCTGGATCAATAAAGAGCAGCCAGTTATTATTGCTGTTTTTCTAGGGATTTTTACCCCATATTTTTCCCAGGTCTTTACTCTTTTTATAGCACTTTAATTCAGGCTTCAACCACTTCCTAGTCAGATCAGGTGAAATCATTTTCCTTCCCATACCCTCGATGTATTTCACATCTAGTAATTCTTTTTTTAAAGATCTTATTTACCCATTAGACAGACAGACCACAATTAGGTAGAGAGGGAGGCAGAGAGAGAGAGGGGGGAAGCAGGCTCCCCGCTGAGCAGAGAGCCCGATATGGGGCTCCATCCCAGGACCCTGAAATCATGACCTGAGCCGAAGGCAGAGGCCTAAACCACTGAGCCACCCAGGAGCCCCCATATCTGGTAATTTTTAACCAACGTGGATTTGCTGCATCAAATAGTTCCTTCTTCTTCAAATATAAATATATAAATAAAGTGATCAGGTCACTCGCATGTCTTAGGAGAATGTCATACCTTTAGTAGCAAACTTGAAATCTTGGCCATTGGTTTTGATTTTTGTTTTGGTTAGATTTGGTTCGGTTTTTGTCATTTTAAAAATCCCTCCAGCCCTTGGCTCTGTCTGACCTGATTGCTTTCAGCTGTTTCTGCAACAAAATTGTCTCGGCACCGAAAACTCTCATTGTTTACAGTGGCGCCCCCTTCTGAACACTTTGTTAATAAAAAGCTTTTTTTGTTTGTTTGTTTGTTTTTTGGCTATGGTAAATGTGGAACAACAATGAGGTATTTCAAAGAGGTGAACCACAGATAAATTTCTCTAAGGGTAGGGTGAGGGTTACTCAAAAAGGAACTTGACAAAACTTTTAAAGATATCGAAAATCATTATAACATAACGTGACTGATTGTTACCATGCTCTTAACTGGGCAAACACTTCTTGGCTTCCAGAAAGACTAACATCGTTGAGATGGTTCCAGCGGCCTTCTAGCCTAGGGTCTCATGAGGCAGGCATTCTAGCCACTGGCTGTGCAAGGCATGAGGCCTGTTAGTGATTCTATTTTTTCCTCTGCAGAATTGGTCTTTCTACATTCCAGCTCCTTTCTACCCCAATAAATAATGCGGCGATTCTCTCAGTGAGTTGTAATTTTGGTTTAAACAGCCTACTACTGTCTCTTACAAAGTTCTTTTGTTTAAATTCCTTTAAAAAAAGTCCTTTCAAAAAAATCTTCTTTTTATTTTTTATTTTTTATCCCATATGCTTACTCTGATCGTGGAAATTTGTCATTTTGACCTTCTCTGCTGATTAAAATATTCTTCATCATCAGCACCTACTGCTCTCCTCTCCTGGTGGTCTCTCCGGTGGGGTCTTCTCTAGCTCTTCTAGCAGGAGATGGGCACTTCCCCTCTACCCCTGTTTCCAGACCAGCCTTACCTATCCTGCACGGTCAGGTCAGACTGGCCTTTTATCTGTTGTTCTCTTCTGAGTGGTTAGTTTTCATAGATACCTTGCTTTGCTTTTGTCAGGATTTACCCTGGACTATCAAAACCTTTTTCTTGTGCCAGTGAAGCTTAAGAAACAGTCCGGATGAGAGAACCAGTATCTCGAACAGATCATATTTATCCTGAATGTTCTGTCCAAAATGAAAAATACATTTCTGAGGAGCCTCAAGATCTCTGAGAAGGGAAGTTTCACCAACTCTGTCATGTAGGGGCATCAATTCCGATTCTGTGTCAATTTTCCTACTTTCCCAGATAGTAATTCTCTATCTCTCAAAGCCCATTCTCACCGTTTTCTCTCTCAAAGGCAGTTGCTCTTAGAGTCTACACATGGCACTTGGGGCCTGCTGGTCGTTGGCTACTGCCCTCTGTACCTTGGGTCTAACAGCTGCGGGGCATCAAGATTAGCACGTCTCTTGTTCTAGTACTTAATATAGTTTGGGGCACATGGTAAGCAATAATCACTTCTTTAGTTGATCCAAGTGTTGGACCTTTTTTATATATTCCACTACCACAATTTACTTGTTATAAGATTTGTCCCCCCCCCATTTTAATATCTCTTAAGGTGGCACTCACCTTGCACTTGATGACATATCCTAGTTTAACTGACAGCATTTCACTTTCTTAGTCTAACATAAACTATAGTGCATCTTACCCTTGATGAAAGCTAGGATGCAATTAAATACTCTATTATGGTTATGATCCTGATATTTGAAATCCTCCGGTAGCTCCCTGTGCCCCACTGTGCCGTACCTCACCTCCTCGGCATAGTATACAAACCATCTCACCCCCAGTGTTAACCCCGGGGCTCAGCCTCCATCCCCAGGTGATGCTGCCAGATCAGCTGTCGGTTGTCATAAACTTGCTGTAGTTTCCCGAATGCACTGTGCTGCCTCCTGGCACTTTGAAATTTGACACACTCATCCTCATTCTTCGCTTTGCCCTTGTCTATCACCTCCCCTGAAAATCTGTTCCTAACTGGCTCTTCCCAGCTCCAACCTACCCTTGGCAGTCTTTTATCTCCCTGGGGTAAAGCTTGTCACACTGCACCATGGACATGCCCGTTGTCCCCTTAGAAGAGAATAGGGACAGTGAGGGCCCCCAGCATTTGCAGCTGTAGTGCAGAGCCCCATGCCTGGATTGCAGGAAATGCCAGATCATGAAGACAAACAGATCTTATCTTCTGGTTAAAACCAGCTCTTCCTTGCCTACCGCAGGATCTGGATCAATAAAGAGCAGCGAGTTATTATTGCTGTTTTTCTAGGGATTTTTACCCCATATATTTCCCAGGTCTTTACTCTTTTTATAGCACTTTAATTCAGGCTTCAACCACTTCCTAGTCAGATCAGGTGAAATCATTTTCCTTCCCATACCCTCGATGTATTTCACATCTAGTAATCCTTTTTAAAGATCTTATTTACCCATTTGACAGACAAATCAAAGTAGGTAGAGAGGGAGACAGAGAGAAAGGGGGGAAGCAGGCTCCCCGCTGAGCAGAGAGCCGGATGTGGGGCTTCATCCCCGGACCCTGAAATCATGACCTGAGCCGAAGGCAGAGGCCTAAACCACTGAGCCACCCAGGAGCCCCCATATCTGGTAATTTTTAACCAACGTTTATTTGGTCACTTCTTCTTCAAATATAAATATATAAATAAAGCGATCAAGTCACTCGCATATCCTAGGAGAATGTCATACCTTTAGTAGGTAACTTGAAATCTTGGCCATTGGTTTTGATTTTTGTTTAGGTTAGATTTGGTTTGTTTTTGTCATTTTAAAAATCCCTCCAGCCCTTGGCTCTGTCTGACCTGATTGCTTTCAGCTGTTTCTGCAACAAAATCGTCCCGGTAGTGAACACTCTCATTGTTTACAGTGGCGCCCCCTTCTGAACACTTTGTTAATAAAAAGTTTTTTTGTTTTGTTTTGTTTTGTTTTGTTTTTCGGCTATGGTAAATGTGGAACAACAATGAGGTATTTCAAAGAGGTGAACCACAGATAAATTTCTCTAAGGGTGGGTGAAGGTTACTCAAAAAGGAACTTAACAAGGCTTTTAAAGATATTGACAATCATTATAACATAACGTGACTGATTCTTACCGTGCTCTTAACTGGGGAAACACTTGTTGGCTTCCAAAAAAGACTAACATAGTTGAGATGGTTCTAGCGGCCTTCTAGCACAGAATCTCATGAGTTATGGATTCTAGCCACTGGCTGTGCAAGGCATGAGGCCTGTTAGTGATTTTAATTGTTCCTCTGCAGAATGGGTATTTCTACATTCCAAGTCCTTTCTACCCCAATAAATAATGCGGCGATTCTCTCAGTGAGTTGTACTATTGGTTTAAACAGCCAACTGTCTCTTTAAAAGGACTTTTGTTTAAATTCCTTTAAAAAAAAGTCCTTTCAAAGAAATCTTTTTTCTTTATTTTTTATTTTTTAATCCCATATGTTTACTCTGATCATGGAACTTTGTCATTTTGACCTTCTCTGCTGATTAAAATATTCTTCATCATCAGCACCTACTGCTCTCCTCTCCTGGTGGTCTCTCCGGAAGGGGTCTTCTCTAGCTCTTCTAGCAGGAGATGGGCACTTCCCCTCTACCCCTGTTTCCAGACCAGCCTTACCTATCCTGCAGGGTCAGGTCGGCCTGGCCTTTTATCTGTTGTTCTCTTCTGAGTGGTTAGTTTTAATAGATACCTTGCTTTGCTTTTGTCACTATTTACCCTGGATTATCAAAACCTTTTTCTTGTGCCAGTGAAGCCTAAGAAACAGTCCGGATGTGAGAACCAGGAACTCTAACAGATCATATTTATCCTGAATGTTCTGTCCAAAATGAAAAATACATTTCTGAGGAGCCTCAAGATCTCTGAGAAGGGAAGTTTCACCAACTCTGTCATGTAGGGGCATCAATTCCGATTCTGTGTCAATTTTCCTACTTTCCCAGCTAGTAATTCTCTACCTCTCAAAGCCCACTCTCAACCGTTTCCTCTCTCAAAGGCCGTAGCTCTTAGAGTCTGCACATGGCACTTGGGGCCTGCTGGTCATTGGCTACTGCCCTCTGTACCTTGGGTCTAACAGCTGCGGGGCATCAAGATGAGCACGTCGCTTGTTCTAGGACATAATATAGTTTGGGGCACATGGTAAGCAATAATCACTTCTTTAGTTCATCCAAGTGTTGGACCTTTCTTATTTATTCTACTGCCACAATTTACTTGTTCTAAGATTTGTCCCACCCCCCATTTTAATATCTCTTACGGTGGCACTCACCTTGCACTTGATGACATATCCTAGTTTAACTGACAGCATTTCTCTTTCTTAGTCGAACATAAACTATAGTGCATCTTACAATTGATGAATTAAATACTCTATTATGGTTACGATCCTAATCCAATCCATTACTCTATTACTGACTACTACAAATCCCTGTCGTTGACACTAATGTGGACTTTAAACCAATACCTGATCCCGACCGTAAACCTGACACTGACTCTAGACTTCACCTTACCCTGACTCCGGCAAACACCAGAAACCTAACCCTGAATCTAAAAGTGACCCTGACCCTGACCCTAATACTAACCCTGACACTGAATGTGAGACAGACCCTAACTCTAACCCTAAACCTAACCCTCCCTGACACTAACACGGCCCTGACCCGAAACCTAACGCAGAACCTAACCCTTAAACTAACCCCTAACATTATCCCTGACACTGACCCTAACACGGTCTAACCCTAACCCTCAACCTACCTCTACCCTAATCCTAACCACAATTTAACAATAATCCCGAACCTCTCCCTAACCATGATCATAACCCTAACTCTGAAATTTGCCTTTGTCAGACCTTAAACTTAAACCTGACCCTGGCCTTGACCTTAACACTGACCCTATCCCAGACTGTAAACCTAACTCTGACTGAAATCATGATCCTGAACAGAATCGTAACCCTAAAGCTAACCCTGATCCTGAACCTACTCATAAAACAGAACCTAAACATAAAGCTGACCTTACCATAACCATGAACCTAACCCTGACCCTGACCCTACCGTGACACTAAACCTGTCCTAAACCTAACCCTGAACTGACATGACCTTGCCCCCAAACAAAAACTTGAACCTGACCCTAAATCTGACCATCATCCTGAACCTGACACTAAACCTAACAGTCACCCTAACACTGACCCTGACCCTGACTCTGATCGTAACCCTATCCCTGACCCCTACCCTAAGCCTCGCTCACCCTGACCCCAACGAGGTCTAAACCTAACCCTGACCCTAAGTCTTTCTTCTCCCTAACCCTAACACTAACCTGGTCTAAACCCAGCTCGGTTCCCTCCAGTGGGGACAACAGCTGCACCCAGGCCTCCCAAGGGCTGGGGGAAGGCTCTATGGGGGTAACTGGATGGGCACTGCATTGAGTGGAGTGTGAGCCTTGAGCAGCTTGGGGACCAGCGGCTCAGGGAGCTCTGGTGGAGCAGAACGTTTGGTAAGGAGCCCCCAGGCAGTGGTGACCTGACTTACCTGATGATAGAGCCCAACAGAATTGGAACCCACGTATCCAGGCACCCCATAAAGAGAAAACCCTCCTGCCCAGCTCATTTCTAGGCACATCCTAAAGGAAGCGACATGTTCTTCTGCTGTACTGAAGCCGAGAGGATACAGGGAGAAGAGAGCTCGCTCTTGACACGTCGCCTCCCTGGCAGGTCATATCAGGTTTCACCAACGCCTCAGGCCCTTTGGCTAATAAAATCAAAAGGTGACACGAGGGGGCTCAGAGTCAGAGAGTCCCACACCTTCTGATCCACTGGTGTAGCCCTAGGTCTCTTCGCAGTATCTCTCTCACTGTGTGTGTGTGTTTGTGTGTGTGTGTGTGTGTGTGTGTGTGTGTGTGTGTGTGTGCGCGCGCCTCTGAGTGTCTGTGTCTTTGTGTGTATAGAGGACCTGGCCATGCCATCATGGGTGGAGATGCCCCTAGCAGGATCAGGCTGATGAGGGGTTAGATGTCTGGTGGGCAAGTCATGTTCACACCCCAGTTTAAGGCTGCTTAAGTGGGATCGGGTGGAGGGTCTACACCCTTCTGCCCAGTGTTTATCCGGAGACCTTGAAGGAATGGGTCATGACCGTGGAGTGGGGCTATACCGAACAGTAACCACAAACCCTGACCCTGACACTGACTGTGATCCTGCACCAAACCCTAAACCAAGCCCTGACCCTGATCCTGACCCTGACACGCACCGTGATCCTGACCTGAACCCTAAGCCTAAACCTAAGCCTGACACTGACCCTCATGTGGACCCTGAACCTAAACCTAACTCTGACATTACCGTAAACATGACTCATACCTAACCATGACCCTGACCCTGACCCTAATCCTAACCCTGACGCTGACCGAACCCTGACCCTAACCATCACCCTGACTATGACTGTGAGCCTCACCGTAACCTTAAACTTAGTGGTAACTCTAACCATGACTCTAATACGGACCCTGAACCTTCACCTCATTGTGACCCTGAACCAAACACTAACCCCTACCCTAAACCAAACACTAACCCTGAACTTATGCTGTCTAACACTAACCCTAACCATAACCCTACTTATAACTCTAACCCTAACCCCAAACCCAAACCCTACCACCACAACCTAACTGTGACACTGAACAGAACATTGACCCTAAACCAAAGCCTGGCCCTAAACCTGAGCCTGGCCCTGAGCTTCACCTGACCCGGACCCTGACCCTAATCCAATCCATTACTCTAACACTGACTACTACATAACCCTCTCGTTGACACTAATGTGGACTTTAAACCAATACCTGATCCTGACCGTAAACCTGACACTGGACCTAGACTTCACCCTGACCCTGACTCAGGAAAACACCAGAAACCTAACCTTGAACCTAAAAGTGACCCTGACCCTGACCCTAACACTAACCCTGATACTGAATGTGAGCCTGACCCTAACTCTAACCCTAAACCTAACACTCCCTGACACTAACACGGTCCCTGACCCGAAACCTAACGCTGAACCTAACCCTAAACTAACCCCTAACATTATCCCTGACACTGACCCTAACCCGGTCTAATCCTAACCCTCAACCTACCTCTACCCTAACCCTAACCACACTTTAACAATAATCCCGAACCTCTCCCTGACCATGATCATAACCCTAACTCTGAAATTTGCCTTTGTCAGACCTTAAACTTAAACCTGACCCTGGCCTTGACCTTAACACTGACCCTAAACCAGACTGTAAACCTAACTCTGACTCAAACTGTGATGCTGAACAGAATCGTAACCCTAAAGCTAAGCCTGATCCTGAACCTACTCATAAAACAGAACCTAAACATAAAGCTGACCTTACCATAACCATGAACCTAACCCTGACCCTGACCCTACCGTGACACTAAACCTGTCCTAAACCTAACCCTGAACTGACATGACCTTGCCCCGAAACAAAAACTTGAACCTGACCCTAAATCTGACCATCATCCTGAACCTGACACTAAACCTAACAGTCACCCTAACACTGACCCTGACCCTGACTCTGACCGTAACCCTAACCCTGACCCTACTGTGAGCCTGACCCTAAACCTAACCATGAACCTAACCCTAACCCTGACCCCTACCCTAAGACTCACTAACCCTGACCCCAACGAGGTCTAAACCTAACCCTGACCCTAAGTCTTTCTTCTCCCTAACCCTAACACTAACCTGGTCTAAACCCAGCTCTGTTCCCTCTAGTGGGGACAACAGCTGCACCCAGGCCTCCCAAGGGCTGGTGGAAGGCTGTATGGGGGTCACTGGATGGGCACTGCATTGAGTGGAGTGTGAGCCTTGAGCAGCTTTGGGACCAGCGGCTCAGAGAGCTCTGGTGGAGCAGAACGTTTGGTAAGGAGCCCCCAGGCAGTGGTGACCTGACTTACCTGACGACAGAGCCCAACAGAATTGGAATCCACGTATCCAGGCACCCCATAAAGAGAAAACCCTCCTGCCCAGCTCATTTCTAGGCACATCCTAAAGGAAGCGACATGTTCTTCTGCTGTACTGAAGCCGAGAGGATACAGGGAGAAGAGAGCTCGCCGCTTGACACATCCCCGCCCTGGCAGGTCATATCAGGTTTCACCAACGCCTCAGGCCCTTTGGCTAATAAAATCAAAAGGTGACACGAGGGGGCTCAGAGTCAGAGAGTCCCACACCTTCTGATCCACTGGTGTAGCCCTAAGTCTCTTCGCAGTCTCTCTCTCACTGTGTGTGTGTGTGTGTGTGTGTTTGTGTGTGTGTGTGTGTGTGTTTGTGTGTGTGTGTGTGTGTGTGTGTGTGCGCGCGCCTCTGAGTGTCTGTGTCTTTGTGTGTATAGAGGACCTGGCCATGCCATCATGGGTGGAGATGCCCCAAGCAGGATCAGGCTGATGAGGGGTTAGATGTCTGGTGGGCAAGTCATGTTCACACCCCAGTTTAAGGCTGCTTAAGTGGGATCGGGTGGAGGGTCTACACCCTTCTGCCCAGTGTTTATCCGGAGACCTTGAAGGAATGGGTCATGACCGTGGAGCGGGGCTATACCGAACAGTAGCCACTAACCCTGACCCTGACACTGACTGTGAGCCTACGCCAAACCTTAACCCAAGCCCTGACCCTGACCCTGACTGTGATCCTGACCTGAACTCTAAACCTAAACCTAAGCCTGACACTCACCCTGATGTGGACCCTGAACTTAAACTTAAATCTGACCTTACCGTAACCATGACTCAAACCTAATCATGACACAGACCCTGACCCTAATCTTAACCCTGACGCTGACCTAACACTGACACTAACCCTAACCCAGACCGTGACTGTGAGCCTGACCCTAACCCTAAACCTAAAGGTAACTCTAACCATAACCCTAATACGGACCCTGAACCTAAACCTAATGCTGACCCTGACCCTAACACTAACCCCTACCCTAAACCAAACCCTATCCTTGACCTTACGCTGTCTAACCCTAACCATAACCCTACTTCTAACTCTAACCCTAACCCCAATCCCAAAACCTACCGCCAAAACCAAACTGTGACACTGAACCAAACATTGAACCTAAACCAAAGCCTCACCCTAAACCTGACCCAGGACCTGACCTTCACCTGACCCAGACCCTGACCCTAATCCTAACCATGACACTAACACTGACCACTACATAATCGTGTCCCTGACCCGAATGTGGACTTTAAACCAATACCTGAACCTGACCCTAAACCTGACACTGGCGCTAAACTTCACCCTGACCTTGACCCAGACCATGACGATAAACCAAACCCTGACAATAACAGTGAGCCTGACCCTGACCTGAACCACAACCTGACCCTGACTGTGAGCCTGACCCTAACTCTAACCCTAAATGTAGACCTGACTCTGACACTAACACGGGCCCTCCCCCGAAACCTATCGCTGACCTAACCCTAACACTAACCCCTAAACCTACCACGGACCCTGATCTTAACAAGTTCTAATCCTAACCGTCAACCAAACGCTAACCCTAACACAAACCCTAAACTTTAACAATAACCCTGACTCTATACCTGACTATGATCATAAGCCTAACCCTGAACTTTGCCTATACCAGACCCTGACCCTAAACCTGACCCTGGCCCTGAGCCTAAACCTAACCATGACCCTAACACTGACCACTACATAACCCTGTCGCTGAACCGATTGTGGACTTTAAAAGAATATCTGGTCCTGCCCGGAAACTGACCCTGGCCATAGACTTCACCTTGACCCTGATCCTGGCAAAGACGATATACCTAACCCTGACCCTAAGCGTGACCCTGACCCTGACCCTAACACTAACCCTGATACTGAATGTGAGCCTGACCGTAACTCTAACCCTAAATGTAACCCTGACCCTGACACTAACACGGGCCCTGACCCGAAACCTAACGCTGAACCTAACCCTAAAACTAACAACCTAACATTGTCCCTGACACTGATCCTAACCCGCTCTAACCCTAACCCTCAACTTACCTCTAACCCTAACCCTAACCCCACTTTAACAATAATCCTGACCCTCTCCCTGACCCATATCATAACCCTAACTCTGACCCAATCCGTGATCCTGAACAGAATTGTAACCCTAAAACTAAGCCTGATCCAGAACCTACTCATAAAACAGAACCTAAATATAAAGCTTACCATGAAACTAACCCTGACCCTGACCCTAACCCTGACACTAAAACTGTCCCAAATCTATCCATGACCCTGACATGAATCTTGCCCTCAAACCAAAACTTGAACCTGACCCTAAATCTGACCATGACCCTGAACCTGACCCTAAACCTAACCGTCACCTTAACACTGAGCCTGACCCTGACTGTGACCGTAACGCTAACCCTGACCCTACAGTGAGCCTGACCCTAAACCTAACCATGAACCTAACCCTAACCCTGACCCCTACCCTAAGCCTTATGCTAACCCTGACCCCAACGATGTCTAACCCTAACCCTGACCCTAAGGCTTTCTAAGCCTAATCCTAACACTAACCTGATCTAAACCCAGCTCTGTTCCCTCCAGCGGGGACAACAGCTGCACCCAGGCCTCCCAGGGTTGGGGGGAGGCTGTATGGGGGTCACTGTATGGGCACTGCATTGAGTGGAGTGTGAGCCTTGAGCAGCTCAGGGCCCGGGGACTCAGGGAGCTCTGGTGGAGCAGGAAGGTCGGTGAGGAGCGCTCCGGACGTGGTGATTTGGCTTCCCTGACGACAGAGCCCAACGAAATAGGAACCCATGTATCCAGGCACCCCTTTACAGAGAAAATCCCCCTGCCCAGCTCATTTCTAGGCACATCCTAAAGGAAGCGACATGTCCTTCTGCTGTACTGAAACCGAGAGGATGCGGGGAGAAGAGAGCTCAACCGCCAGACACGTCCCCTCCCTGGCAGGTCATGTCAGGTTTCCCGAGTGCCTCAGGCCCTTTAGCTAATAAAATCAAAAGGTGACACCAGGGAGCTCAGAGTCAGAGAGTCCCACACCTTCTGATCAACACGGGTGTAGCCCTAGTTCTCCTCCCCGTCTCTCTGTGTGTGTGTGTGTGTGTGTGTGTGTGTGTGTGTGTGTGTGCGTGTGTGCCTCTGGGTGTTTGTGAGGGTGTGTGTAAAGAAGAGCTGGCCATGCCATCGTGGGTGGAGATGTCCCAGGCATGATCAGGCTGATGAGGGGTTAGATGTCTAGTGGGCAAGTCATGTTCTTACCCTATTTTAAGGCTGGTTAAGTGGGTTGGGTGGAGGGTCTACACCCTTCTGCCCAGGGTTTATCCTGAGACCCTGAAGGGTAGGGTCCATACACAGGAGCGGGTCTTACCCCAAAAGTAACCACTAACCCTGACCCTGACCCTGTCTGTGATCCTGACCTGAACCCTAAACCTAAACCTAAGCCTGACACTGACCCTGATGTGGTCCCTGAACTTAAACCTAACGCTGATATTACTGTAACCAAGACTCATATGTAACCATGACCCTGACCCTGACCCTAATACTAACCCTGACGCTGACCTAACCCTGACCCTAAGCCTACCCATGACCGTGACTGTGAGCCTGACCCTTACCCTAAACCTAAAGGTAACTCTAACCATGACCCTAATACGTACCCTGAACCTAAACCTAACGCTGACCCTGACCCTAACACTAAACCCTACCCTAAACCAAACCCTAACACTGACCTTACGCTGTCTAACGCTAACCCTAACCATAACCCTACTTCTAACTCTAACCCTAACCCCAATCCCAAACCCTACCGCCAAAACCTAACTGTGACACTGAACCAAACATTGACCCTAAACCAAAGCCTGACCTTAAACCTGACCCTGTCCCTGACCTTCACCTGACCCAGACCCTGACCCTAATCCTAACCATGACACTAACACTGACCACTACATAATCATGTCCCTGACCGGAATGTGGACTTTAAACCAATACCTATACCTGACCCTACACCTGACACTGGCGCTAAACTTCACCCTGACCCTGACCCAGACCATGACCATAAACCTAACCCTGACACTTACAGTGACCCGACCCTGACCTGAACAACAAACTGACCCTGACTGTGAGCCTGACCCTAACTCTAACCCTAAACGTAACCCTGACCCTGACACTAACACGGGCCCTGACCCGAAACCTAACGCTGAACCTAACCCTAAAACTAACCCCTAACATTATCACTGACCATGACCCTAACCCGGTCTAACCCTAACCCTCAACCTACCTCTAACCCTACCCCTAACCCCACTTTAACAATAATCCTGACCCTCTCCCTGAACATGATCATAACCCTAACTCTGAACTTTGCCTATGTCAGCCCTTAACCTTAAACCTGACCCTGGCTTTGACCTTAACACTGACCCTAACCCTGAATGTAAACCTAACTCTCATCCAATCCATGATCCTGACAGAATCATAACACTAAAGCTAACCCTGATTCTGAACCTACACATAAAACAGAACCTAAACATAAAGCTGACCTTACCATAACCATGAACCTAACCCTGAACCTGAACCTAACCCTGACACTAAACCTGTCCCAAAACTTACCCTGACCCTGACATGATCCTTGCCCCCAAACCTAAACTTGAACCTGACCCTAAATCTGACCATGACCCTGAACCTGAACTTAAACCTAACCGTCACTAACACTGACCCTGACCCTGACTCTGACCATAACCTTAACCGTGAACCTACTGTGAGCCTGACCCTAAACCTAACCATGAACCTAACCCTAACCCTGACCCCTACCCTAAGCCTTACGCTAACCCTGACCCCAATGATGTCTAACCCTAACCCTGATCCTAAGTCTTTCTTAACCCTAACCCTAACACTAACCTAGTCTATACCCAGCTCTGTTCTCTCCAGCGAGGACAACAGCTGCACCCAGGTCTCCCAGGAGCTTGGGGGAGGCTGTATGGGGGTCATTGGATTGGCACTGCATTAAGTGGAGGGTGAGCCTTGAGCAGCTTGGGGACTGGTGGCTCAGGGAGCTCTGGTGAAGCAGGAAGTTTGGTAAGGAGCTCCCAGGCAGTGTTGAACTCACTTACCTGACGACAGAACCCAACGGAATTGGAACCTTTGTATCCAGGCACGCCATTACAGAGAAAACCCCCCATCCAAGCTCATTTCAAAGCAAATCCTAAAGGAAGCGACATGTTCTTCTGCTGTACTGAAGCCGAGAGGATGCAGGGAGAAGAGAGCTCGCCCGCCAGACACGTCCCCTCCATGGCAGTTCATATCAGGTTTCCAAAACGCCCAAGGCCCTTTGGCTAATAAAATCAAAAGGTGACACCAGGGGGCTCAGAGACAGAGAGTCCCACACCTTCTGATCAACCAGTGTAGCCCTAGGTCTCCTCCCCGTCCGTCCATGTGTGTGTGTGTGTGTGTGTGTGTGTGTGTGCCTCTGGGTGTCCGTGTGTCTGTGTGTAAAGAGGACCTGGCCATGCCATCGTGGGTGGAGATGCCACAAGCAAGATCAGGCTGATGAGAGTTTAGATGTCTGGTGGGCAAGTTATGTTCACACCCCGGTTTAAGGCTGGTTAAGGGGGATCGGGTGGAGGATCTACACCCTTCTGCCCAGTGTTTATCCGGAGACCCTGAACGGATGGGTCCATGACCCAGGAGCGGGGCTAACCCTAACAGTAACCACTAATCCTGACCCTGACACTGACTGTGAGCCTGCCCCAAACCCTAACCCAAACCTTGACCCTGACCCTATCTGTGATCCTGACCGGAACCCTAAACCTAAACCTAAGCCTGACACTGACCCTGATGTGGACCCTGAACCTAAACCTAACATTGATATTACTGTAACCAAGACTCATAACTAACCATGACCCTGACCATGACCCTAATCCTAACCCTGACGCTGACATAACCCTGACCCTAACCCTACCCATGACCGTGACTGTGAGCCTGACCCTAACCCTAAACCTAAATGTATCTCTAACCATGACCCTAATACGGACCCTGAACCTAAACCTAATGCTGACCCTGACCCTAACACTAACCCCTACCCTAAACCAAACCCTAACCCTGACCTTACGCTGTCTAACGCTAACCCTAACCATAACCCTCCTTCTAACTCTAACTCTAACCCCAATCCCAAACGCTACCGACAAACCTAACTGTGACACTGAACCGAACATTGACCCTATACCAAAGCCTGACCCTAAACCTGACCCTGGCCCTGACCTTCACCTGACCCTGACACTGACCCTTATCCTAACCATGACACTAACACGGACCACTAAACAATCCTGTCCCTGACCCGAATGTGGACTTTAAACCAATACCTATACCTGACCCTAAACCTGACACTGGTGCTAAACTTCACCATGACCCTCACCCAGACCATGACCATAAATCTAACCCTGTCGCTAACAGTGACGCTGACCCTGACCTGAACACTAAACCTGACCCTGACTGTGAGTCTGACCCTAACACTAACCCTAAATGTAACCCTGACCCTGACACTAACACGGGCCCTCCCCCGAATCCTATCGCTGGTCCCAACCCTAACACTAACCACTAACCCTACCACAGATCCTGATCCTAACAAGCTCTAACCCTAAACGTCAACCAAACGCTAACCCTAACACTAACCCTAACTTTAACAATAACCCTGACCCTATACCTGACTATGATCATAACCCTAACCCTGAACTTTGCCTATACCAGACCCTGACCCTATACGTGACCCTGGCCCTGAGCCTAAACCTAACCATGACCCTAACACTGACCACTACATAACCCTGTCGCTGACCTGAATGTGGACTTTAAACCAATACCTGATCCAGACCGTAAACCTGACACTGGCCCAAGACTTCACCCTGACCCTGACCCAGACCATGATCATAAATCTAACCCGGACCCTGGCAGTGACCCTGACCCTGACCTGAACACTAAACCTGACCCTGACTGTGAGTCTGACCCTAACTCTAACCCTAAATGCAACACTGACCCTGACACTAACACGGGCCCTCCCCAGAATCCTATCGCTGAACCCAACCCTAACAGTATCCCTAAACCTACCACGGACCCTGATCCTAACAAGTTCTAACCCAAACCGTCAACCAAACGCTAACCCTAACACTAACCCTAAACTTTAACTTTAACTTTGACCCTATACTTGACTATGATCATAACCCTATCTCTGAACTTTGCCTATACCAGACCCTGACCCTATACCTGATCCTGGCCCTGAGCCGAAACCTAACCATGAACCTAACACTGACAATGATATAACCCTGTCGCTGACCCGAATGTGGACATTAAAACAATACCTGATCCTGTCCGTAAACCTGACACTGGCCCTACACTTGCCCCTGACCCTGACCCAGGCAAACACCAGAAACATAACCCTGACCCTAACAGTGACCCTGACCCTGACCCTAACCATAACCCTGACACTGAATGTGAGCCTGACCCTAACTCTAACCCTAAACGTAACCCTGACCCTGACACTAACACGGGCCCTGACCCGAAACCTAATGCTGAACCTAACCCTAAAACTAACCCCTAACATTATCACTGACACTGACCCTAACCTGGTCTAACCCTAACCCTCAACCTACCTAGCCCTATCCCTAACCCCACTTTAACAATAATCTTGACCCTCTACCTGACCCTGATTATAACCCTATCTCTGAACTTTGCCTATGTCAGACCTTAACCTTAAACCTTACCCTGGCCTTGACCTTAACACTGACCCTAACCCTGAATGTACACCTAACTCTGACCCCATCCATAATCCTGAACAGAATCGTAACCCTAAAGCTAACCCTGATTCTGAACCTACTCATAAAACAGATCCTAAACATAAAGCTGACCTTAACATAACCATGAACCTAACCCTGACCCTGACCCTAACCCTGACACTAAACCTGTCCCAAAGCTAACCCTGACCCTGACATGAACCTTGCCCCCAAACCAAAACTTGAACCTGACCCTAAATCTGACCATGACCCTGAACCTGACCCTAAACCTAACCGTCACCCTAACACTGACCCTGACCCTGACTCTGACTGTTACGCTAACCGTGACCCTACTGTGAGCCTGACCCTAAACCTAACCATGAACCTAACCCTAACCCTGACCCCTACCCTAAGCCTTACGCTAACCCTGACCCCAACGACGTCTAAACCTAACCCTGACCCTAAGTCTTTCTTAACCCTAACCCTAACACTAACCTAGTCTAAACCCAGATCTGTTGCCTCAGGCGGGGACAACAGCTGCACCCAGGCCTCCCAAGGGCTGGGTGGAGTCTGAATGGGGGTCACTGGATGGGCACTGCATTGAGTGGAGTGTGAGCCTGAGCAGCTTGCGCACCGGTGGCTCAGGGAGCTCTGGTACAGCAGGAAGTTCGGTAAGGAGCCCCCAGGCAGTGGTGACCTCACTTCCCTGACGACAGAGCCCAACGGAATTGGAACCCACGTATCCAGGCAACCCATTACAAAGAAAAACCCCCTGCCCAGCTCATTTCTAGGCACATCCTAAAGGAAGCGACATGTTCTTCTGCTGTACTGAAGCCGAGAGGATGCAGGGAGAAGAGAGCTCGCCCGCGAGACACGTCGCCTCCCTTCAGGTCATATCATGTTTCCCCAATGCCTCAGACCCTTTGGCTAATAAAATCAAAAGGTGACACCAGGGGGCTCAGAGTCAGAGAGTCCCACACCTTCTGATCCACGGGTGTAGCCCTAGGTCTCTTCCCCGTTTCTGTGTGTGTGTGTGTGCCTCTGGGTGTCTGTGTGTCTGTGTGTAAAGAGGACCTTGCCATGCCATCGTGGGAGGAGATGCCCCAAGCAGGATCAGGCTGATGAGGGTTTAGATGTCTGGTGGGCAAGTTATGTTCACACACCAGTTTAAGGCTGGTTAAGTGGGATCGGGTGGAGGGTCTACACCCTTCTGCACAGGGTTTATCCTGAGACCCTGAACGGATGGGTCCATGACCCAGGAGCGGGGCTAACCCTAACAGTAACCACTAACCCTGACCCTGACACTGACTGTGAGCCTGCCCCAAACCCTAACCCAAACGCTGACACTGACCCTTTCCCTGACACATTATGCCCCGCCAATGCTTAAGTACGAAGAGGGCACAAACTCGCATTGTGACCCTCAGCGTGAGTCCTGTCCTCTAGGAAGTCCTCTCAGTGGCTGGACCATTAGACGTCATAATGGGCTTGCCATGCCCCTAGGCCCCAAGTTTTAACCAGCTTTCTGGTTGTCCCCTCGCCCCTCCCCAGGGCTCTGCTCTGGAAACTCTCTTTTGGTGGGACACCTGAGGTAAAAACAAAACAAAACCAACTCCTCCCATCTCAAAGAATAACCCCAAACTCTTCGGATCGTGCCAAATGCCCAGAGAGGAAGACTCGTCCATGGCCCAGGAGGCCACCCAGACATTCCACGGCCATCAGTGACACAATATCCAGAGACAAAATCTTGAGCAAGCGTCTCACACTTGCCCCCTTGTTCATATCCTGAAGAGTTCTCCTCACTGTCTGTAGATCAGTCCTGCAATACCTACGACCCGAAACCTAAGCCGAGTTTGTGTTTTCAGACAACTGTCCCCACAGCCCTGGCCCACAAAACCTACAGGCACAGGTTCTTGGAGCCAAACCTGAGGATTGTACCTGGGAATTCTGCCCATTCCATTGGCCACAAACCTAGAAATAGGATGATAAACCTCCAAAGTGCCCGGGGCCATTCCAATAGTGTTGACTGCCCAGGAAAAACAAGGGCGGTCTGACACCAGCTGAGCATCTACCTGCACTTAGACCCGTGGACAGATGTCCCCAGAGGTAAATTGCAGGGAGCAGGCCCCTAGATCCTAATCGGATCCATTGCTTTGTTGTTCAGGCATCTCTCCTCAGAGGCCTGGATTCCAATAGCAGCATATGGCTGTTTCTTGAGGCACCCATCAGAAGAAATCTCGTCTCCACGTGGGAATCTTGCACGTTGGAGCTGAGTCAAAGCCTCTGGTTAGGAGAATCTTTCAGGGACCCTGTACCACTGCCTCATTCCAAGTTCTCCATAGACACAAACCCACATTAGGACAAATCCACAAGAGAGTCCATTTCAACTCAACCCTCTCAGTTTCTCCCCCAGATCCAGCAAATCTAACCTGTCTTGTGACTAGGACACAAGAGGAATGAGAGTCGGGCTTCCCAGCCATCCATCCTTAGAACCCTACTCGGAATCGATCCGTATGGGGAGTCCTGGAGCCAACCAACAGGTCTCAATCGCCCTGCAGAAGAATCTTTACGGTTTGGAGCATCTCACAACTCCCATCGTGGGAAAAATTCCATGGCCTCGTGATCCACCACCTCTTCATGAAGAGGGCCATAAGGGACAAATACTCCAACCTGAAGGTTTCTCAGATCCTCACCTGATTTCAGATGCACGAGATCTTGTTTCATCTGCAGAGCGTACCTGCCATGCCCTTGCCCAGACCCTAAGGTTGCATGTGTTCTCAGACTTCTGTCCTCAACTCCAGGCCCACAAGCCCTCCAGTTTGACAATTCCAGAACTACAATGCAGCCCTCTGCCTGCCCTCCAGAAGAAAAAACATTGCCCTCTGGGGCTAACCAGAAACCCCTGAAATATATGGGGGAAATATCCCTAGAAAAACAGCTATAATAACTGGTTGCTCTTTATTGATCCAGATCCTGCGGTAGGCAAAGAAGAGCTGGTTTTAGTCAGGATGATCTCCGTTTGTCTTCATCATCTGGCATTTCCTGCAAGCCAGGCATGGGGCTCTGCACTATAGCTGCAAATGCTGGGGGGCCCTCACTGTCCCTTTTCTCTTCTCAGGGGGACAACGGGCATGTCCATGGTGCAGTGTGACAGGCTTTAACACAGGGAGATAAAAGACTGCCAAGGGTAGGTTGGAGCTGGGAAAAGCCACTTAGGAACAGATTTTCAGGGGAGGTGATAGACAAGGGCAAAGCGAAGAATGAGGATGAGTGTGTCAAGTTTCAAAGTGCCAGGAGGCAGCACAGTGCATTCGGGAAACTACAGCAAGGTCATGATAACCGACAGCTGATCTGGCAGCATCACCTGGGGATGGAGGCTTAGCCCCGGGGTTAACACTGGAGGTGAGATGGGTTGTATACTATGCCGTGGAGGTGAGGTACTACACTGTGGGGGCACAGGGAGCTACGGGAGGATTTCAAATATCAGAATCGTAACCATAATAGTGTATTTAATTGCATCCTAGCTTTCATCAAGGGTAAGATGCACTATAGTTTATGTTCGACTAAGAAAGAGAAATGCTGTCAGTTAAACTAGGATATGTCATCAAGTGCAAGGTGAGTGCCATCTTAAGAGATATTAAAATGGGGGGGTGGAAAAATCTTAGAACTATAAATTGTGGTACTAGAATAATTAAGAAAAGTTCGAAAACTTGGATCAACTAAAAAAGTGATTATTGCTTACCATGTGCCCCAAACTATATTAAGTCTTAGAACAAGAGAGGTTCTCATCTTGATGCCGCGCAGCTGTTAGACCCAAGGTACAGAGGGCAGTAGCCAACGACCAGCAGGCCCCAAGTGATATGTGAAGACTAAGAGCAACTGCCTTTGAGTGAGGAAACGGTTGAGATTGGGCTTTATGAGGTAGAGAATTATTAGCTGGGAAAGAAGGACAATTGACACAGAATCGGAATTGATGCCCCTACATGACAGAGTTGGTGAAACTTCCCTGCTCAGAGATCTTGAGGCTCCTCAGAAATGTATTTTTCATTTTGGACAGAACATTCAGGATAAATATGATCTGTTCGAGTTCCTGGTTCTCTCATCAGGACTGTTTCTTAGGCTTCACTGGCACAAGAAAAGGGTTTTGATAGTCCAGGGTAAATCCTGACAAAAGGAAAGCACGGTATCTATGAAAAACTAACCACTCAGAAGAGAACAACAGATAAAAGGCCAGAACGACCTGACCCTGCAGGATAGGTAAGGCTGGTCCGGCAACAGGGGTAGATGGGAAGTACCCATCTCCTGCTAGAAGAGCTAGAGAATTCCCCTTCCGGAGAGACCACCAGGAGAGGAGAGCAGTAGGTGCTGATGGTGAATATTTTAATCAGCCGAGAATGTCATAATGACAAAGTTCCATGATCAGAGTAAACATATGGGATTAAAAAATAAAAAATAAGAAAAAGATTTTTTTAAAAAGACTTTTTTCTTAAGGAATTTAAACAAAAGTCCTTTTTAAGAGACAGTTGGCTGTTTAAACCAAAAATACAACTCACTGAGAGAATTGCCGCATTATTTATTGGGGTAGAAAGGACCTGGAATGTAGAAATACCCATTCTGCAGAGGAAAAAATAGAATCACTAACAGGCCTCATGCCTTGCACAGCCAGTGGCTAGAATCCCTGCCTCATGAGACCCTGTGCTAGAAGGCCGCTAGAACCATCTCAACTATGTTAGTCTTTCTTGGAAGCCAACAAGTGTTTGCCCAGTTAAGAGCACGGTAACAATCAGTCACGTTATGTTATAATGATTGTCGATATCTTTAAAAGCCTTGTCAAGTTCCTTTTTGAGTAACCTTCACCCACCCTTAGAGAAATTTATCTGTGGTTACCTCTTTGAAATACCTCATTGTTGTTCCACATTTTTCATAGCCAAAAAAAAAAGCTTTTTATTAACAAAGTTTTCAGAAGGCGGCGCCACTGTAAACAATGAGAGTTTTCACTGCCGGGACGATTTTGTTGCAGAAACAGCTGAAAGCAATCAGGTCAGACAGAGCCAAGGGCTGGAGGGATTTTTAAAATGACAAAAACCGAACCAAATCTAACCAAAACAAAAATCAAAACCAATGGCCAAGATTTCAAGTTTGCTACTAAAGGCATGACATTCTCCTAAGACATGCGAGTGACTTGATCAATAAATTTATATATTTATATTTGAAGAAGAAGGAACTATTTGATGCAGCAAATCCACGTTGATTAAAAATTACCAGATATGGGGTCTCCTGCATGGCTCAGTGGTTTAGGCCTCTGCCTTCGGCTCAGGTCATGATTTCAGGGTCCTGGGATGGAGCCCCACATCGGGCTCTCTGCTCAGCAGGGAGCCTGCTTCCCCCCTCTCTCTCTGCCTCCCTCTCTACCTACCTGTGATCTGTCAAATGGGTAAATAAGATCTTTAAAAAAAGAATTACTAGATGTGAAATACATCGAGGGTATGGGAAGGAAAATGATTTCACCTGATCTGACTAGGAAGTGGTTGAAGCCTGAATTAAAGTGCTATAAAAAGAGTAAAGACCTGGGAAATATATGTGGAAAAAATCCCTAGACAAACAGCAATAATAACTGGCTGCCCTTTATTGATCCAGATCCTGCGGTAGGCAAGGAAGAGCTGGTTTTAGTCAGAGGATGATCTCCGTTTGTCTTCATCATCTGGCATTTTGTGCAAGCCAGGCATGGGGCTCTGCACTTGGGCTGCAAATGCTGGGGTGCCCTCACTGTCCCTTTTCTCTTCTCAGGGTGACAACGGGCATGTCCATGGTGCAGTGTGGCAGGCTTTACCACAGGGAGATAAAAGACTGCCAATGGTAGGTGGGAGCTGGGAAAAGCCACTTAGGAACAGATTTTCAGGGGAGGTGATAGACAAGGGCAAAGCGAAGAATGAGGATGAGTGTGTCAAGTTTCAAAGTGTCAGGAGGCAGCACAGTGCATTCGGGAAACTACAGCAAGTTCATGACACCCGACAGCTGATCTGGCAGCATCACCTGGGGATGGAGGCTGAGCCCCGGGGTTAACAGGGGGGTGAGATGGTTTGTATACTATGGCGAGGAGGTGAGGTACTACACTGTGGGGGCACAGGGAGCTATGGGAGCATTTCAAATATCAGAATCGTAACCATAATAGAGTATTTAATTGAATCCTAGCTTTCATCAAGGGTAAGATGCACTAGAGTTTATGTTCGACTTAGAAGGTGAAATGCTGTCAGTTATACTAGGATATGTCATCAAGTGCAAGGTGAGTGCCACCTTAAGAGATATTAAAATGGGGGGGTGGAAAAATCTTAGAACTATAAATTTGGTACTAGAATAATTAAGAAAAATAATACAAGAACACTTGGATCAACAAAAAAATTGATTATTGCTTACCATGTGCCCCAAACTATATTAAGTCTCCAAAAATTTTATATCATTTGATAGGTCAGATATATATAAAATTACATTTAAAGTTTTAAAAATATCTGCAAATATTTTCATTTAAATGCCAATTTCAAAGAAAATCTACTTTTCCAAACACGACTTTTTATCCTATTGTGTTTTAATTTTGTCGACAACTGATAAAATGTTTAGCGAGACTATAAATGTTTGATCGAAAAAAATGATTAATAGATGTAGGTTCAAATTATTATGTTCCATTAAAAATGATTTAATCTTTGATGAACATCTGTTTGGTAATATGTTGTATCCAGATATAAAAAATTAATGACATATATAAAATTATAGGGAAATGACACCTTCCGTTCCATTATGAGTAGAGCTTTTAAAATGCTATTTGTCACAACCTGTCATCTTGTCATTATGTAGCATTATGTAACATTTAAAAAATGTACACTCTTCATTTTGAAGTCTTTTAGAAATCTAAAATATGACTTTCTATGGTTTGTGTTTCCATATTCCTTTATTGCCCATTTGAACAAATCCACATGCTTTGATTCAAAGGTAATAAATTCCTCTTATTTGGAAAAATGATGTTTATTTTTGTTCTCTCACCCTTAGCAGGTGGTTTCATTTTAGCACACTTCAGAGTTATAATTTCATGCTTACTAAAAACATTTATTATGACCTACGTAGATGAATGAAACTTTTATTTATTAAATTATTTGCCAAAAAAAAATCTGTTATTTTTAAAAATGTATTTCCTTTGAAGGGTTATTTTAGAGCATTCAGAGAGGATCTAGGAGTGTGGTATTATGCAGTTTTTAAGTAGGTATGAAATGGTTATTTATATGATTGTTTCTTTAAGGCTTATGTATATTGTCCATTATATGCTATAAAATATTTTGAAAGTAAATTTAAGGCATGTTTTACATAGTTTCTTTTTTGGAAAAAAATATTGAAATGACTTATGAAATTCAGTATACTCTCAACATTATTTTTTTCTGAAATTTACAAATTGTCTACTGAACCTATTATATGGCAGATATTTTCCAAAATGGTGGTATCATGTTATATGCCAACAACAGTTTAGATTTTTTGTTGCTTCTCAATCTAGCTCAGACGAAGTATAATTAGCCTTTATAATTTTAGCCATTCTAATATATATGTAAGCATGTCTCATTATGATTTTAATTCGTATTTCTTTAATGTCTAAATGTTGAGAAATTTGTCATGTGCTTATAAGCCATCCATATCCTTTTGGTGACATGTCTCTGCAATAATTTTCTTCACATGTAAAATTGGATACTCTGTTTGGTTATTAGTAAGGTTTTTTATTTTTATTCATTTTTTTAATAATCAGAGTAGATGTCCAAAATCAGATATATAATTTGCAAATCCCTTCTCCATCTTTACGGTTTCTCAATGGAGCTTTGATAGCTGTGTCTTTCAAGAAAGTGCTACTTCTTTCCTGGTACACGGAGGAATGACTTGAACATTATCAATGTTGACCTTTGCAAAGAAAATCATGGCTTAAGATATATGTAGTCTGCGGTTGTTGGGAGTGTTCTGTAATATCAAGCATATCTAGTTAGTTGATAATTTTGTTCAAGTCTTACATATCTTACCAATTTGATGACCATTTGTCTATATAATCTTAAAATAAAGGTGTTGAAATTTTTTTCCATTTCTCTTCTAAGGTAGAAGTTATGATTTTTGTTCTTAGTTTTTCCCTATATATCCCCAAATCTGTTATTAAGTATTAAAAGTCAAGAATTATTATACTCCCTGAGGAATTCATCCTTTTACTATTCTGTAATTTTGACTTGATCTTTATGTCTGATAATGATATTTGCTTTAAAATCACTTTTCATTATCTTGATATAACCACCAAAGTTATAGTGTGATTAGTGTTAATATAGCATATTTTTTCTTTTACTTTTTAAAGCACTTCTATATTTAATCCTGACAAAAAAAAACAAAACAGCTTTTTAGCTCTGGAAGCACATTTCTAAATTATCTTTTTTTTTTAAATGAAGCAGTAGCAATTTTTGTTAAGGGACCTAAACTGAAAGTAGGTTTAGAAATTTATTTATTTATTTAATAAAAGATTTTATTTTGTTTATTGACAGCAAGAGAGAGAAAGAGAGAGAGAGAGAGTGGAAGCGCACAAGCAGAGGGAATCACGTGCAAAGGGAGAGGAAGAAGCAAGCTCCTTGGGGTGCAAGTAGTCCCATGCAGGGCTGGAGCCCTGTACACTGGAATCATGACCTCAGCCAAAGGCAAACATCTGCTTAAACAACTGAGTCATCCAGGCACCCCTAGAAAATTTTTTTAAAAAAAGACCTTTTAAAAACATTTTGTTTCTTTCTTTTTTTAAAATATTTTATTTATTTGAGACACAGAGAGATAGGAAGAGGAACTATAAGCAGGGCAGAGGGAAAAGGAGAAGCAGGTTTCCCACTGAGCAGAGAGCCTGATGTGGGTCTCCATCCCAGGACCCTGGGATCATGACCTTAAAAGAAGGGACACTTATGGAGGAAGCCACCCAGACACCTCTTTCCTTTGTTTTTAATATATGGCAACTGATGCTTCCCAGCCATGAGGAGCATATTACCCATTGATTAAGTCTTTGATAACAACCTATTTAAAAAGGTGTGTAAATATATACTTACTCAGATTTATACACTTTGTGTTTTCTTCATAGTTTGGGGCTGGACCCCATGGTCACAACACTGCTTTCAGCCTTTGCCTTCCCATCTTTGGATACCAGGTATTTGGTCAGCAAAGCAAATTAGTATCAAAATTAATAAGCCCTTGGCACCATATCTCTGGAGCATGGGTTGCTCTTAGCCAAGGCCCACAGCAGTTGACCTCCCCTCGCTACTGCTATAGCCCCAAGGACTAGGTCCCTGCCATCAGAACTCAGTCTTACATGTTATGCTAAGCAGACAAAACCAAAACAGGAAAGCTCCAACAGCTTTCACTGGCATGCCTCATCTCCCACTCCCTCGACGTCCAGGCAGTACCAGATGCCAGGGAGGGGTCTTGGTCCAACATATGGGCAGGAAGGAAGTAGCCACGAGCAAGTACCTGCCTCTCTGTGCCTTTCTTTCATGAGCAGGTTGTAAGGAGGAGGAAGAGGAAGGGGAAGAGAGGTGAACTTCAAGGGGTGAAGGCCTCAGGTAGGCAGCTGGCTCCTGCCAGTAGGAAAGGGACAAAGGAGAAGGCAGTGAGTCTTGCAGGGAGGGTGGGGGGTAAGGGTTACAGCTTATGACGGAATCTGGACAGGAGTAATAGGGATACTAGTCATTTGAGTCCACCATTGGCAAGCTGGGCTGGGTGTCAAGGCAGATAGGCCTCACTGGGCAACGGCACATGAGAGAAGGTGGAATTCTTCTCTGAGGAGCAGGTTGAGCTTCAGGTGTTGGGAAAGCATAGACAGTATTGTTCCAGGGCCAAGGACAGGTCCAGGTACTCCTGGTTGGAGGTTAAGGCCACAGTATGATCCAGGTCTTCTACCAGCAGCTTGAAGGAACCACATGCCAGCCACCCCTCATTATTGTGTATAACTCTCTGGTGCACTTATTGGCTTATCCATCAAATGACTCCTTCAGCAGCTTGAAAGCCACTTCCACAGGCACTCCAGGATATGGGAGGCTTCCAGATTGAAGATTTTGCACAGGATCACCCCAAAAGACCATAATTCACTCTGGTGGATGTAGCTCTGGTCAAACATGGCATTAGGGACCATCCACTTCACAGGCAGTCCACTGTTGGTTGTCTTTTTATAGTAACTGATGTGGTGATATCTCTGGCAAGGCTGAAGTCTGAGATCTTCATCATGTTGTCCTTTGTCACCAGCACTTCCCTGGTGGCCAGATCTTGGTGTATGCACTTCTTGGAGGCAAGGTACTCCATGCCTCAGGCTACCTGATAGGCACAGGATACCAGGTCCTTGGAGGAGAGTTGCTCTGCTGCATTGTGGCTGATATTGTAACAGTACTCCAGGTCAGGAGGCCTCTGGGCCTGCAGGTACTCCTGTATGTTGTCTTTGGAGGCATATTCCATGAGAGTGTACGAAGGACCATCCTGTGTGCAGAACCCAGCAGGTTGATGGTGTCCTTGTGCTGTCCAATCATCTTCATCATCTCCATTTCTGAGATTAGGTTTAACAGGTCTTTCTCTGTTGCATCTGACTTCAACATCTTCACAGACACTTTAGTCAAATGATTGGATTTGTCTTTGTCCAGCCCAATGGCCTCCTCCAACACCACCTGCCCAAAGTAGGCCTGTCTTAGGGGTCTGCCTAAACTGCCTACAACCAGCCTGTCTCAAGGCAGTTATGAACTCTAGATTATCCTCAAAAACATTAAACCACAAGCTAAAAATTCTATTCACTAGGTCTCTCTCGCAGTTCTAATTTTCTTATCTTTCATCATTTATCTTTTTCCTAATTCTTATTTTCAGTATAGTTTATTTTGCTTCCAGGTATTTCCCCTGGTTTCTGTATGCTGTTTCATAGGGAAGAATTATCCTGTCATAAAATTATTTCTTGAGCATTCATTACATCTCTCAGTTAAAATGGGTTCTTTTATGGTATTGATTCATTTGAGTTTTCTCAAAATGGGAAGAATTTTCAAAATGGTGTTTTCCTCAAGGTTCAGAGTATGTCTTAGCCTCATCTTTAAGCTTTTTGAAATTCACTTTACAAATTCTTGTCCCTCTTTTTATCTTTTTAAAATAAAATGTTTTATTTTTACTATTTTTTATTTGAGTATAGTGATAGTCAGTGTTACATTGGTTTCAGGTTTTCAATATCTCCATACATTGTTCTATGATCACTACAAATATAGCCACCATCTGTCACCATATAACACCATTATAATATCATTGATTATATTCTCTACACTGTCCCAGATCTCTTTTTAAAATCTCTAATTTTTATGTTTTCTGTTATTCCAATTTTCAACCATCATTTTACATGGTTACTTTAATAAAATATGCCTGATTACACACTCTTTGCTGTAAACCTCTTTTTTTAAAAATTAACATATAATGTATTATTAGCCCCAGGGGTACAGGTCTGTGAATCGCCAGGTTTACACACTTCACAGCACTCACCACAGCACATACCCTCCCCAATGTTCATAACCCCACCACCCTCTCCCTACCCTCCCCACCCCCCGGCAACTCTCAGTTTGTTTTGTGAGATTAAGAGTCTCTTATGGTTTGTCTCCCTCCTGATCCCATCTTGTTTCATTTACTCTTTTCCTGTCCCCCAAGCACCCACATTGCACCTCCATTTCCTCATATCAGAGAGATCATATGATAGTGTCTTTCTCTGGTTGACTTATTTTGCTAAGCATAATACCCTCTAGTTCCATCCATGTCATCACAAATGGCAAGATTTCATTTCTTTTGATGGCTGCATAGTATTCCATCGTATATATATATATACCATTCATTTGTTGATGGACATCTAGGTTCTTTCCATAGTTTGGGATTGTGGATATTGCTGCTATAAATATTTGGTGCACGTGCCCCTTTGGATCATATACTAGTCTTCTTTACCTCTATCAGAAGCCCAGGAAGCTTTATTTATTTATTTACTCACATAAACACATGATCCAACACAACGTTTTTTGTTGTTCAAATGTATTATAATGTCTTACCGCCTAACACTATGCTTACTGTTCTCTTTCACTGTCTGACTAAATCCTCATCATCACTATGCCATTTAATGACAAAGAACAATTGAACTCAGAGTTCTCTCCATATCAGGGAATGAAGACTCCACCCTTCTGTTTGTGCAGCTAAAATAAATGTTGATATTGTCTGTCCTGCACATACCCCATCCTGTTCACCGGAATATTCACCATCAAAATATATACAAAATAAAAACCATACCTCACCACTTCTATTACCACCCAGCATGCTAAAAACACCATCGTATGTTCCTGAATTATTGACTTGATTGATAGCCCCACTTCCACACATACTGCACTCCTTTCTCCCTGCAAATTTATTTTGGTACAGCAACTTAACCTAAAAATCAAGTCAGATGATTTTATTCTGCTGTTGAAAGTCTTTTGGTATCTTCCCCTTTCACATTAAATAAAAACTGAAGGCGTTTCAATGTACTAGAAGGTACAATACGTTCTTCCTCTCTCCACCACTATGAACTCCTCATTGGCCTCCTTGCTTTTCCTCAAAAGTAACAGACAAGCTGTTCACACAAAGTCTATATACTTACTTGCTCTGCCTAGAGCAATCTTTTCCTTTAATATTTGTATAACACCCTCCTTCACTTCCTGGGTCTTTGTGCAAATAAAATCTCCTAAATGAGATATAACCACCCAACACAAAATAAAATTAACTTTCATCCCAGCATTCTCCAATGGCTTTTACCTTTCTTGTATTTCTTTGTAACACTTATCACCATCAACCATCAATCATTATTCTATTACTGGTTTATTTCCTTATTTGAGACAGAGAGAGAGAGAATTGGGAGGGTGCGCTTAGGAAGAAGAAAACACCCCACTGCCTAGAAAGCCTGCTGGGGAGTTACATCCCAGGACCCTGAGATCATGACCCAAGCCAGAGGCAGTCACTCAATGGACTGAGCCACCGAAGCGCCCCTCTATTATTGGTTTATTTCACTATTATATTTCAAAAGAATGTAAGCTCTTTGTGGTCAGCTATTTTATATGTTTTATTAATTGAAGTATTCTCAGAAAGGTAGCTGGCAGATTGTAAGGGATCACTAAACTGTATTTTGTTGTTATTATTGGGCTCCTTTATGGGCTTTACCTCTTACGCTAGAAGTCTATCCTTCAGATGTAAGCAATAAGAATAGAACCCTGCTGCCGGGTTCAAATGAGTAAAAGGCCTGTATTAAGTGGATATTTTAAAAGCTAAATGAATGGCTTAATAGTTGTATATAAGGAGAAAGGGAACATATTTTCCACAGTTTAGAAGTGGAGTTCTTTTATAGAGTTCTTGTACAAGCCTACACTATTGAACGCTAATGGGCAGTTGTACATTACAATTATACAAACACTTTGGTATTTATATCATTTTTTTGTAATTCATGACTGGATCATTTGATTCCTTAGGAGCATTACAGCATTTCAACTTTTCACGTTCAATAAACTTATTGGGGTTGCTACCTTTTTTATTCAAATGGAGAAATAGTCATGATTTAATCTAAATAAAGTGTTATTGATTGTGTTGTTTTCTAGGAATGAGTCGCACATGCTAGTTTAAAAGTTTTGTTAAATTCCCAAGTCTGTCACCGATAAAAGCCTTTTGTAGATTAGTAACTTGATCAAAACAGAAAAGTTATGTAACACTCAATTGTTATACTATCTTTGTTTCCATCTTGCATTGTAATAACGCCCATCTTAACTCTAAGACAAGTCATCGACAGATGGCTTTCTGGCATTGATGGCATGATATGAAATCTAGTATAACTAAAAGTTTTTGGTTTTAGTAGCATATAAATCAATTTAGAAAAATATATGTATTTGAATATAAGATAAAGTTTTAAATTATTTGGCAATAGTAAACTAAACTTTTTTTTGGTAAATTTTTATTTTCTAAAATTTCATTGAGCTCTTTTGCATATTGAAACAAGTTACAAAAAGTTAAGGTTTATTTACCCCAATTCAAAATTATTAGGAATATAATCATAGAGGTTGAAGTATTTAAAATATTGAGCCCAAAATATTTTATTAGGTAAATTCATGAATGCTGAGCATTCACTGTTAAAATATACTAATACTATTGATAGGCTGGTAGAAGCCTAAAATCAAATATTTATTAAATATTTATATCCATATCTTTTCATGGCTTGGTAATTCATTTCTCTAGCATTAAATAATATTCCATTGTTTGCATGTACTACACTTTATTTGACCTTTCACCTGTGGAATGATATCCTGGTTGCTTCCAAGCTTTTGTCAGTTATGAATAAAACTACTATAGACCTCTTTGTGGGTATAGATTTCATCTTCTTTGGATAAATACCAAGAACTGCTACTGCTGAATCATCTGGCAAGAATATGTTTAGTTTTGTAAGAAACTGCCAAGTTGTTTTCCATTCTTTATTCTCAATAGACATGGAAGAACATTCCTGTTGCTCCACATCCTCACCAACATTTTGTGTTCTGTTTTCAGTGTTCTGAATTCTGGGTATGTACGGGTGTCTCTTTTTTGTTTTAATTTGCATTTTCCTGATGACATATGATGTGAAGCATCTTTTTATATGCTTATTTGCCATCTGTAATATTTTCTTTTGTGAGGTATCTGCTAAGGTCTTTGGCTCATTTTTAATCAGGTTTTTCCCTCCTTGTTGAGTTTTAAGGGGTCTTTGTGTATTTTTGATTAACAGTCCTTTGCCAGATGTGTATTTTGCAAATTTTTTCTCATAGTCTGTGCTTTGCCTTTTCATTCTCTTGGCATTGTGTTTCACAGAGTAGACATTTTAAAATTCAGTGCTTGTGCTTTTGTAGCTAAAATTATTGCCAAAACCAAGGTCATTTAAATTTTCTTCTATATTACCTTCTACATGTTTCATGTTTAGGTTTATAATCCAATCTGAGTTAATTTTTGTGAAGAGTGTATGATATCTGCCTGGATTTATTTTATTTTATTATTTTATTTTATTTTATTTTATTTTATATTTTTACATTTAGCTTCACCATTACTCCAGAACCATTTGTTTAAAAGATTGTATTTTGCTCTCTTGTATTGCTTTTGCTTTTATATTAAATATAAAATATAATTGATAATATATATTCTGTTCCTTTAATCTAGTCTTTCTGTGGTATTACAATATCATGCTTACAATTATCATTATGGTCAACTTTTTTTTAAAAAGATTTTATTTATTTATTTGACAGAGAGGGATCACAAATAGGCAGAGAGACAGACAGAGAGAGAGATGAGGAGAAGCAGGCTCCCTGCTGAGCAGAGAGCCCAATGCAGGACTCGATCCCAGGCCCCTGGGATCATGACCTGAGCCGAAGGTAGAGGCTTAACACACTGAGCCACCCAGGCGCCCCATCGTTATGGTAAACTTTGAAGTCAGTCCTCAGTCTTTGTTCTCCTTCAACACTATGTTGACTATTGTGAGTCTTTGCCTCTTCATATAAACTTTAAAGTAAGTTTGTTAATATTAAAAAACAAAGAACTTGCTGGAATGCATTAATTGTATAGATAAATTTGGAAACCAGTGACCTCTTGAGCTTAGCAGGAGATAGACCATGGTCATCAGTTGTCACAGTGGTGCCTCTGGCAGAACCATTTGCAAATCCCTAGGTAAAATGAGACCTCAAGGATCTGAGCGATGTCTAAGAAGTACTTGATACATCCCTTGGGTATGGTTTATTGAAGTGTCCACCTGTCTGAAAGCTGGGGAATCTAGATAAGGGAGGGAAAATTAGTTATGATAAAACATATCAACAAACATGAATAAATTTTGTAAAACTAATTGTCATGGCTCATATACAGTATGACCAACAGAGGGACAATCAAAAGGAAAGCATCAGTTATGTTTATTGTGAAATTTTTTTATTCAAAATAAGCAATGTGAGGGGAACACACTATGAGAAAATTACCATTTTTTAAATGGTAAATATCTTACCAAATGGAATAGGTTTTATATTCTAAGTAGTATATTGAACAGTAAAACATTGGGGCGCCTGGGTGGCTCAGTGGTTTGGGCTGCTGCCTTTGGCTCGGGTCATGATCTCAGGGTCCTGGGATCGAGCCCCGCATCGGGCTCCCTGCTCCGCAGGAAGCCTGCTTCCCTCTCTCTCTCTCTCTGCCTGCCTCTCTGCCTACTTGTGATCTCCGTCTTTCAAATAAATAAATAAAATCTTTTAAAAAAAAGAAAAGAAAATTAAAACATTAACACATAAAATTTTAATTTAAAAAATTATGTAATTTTTAAAAAAGGTTACAAATAGCAGAACCATTTTTCTTATAACTGGAAAATACATTGTATATATATCTATCAAAAATAACTTGTCATGGGGGCGCCTGGGTGGCCCAGTGGGTTAAAGCCTCTGCCTTCAGCCCAGGTCATGATCCCAGGATCTTTGGATCGAGTCCCACATTGAGCTCTTATCTCAGCAGGGTTCCTGCTTCTTCCTCTCTCTCTGCCTGACTCTGCCTACTTGTGATCTCTGTCACATAAATAAATAAAATCTTTTATAAAAAAAATTAAAAAAAAATAACTTGTCATGTCTGGAATCAGGAGCATATGGAAAAAAATAATATCTGAGGACAATACTTCTGCCGTTTTGTGCCTTGTTAATATTTTTAAACAGTCAGGCAACTTTTAGCTTTATTGAAATACCTGCTAAGATACCAGCAGTGCCTTTTGGAGCCCTATGACTATAAAAATTAATTGCAAATATTCAAAATGTTTACTATGGTGTCACTATTTAGGGCCACCACCAAGTATGTTTCAGAAGTAAGCATAACTGTTACTCTTCCGTAAGGCAAAATGCATATTTTCAGGAGTTCCATCTGCTGTACCAGGAGGTGAATCAAGTAATGATTTTGTCTATAAAATAATTCACTTTTCAATCTAACATTCCTTATTCCACATTATAATAATAAAAACTAGGAGGAGACTAAAACAAACAAACAACTACAACTACAACAACCAGCTTTTCCTTCAGTGGAAAAGTAAATAGAACCTTATGAGTAGCCTGAAATTTATTTTTAAATATTTTTAAGATAAACGTTTTTGTTAGAAAACCATATATTTTATATTACTAAGAAATAACAGGCAAAGTTTTATTAACTTCTAAAAAGTCTAGTTACTTCTATTTATCTATTAACTCATCTCTTTTTGAAGTAGAACATGATCACACCTTTGGTTATTTTATGTTTGCTATTTCCTTGCTTAATTTTTACAATATTTGATACATAATAGTATCTTTAAGTCCATCGATGATTTCACAGAATTTGTTTGAACTTCATAAAAATGTACCATACTTTTTGCACTGCCCTTGTTTTACTTCTCTATTAACTTTCCAAGATTTATTCACTTTAGAGTGTGTAGCTATCATTTATTTTTATTCCTCCATAATGCTATGTTTACAAATTTGTATTTATCTATACTTTTAAAATTATCTTAATTATAAACCATTTCTCATCTCACGTAACACTCATGTTACTTCTACACTTATCAGATATTATGTAACTGAAAACCACAACTCAGCAACAATATAGCACCATTTTTCAAAATTAAATGGCTTACCAGAATTCTTTAATTCTATCCTTTATTTGTATTAGATGACCCTTTATTCTGGTATTTGGCATTGTTCATATGGAGGAAAGCTTATAAGTTGATATTCCATAAATAGAAGGATTTATTATGATTGATTAATTATTTTCATTTAGAATGCATAGAATATGGTTGATTTACTATTTCTTTCTTACTCTCTGCCTGGAACATAGTGCTATCTATGTAATAGCCACTAAAATATTAAGTTAATCACCTAGACTTTAAACTGCATATTAATAGGAATAACATACAGAACTCTTCTCAGATTGGGACACCTGGGTGGCTCAGTCAGTTAAACGCCTGAGCCTTTAGCTCTTTGGGTCCTGGGACTCAGTTCTGCAACAGAATCCCTGCTTAGCCGGGAGTTTGCTTCTCCCTCACCCTGCTGCTCCCCCTGCTTGTGCTCTCTCTCACTCACAAATAAATAAAATTAAAAAAACAAATTCTTCTCAGATAGCTAATATAGAATATCTTCTTTGTATTCATCAAAGGGAAAGTGCCATATAATAATGAAATTCAGACTACTTCAAATTCATTTTTTAACCAGTAAGAAAGTACTGGAAACAAGCCAAAAATGTCTTTAATGAATCAAAGAAATAGATTGATTTTCAATATCTTAATGTTTCTAAAATAAATTGCAAGATTTTTATACTAGATATCACTGTAAATATTCATTATACAAGGATATTCTAAAAATAAACGTGAGAAAACTACTTGTCATATATGATGACAAAAACGAGTTTGACAAAAGTCAGTTTGGGTAAAACTTACAACACCTACCACCTGAAACTCTTGTTCTATAATTTAATTATTTTAATTTACAAAAATACAAAAATAATATATCAGAGTAAGTCTATTGATAGCTTTGAAGGTATGCTCTGGTTGTGCACTGTTTACTATTGAAAGGGGAATCAAATATGTGATGCTTATGGTGTGACTATATTAAAATTCAACAAGTTCAGAAGCATGCGAGGAATAGAATAAAGACAAAAGATGACCCTTACTTATCCTAAAGATAGACAATGGTATATATGTGCTAGTTGGGGAGAGAATCCAGTCAGTAGATGGAGGATGTGGTAGTGGAAAAAAAAAAAGACACAACGTTTTGGTTGAACGTTTAGCACTATATTTAACAAAGTGAAATTGTGAGTTAATAGCCTTGAATAAAATCCAAAAAGTATTTTCAATTCATTGAAGATTATTTAGGAAAAACTTGAAAAATACAACTTGATAAGGATTCCAATAAAAGATTCATAAGCAATACAAGTTTCAGAATTTTTAGTATATTTTCCCTAAAAAGCCATTTGATTTAAATTAAAAAGAATTCTATTTACCTGCCACTTAAATAAGAGGAAATTATTTGGTTTTGTAATACGTCAATAAAATAAATTAACATATCTTTAGAAAACAGATATGCACACTAATTTAAAAATAATAGTGCTTAAGCTGTTCAGCAAACATTTGTAAAATTCCTTGCCATCAGCTAGCTCTGGAGTTCTGCTAGGTGAGTAAGGCCATGTATGTTACTGCTCAGAGTACTGACGCAAAGCAATTGTCCCCTTCACATCCATTTTTTGCTGTTGATAGGTCATGCTATGTTGTTTAGAGATACATAGATGGCCCTACATGAAGGCCTTTTTTTGTGTGTATACGGGTGACTGTGATTTAACTTTCAAATAAGATGGCTCCTGATTTACAATGATTCAACTTACAATATATTTGGCAATGTTGTGAAAGTGAAAGTGATTCAGTAGAAACTGTACTTTGAATTTTGAATTTGGGTCTTTATAAAAAAGGGCCAGTGACATGTGGTATGGTGCCGTCTTGTGATGCTGGGCAGGGGCAGTGAGCCACAGCTCCCAGTCAGCTAGAAGATTACAGGGGTGAACACCTGATAGTCTTACAACCATTCTATATATAACCATTCTTCTTTTTTGTAGTGTAATATTTAATAAATTGCATGTGATATTTGATACTTTGTTATAAAATAGGCTTTGCTTAAGATGATTTTGCCCAAATGTAGGCAAATGTAAGTGTTCTGAGTATGTTTAAATAAGCTTAAGGTAAGCTATGATATTTGATAGTTTAGGGGTATTAAATGCATTTTCAGTTTTTTATGTGTTTCTCTGTACATAGCCCCCTTGTAAGCTGAGGAACATCTCTATATGCATATGTAACCTTGGTATGGCTTACATATTATTGGCATGAAACATCTAGAACAGTATGTGTGCCATATAATTGTCTACAACATCCAACAAGTTTCTTGAAAACTTGTGCCAAAGGGGTTATGTCTTTAAGGATTCTTATTTCAGAAGGGTTCTCTCAAATGTAAGATTTTTCAGAAGTTAAGTGAAATTCTGACCAAACTAAACATTTTTCCATTTTCCCTACTGAGCAAAGATAGCTAAAATCTATCTGCCATTTTCAACACTGTACTCAACGATTGTAATTCTAATTTAAGAACAGATGATTTATATCAAAACCACATGTTGGCCTAATCTTATACAATATTCATAAATCTCACTCAGAGCCTTGGACATTTTTTTTAAAGATTTTATTTATTTATTTGATAGAGAGAGATCAGAAGTAGATGGAGAGGCAGGCAGAGAGAGAGAGAGAGAGAGCGAAGCAGGCTCCCTGCCGAACAGAGAGCCCAATGTGGGACTCGATCCCAGGACCCTGAGATCATGACCTGAGCCGAAGGCAGCGGCTTAACCCACTGAGCCACCCTAACGCCCCGCCTTGGACATTTTTATTTGTTGAGTCTATATGGTACTACGGACATTCATCTTTTTTGACCTCATAGCTTCATGTATGTCTATACTTTTGAAAATACATGCATCGTTGTTCCATTGTTAAATGTCTGGGTTATAAAATGTGCTATGCTATCAAAATGGTAATAAGAACATACAAATGACCTGATGTAATGAACTGGACCAGATTGCCAGATATCACATTTCATACCAGAAAGATTCAGTGGTAAGTTTTAAAATGGCCAGCTATACTTCGACTGAATTATAACTCATTTAACTTCTTTCTTTGTGTACAGTATTATACATTAGTCAGTATGATAGTAAATAAGTACTTTGGACAGATGTAAATATGCTGTAATAAAAAATGTTTTTCTTCTTTCTTTTAGTCCTTTTTACTTGTAAGACTAGCCACAAATACCATGCCTCCCCCCAAATAATTTGCAATCCAAATTTATCTCTAAATGAATTTATTGCACAGAAAAAATATATATATATACACTTACAGTAGACATGTTTAAAAATAGTTACACAACAGCAGGGCCCTAAATGTAAGCAGTATAGTTTCTTTGTTTTGTTTTGTTTTTTTCTTTTTTTTTTTATAAGTGACTCTTTTATTTTTTTTTATTTAAGATTTTATTTATTTACTTGAGAGAGAGACAGTGAGAGAGAGCATGAACGAGAAGGTCAGAGAGAGAAGCAGACTCCCCATGGAGCTGGGAGCCTGATGCGGGACTCGATCCCAGGACTCCAGGATCATGACCTGAGCCGAAGGCAGTCGTCCAACCAACTAAGCCACCCAGGCGTCCCTGTTTTGTTTTTTTCTTAAAAAAAAAAAAAAGAGGTTATGTGAAATACTGGAATTTTATTTCCAGGCCTAGTATTTCAAGACAGTTAACCACACTTACAGTGTCAACAGCCTCTTGTTGGCAGTATGATTTTATTGGCTCCATGGAATAACAGCAAGAATTTACTATTGCTTCTTTCTTTTATTACACACACAGAAAAAAAAATTGACACATTTGCTCAAGACCATCCAGAATCATTTTAACCTATCAAAATTGATGGGAGGCCTTCACTGCCAAAGTCACTGCTGGGTTTTCACAATTCATTGCAGACAATCTGCTACTCCCATTATGATAAAGGAGAGAAGAGTCATAATCAGGGAAGAAAGCTAGATTAATACTTGTAATTATCATTGAATTATTTAGCCTGCTATAGGATTATTATTATTAGTGTCATTTGATAATTTTCTCTCATTTTATTAAACACAACTGTGAGTAATGACCCTACCTAATATTTCTCTGTATTGGCTGACTAGCTAGCAAACATTCATGAAAATATCCATTAGCCACACACATAAAATGCTGCATTATGATGCTGTTGAATCAGAACATACCACTACCTGATCCTGTAGCTCTTTGAGGATTTGCAAATCAATTAATTCTATGTTTCTTGGATTCTTCCCATACAATTAGAAAATTTATAATAGAGTCCATGAACATTATTAGTTTTACCATTTTAAACCAGCAATCACACTTTGATTTTTACAACAAAAGCAGAAATATAAACACACACATTTGGGTCAGTTTTCTGTTAGTCTGTCTGGACTTCAAAATTCTATTCCTCAAGATAATGCACACCAAAGTTCTGGATTAAACAAGAAATTAGATGGCACCTGAACACTTGGTTTCATATTCTCAAAAGGACTATGCAACCTATTTCTTACATTATGACATTGTTTTACAAAGATCCACACTTTTATAATGTACTAACATTATTTTTAATCATGATTAAAAATCAAACATAAAAATTTCTACTTTTTGCTTTTGCCCCCTCCATTTAGAACTTATTTATAGCCTGATAATTCAAAGGTCCCTATGTTTATGAAAATCTGGACAGAAATAGCTCTAAGATCCCATTCAGAACTTGATATTAATCTAAGTCTTTTGGCTCCATTTATCCTGAGAGCAAAGAGTAGGACAAAGGATTTGAGTACTGTTAGTTTATCTGGGAGATTATCCAAGGTAGAAAAGAATGGGAAAGTGATACAGTGAAGAAACAACTTTGTCAAAGAGGTACATTGTTGATATAATTGTTGTGGATAGAAAATGAAGACTTGCTTTAACTGAAAGGTCCTGAGAAACTTCTTTAAGTTGTCCTCATGAAGACCTGAAAACTGACAATTTTATCTATGGCTCTTATTTCCACTTCACTGAAAGCTGTCCTCAGAGGACATTAACTCTCCTACACTTTTGGGTTGTGTTGGAGACATTCTAAAATGAGAGAGAGAACATGAGATGCTATCAGTGTTAAGTAACTGCAATTTCCCATGGAACTATCCACCACAGGTTTGGCTATAATCAAGTGTTGGGCCTTGATATCAGAGGGATTTGAGGCAGTATCATTTTAGGTTAATCATTATATCTGAAATTTCCAAAAACTTCAACTGATGAAACTTTGATTATAAATCTATAAATATAACAATAAATCTACAGTATTCAAATTATTATCATAGAAATACACAGACAAAGCATCAATTGATTAATATTTAAATGTTACAAAATACTGAACTGAAAGGATTTGGTCATAGAACAACGTGTAAGAAGTAGAACTTAGGTTTAGGTTAGAACTCAGGATGCATTTGAGACTCAGTTAAGAAATTGAATGGAGGGACGCCTGGGTGGCTCAGTGGGTTAAGCCACTGTCTTCGGCTCAGGTCATGATCCCAGGGTCCTGGGACCGAGCCCCAAGTCGGGCTCTCTACTCAGCAGGGAGCCTGCTTCCTCCTCTCTCTCTGCCTGCCTCTCTGCCTGCTTGTCATCTCTCTCTGTCAAATAAATAAATAAAATCTTAACAAAAAAGAAATTGAATGGATGTCTGACTATCTTATAGGTTTGCTAAAAATCAGTGACTTTGTGTTCACGTGTGGCTATGCAGGAATTTTTAACTTTCTCTAAGAAGTTATTAGATTTGATTATATAATGGCAGTAAAGGATGGGGAAAAGCAAAGTACAAACCCCATAAAGACAAAGACACTGAGTATGAGAAAAGAGTAATAGATAAGAAGAATCAATGCATTTGAGGAAAATGGGAATTGAAATACACAATGATTGTTGATTTTTTTAGATGGAGAAAACAAAACTAGCTTGCAAGAAGGAAATAACAGAAGACATGTTGTGATGTGAGACAGAATCCCGGACAAGGCAGTAACGTGGAATAAAGGAGTAGGGAGAGCATATCAGGTAATTTGGATAGGAAGGAGTTAGGAGATAATTGCTTGATAAATTTTATATGGCCCACTTAAATGCACAGATTTCTCTTCTTTAATTTATATGGAGAACAGGGTGTCCTTTCTCTTCCCTTTCTGAGCACCAGAGGTGTACTCTTTCAGACTGAAAACCTGAAAAGCTCAGGACTCAGTTGCTTAAGCACAGCTGAGAGGACATATTTCAATTAAGATTTACATTTTGCTGTAGGTAGTAGACTTTCAAAAGTGGTTTAACCATATTTTTTCATTTAACAAGAAGACTACAGAGAGTGTTTTCTGGTGTTGGTTCAGCGTCTTAAGAAAGTGAAGTGAACTATCTTAGAGGTTTTCATGGCTTTTTATTCACAGTTGCAAAAATTGCTGTTGGAGTTCTCACTATTAAGCCCACATTTCTGGCAGAAAGATAGAGGTAAAGAGAATGATATATTGTACGACTGATACTTTGTCATGTGGTTACAATATAAATAGAAAAGAGACAATAAAATATTTGATGTTGTTTTAAGTTTCCTTGTTGTCAATCCCTCAGTGCTTTCTGAGATTCAAGGAAAAAGTAAATGGATATTGACCTAGCAACTATCAACACCTGTCAGTCTCTCTTGGATAACCAATATCTCTATAATCTCTTCTTCCCAGTAAAAAAAAAAATAAAATATATTCATAACCCACACTGTGCCATATCAAGTTACTGCACCAAGATAAAATTACAATGATTTTCAGTTGTTCCAAATGGACAGAATACCCTTCCTTATGATATCATGTCTTATAAGATAGATAATTGGCTTGCTACCAATATACCCAGATGTGACTGTGGAAGAGACAGGAAAAAAATAATAATATTTATTTATTCCTTGGGTTGACTCTGTTTACACAGATGCATTAGTATTAGAAAAGGTTGGTTTCGGACATTGGAATGAATTTACTTAATGGGTCTGTATGTAATTCTGTTGGAGGAAATTTTTAATTTCTACAAAAATTATTAGAATTCTATCTTATTCTCTTTTGTTAATTTTCACATGTTAACAAAGCCAACGTTTTTTCTAGCAGACAAGATCTTAAATCCTAACAAAACTCAATTTTTTCCTTTTTTTTTTTAAGTTTGAGAGCCTCATGTTCTCTCATGCTGCTTTAAATACAACTCAAAAAAAAAGGAGCTAAATGGGGCAGTAAGACCAGACTTTTTATTTTATTTTATTTATCTTATTTTTAATTAAAAAATTAAAGATTGTATTTATTTATTTGAGAGAGAGAGCATGAGTGGGGCAGGGGGAGGTAGATGCAGAGAGAGACTGAGAAGTATACTCCCTAATGAGCAAAAAGCCCGATATGGAGCTCGATCCCAGGATCCTGACTGAGATCATGACCAGAGACAAAGGCAGATACATGTGCAAAATCCCTTTTTTTCTGGGAAACAATACTTTACAAGAGATGTTTGAAAAAGTACTGGGAAATCCACTTTAATAGGAGATACAAACATTTAATTGATTTTTGTAAAGCTATAGGGATCCAAATGATGGGAATCCCAGCCCATTTAGGTTGTGGACCACAGAGTATTCCTCTCTGTAATATTTTATTTTCTTCCATGTCTACTAACTCTAGTCCAAGTTCACTGATCTCTTTTTAGATAGTGCAAAACATGGCAAAGAATACCAAACGAGTGCCCAATATTCTGCATTTATTATATCATTTCTAACATGTAGAAGTGTGTTATCAAGGCTGATTCTGTGAACGAACATAGTTACGCTAAAGTGTGTTTTGTTCTCCAAGAAATTAAATGCATGATTATCACACAATTATAAAATACTTGTGTCAAGAATTTTTATTCAAAAATTAATAAGAAGCAGATATTAAAACTAGTTCACATGGTTATTTGGGATATAAGCAGAGTTGTGCAGCAGAAGTGCTCTGGGCCCATAATTTGGGTTATAGAATTTATGTTTTCTAATGAAATATCACTAACTTGCATTATTGTTAACAAGAATCTTGTGCATTACCATCAGTTTTCTACATTATAACCTCTTGCTCTACAGTTTGTAAATAACTTTGTCAATAGCAAGCTAGTAAACAGGGTGACTCCAATGGATTGAGATAATCTCCAGAGTTTCTGCTACATAATGCCCAGGACTCCATTGAAAGGACACCTAAGAATTTATTTTGCCCAAAAATTTGATCATTTTTTTCACTGTCCTTACCTATTTTCCAAACCTAGTCCTTTTGCTTCACCTTTCAGTCTACGGACAACCCTGTATCTGACTGACTTGTTAATTCTGGGAATGTCTTGCAGATTAATTTGCTTGCCAGAGGTGGTTCCTCTAATTGATGTCTAAGAACCCTAATTAGTTAAGAAAACTTTTTTTAACATTTTCATTGCTATTTATTATTATTATTATTATTATTATTATTATTGCTAATATCTCTATTATAAATAATTCACAAGGGCATCTTTCTGACAAAAGACAAAGAGCTGTCTACTAGTAGAAAAAGTACATTTGACTCTGTCAGTGAAAGTGGTAAAGGGATTTGAGAAAATAAGGCAAAGCACTGGAATTTTGTGTTAAAACTTTAAATATTATAGACACATTTACTTAATTTCTAATACTGTTGTTGCTTATAATTAAATAAGATGTTTTCCATGAACCACGCATTACAGCAAATATATTGTTTATACAGATTAAATTTTCATCAAAAGGGACGCCTGGGCGGCTCAGTTGGTTAAGCAGCTGCCTTTGGCTCAGGTCATGATCCCAGCATCCTGGGATCGAGTCCCACATTGGGCTCCTTGCTCGGCCGGGAGCCTGCTTCTCCCTCTGCCTCTGCCTGCCATTCTGACTGCCTGTGCTTGCTCTCTCGCCCACTCTCTCTGATAAATAAATAAAATCTTAAAATAAATAAATAAATTTTCATCAAAAAATAGTAAGTGTATTTTATTGTAGGATCATGATCAGCATTTTGCAGATGAGAAAAGTGAAATTTAGAAAAGTATGTCTCTTCAAATCCCTCATACAATATCTGGCCTAGATAGAAGGATATACTATCACAATTGAGGAAGATAATTGAGATTACCTAAAATGATAAACTTTACTATATAGGGTTTTTAAAAGTTTGCCACAGATTCAGATTCTTTTAAAATATATATCTATTTTGTGTAAAGAGAATGCACTGAGAAGTAAAAAGAAAGTGATATATCAGAGCTACCAACTAATGGCTATAATATCATCACCTTATTTATGAACAATGAAACAGTGTGCAATATTTAAGTAAATTTAAATAAATTCCTATTTATTTTATATATTTATAAATTTAAATAAATTCCTATTTATTTATTATTAAAGAAATTCCTCTAACAAACAGTATGTTTTGAAGGTTGCTAGCAGGAAAGTGTCGTACTTCATGGAAGTAATCAGAATATATGATCTAAATTTCTGCTTTCAAGGGCGCCTGGGTGGCTCAGTGGGTTAAAATTCTGCTTTCAAGAAGCTATAACAGTAAGTACTGAGCATTAGCTATTATATGCTATGGATGAATAACTGAAATCTACATTTGAAACTAATGGTACACTATATGTTAACTAATTGAATTTTAAAAAATTAATAAAAAAAACACTATTTTATAAAACAATATTCCCAACAGGCTCTTTTGCTTTAAAATACTCACTCTGTAATGAGAGTCATTACTTTTGTCCAGCAAATTCTTACATCACTGTTTATCCCTTCCCTGCTTTATCCCTTCCCAGTATCAATAAAGGCTCACTTGGATTACCTAGAAGCCATGAGAAAGCTTGTAATAGATCTGGCTGGTTTTCTCCAGCAATTTGACCACCATGTGCACAGGGAAGTCTATTGATAAAGGCTTTATTGCAATAAATTGCAAATACATGGATGATTTTGAATTCTCTTTCTTGAGGTCTTGTTTCATGATAATAAATGTAGGGTGGCTTATTGGAATGGATGTTATTAACATATTTTCATAGTTCTAAGTACATGTAATTGTAAAATAGATAAATGAATGTGGCATTACTGACAACCGTCCTCATTTTGAAATCAAATTACAGTGTACTGAGCTGAGGAGGCAAAGCAGATTTGGGATTATGAGTGAAATAATTTTAAAAAGTCTTAGGGGTATGATCAGACTATTGGGTAATTCAGTAGAAAAATATCAACTGATTGAGATTCTGTGTTCCCTGATTTCAGAGAGAAGTTAAGATAAATAAGTAACACGAGGAGACTAGGAAGCCAAACATAAGTGATACTTTTGTGCCAGGGTGTGTATACATCTGTTTATCTTCTTGCTTTACCACTAAGGTTGCTCCTAGAGGAGAGTTTAAATATGTGTTGGAGCTAATCTCTGTGGATTACACAAGAAACCACATCCTACAGCTCTCCCTGAAACACCGTGTATGATTTCAATGTAATTTGGTTTTTGCATTTTTAGAAATAACAAAATACTTTGCAAACTCATCTACTTTATTACCACCACAAGTGAGTCAGCTGACTCCCCATTTTAACACAGTGACAGTCACAGAGGAATGGAGGAGTGAGTAGAGTTATCAATATATGTGCTTTAAAGAAGTATGACAGGGTAGCAGCTATTTCCAGGAACCAAAACATGGGTCAGCAGCTGTGCAGGAAAAGTGATGGAATAAATGACTCATTTCAGAGGAGTTCTATAACATATTAGTTCTATAATGTATCTTCAGCACCTAATTACCCGCTTTGATCTAAAGATAAGGATTTACAGTTAATATCCCATTTATGATTTGTCTGGTAGGGTCTGAATCATGTTTACTATTGTTTTGACTATTACTTGAAACCTATAGTAGTACTTGGGATATGTGTTGTGTATTCTGTGAACATGTGCTATTTTTAGATTAGATAATTCGTGTCTCGAACCCCTGTTAATTTGTTTGCTTTTGTTTATTTGATAGTGCTTTCAGTAAATGGATATATCTGAAAAATTGCAAAGCCATTATTAAAATAAGTTATTATTATATATAGCATGGAATTGCACATTCCTCCTTTGAATCCGACAGAGCTTCACCATATCCTTAACAATTTGGGAAAAACACGCTATTATTTTTCTTCATAAAATTTCTCCTGTTAGGCTGTGATGGTTGTCATCAGCAATAACTCCTCTGAAGGCTTTGTCAAAAGAGTTGAAAAAATTGGAAAGGTGTGAATGAAGCTGTTTGCTGAATATAAAGAAAAGAGCATTGAAGTACAATTCACACTCTTTCTTCTCCTTCTATGCTTTCAGATGTTTGACATTTGAAACTTTTGCTTCTATAAGAGATGCCCGATATAATCCTTACTTTAAGGAGCAAGTTGCTTTTATAATTTTTTTTATTATTCTACCATTCAAGTATTTCCATTTAAATTAAATTCAATACCATTTAAAAAAAATCAAAAGTGCAGCCAGTATTCAATTCCTGGGCTAAATAATTTTAGAAAGCTTTGTGTTATTGAACCTACGGGGTTTTTCTGTAGTTTTAACTCTTTCTTTCTGTGATTTTTCCCATTAGTCACATAAGTGACTGCAATATAACAGACATTGAGGATAAAGGACTGAATAGAACAATCCTTGGCCTCATGAAGTTGAGAATCTAGCAAGGGAGTCAAACAATTCGATCATTCAGAGACAATTTATTGAATGCCTGGCCTAAGATGAGCACAACAAAACCCCAGCCCAGAGGAATCATTTTAATGGGAGAGATAGATAATAGGTAAGCCAACTTTAAAAAGAAAAAAAATCGTACTGGTTTTTCTTTAATAGTGATGCATATTTGAACTAAATAAGCACATTTTAATAAGAGCAGTGATTGAGAAGAGGTTTTGTAACTGAGTGGTCCGAAAGGGCCTCCCTGAAAAAGTCTGTTTTGAACAGATTTCTGAATAATATCAGCCAGGAAGCTGCGTAAAAATCTCAGGGATGGGTGATTTTTCCAGTCAAAAAACTGTAAAGGCTCCAAAGTCACAATACAGCTGTAAGTTTCTCTAATAAAGTAACTTCTGACAAAGAATGAGAAGAAATAACTAACCCAGGTTTGAAAGAAAAGGGACAGACTTTCTATGGAATTCATATTTAATTAAAGCTCTAAAGGACAAAAATACAATAGAGCAAAATTCTGGTCCCGCTGATATACCTAATGAAAGTTCATAAACAAGGTGTGGGTAGCAAAGAGTGTGTGGGAATGTTGGTAAGGACAGTGGGCAAGAGTCATCCCTGAACATGTTCTTAAATGAAGCAATTCTTGTGTTGTTTTAAAGGGTAACTTGGAGTTTGCCTAAGTGATTAGAGAAGGATGCCTCGGCTTATGGAAGTTCAAAGCCATAAAGATGTGATAAACTACTGCAGATATTTTCATGTATATTTGTTGTTGCTTCTAGTAATGGTGATCTAAAAACTCCTACTTAAGACAACTTAAAAATCCAGACAAAATAGCTTTTAAAGTTAAAAATATCAGAATGATTATAAAAATAAGTGAGGGATTACTGGGCCAATACGAAACACAATGAGAGCCTAGAGATATATGCCCTGAAGCCATTTTAGCTATGAGAGCATTAGAAACTGCTAAAACACACTGAGCTGTGTTTTTAATAGACACTTGATACTAGAGAAAAAAAATTCAAAATCCAGCAGCAATCAAATTTGAGGACTTTGGTACAACCCAAATTTAAGTTGAGATCCCCAAAGCACAAGGAGAAGCAGAAATAAGACTAGAGCCTACCTTGCCTTCTGTGTAAACTGAGAACGTCAACCACTGAATTTGGAGTATGATTGTCTTGTAAAGTCTCAGATATAAGAGAAAATCCTGCCAAGGAGGACCATACCATTATTATAGCTCTTAATTATTCCTACTCAATAAGAGTTTCAAATATAATGTCTTGAACATACCAAAATGTAACAAAGCACACAAAGAAAAACCATTAACAAGATTTGATAGACAAAATGGGATTAAGTATGATATTAAAATGATCAATAAATATTGTAAAATGGCTTGATTACTCTGCTCAAAGAAATGAGAGGGGAAGCAAATTGAACAAAAAACTGAAACTAAAAAATGATATTGAGAAAGATTTTATAAATGAACCAAATGGATACTCTAGAACTTTAAAGATATGACAGCCAATTTAAGATACCCCAGGGGTGCCTGGGTGGCTCACTTAATTAAACCTCCAATTCTTTTTCCTCTTTTTTTAACACCTTAATTTTATTTTATTTCTTTCTTTTTGGCTCAGGTCATGATGTCAGGCTTGTGAAATAGAGCCCAGAGTTGGGCTCTGTGCTGAGCCTGGAGCCTGCTTAAGATTCTTTTCCTTTCTTTTTCTATCCCTCCCCTGCGCTCTCACTCGCTCGCTCTCTCTTGCTTGCAAATAAATAGACAATAGACAAAGCAAAATAAAAGCAGATTATGAAAATAAATATAAAGTTTTTAAATGAAAGCAAGTTCAAAATAAAATAGAGAAGACCTACACAGCTAAAAGTTCATTCAGGAAATCTATTCTTAAAGAAGTCAGTATGACACAATGTTAAGATATCAAAAGATTGAAGCATGTACTTTACAGAAAGGGTAATCCAAATGGCCACTCATAGGTAAAAACTGTTTATCTTTATTATGAATCTGGAATTAAATTAAATTAAATTAAAAATAAATTAAAACCTAGAATGGCATACTATTACACACTTACCATATTGGGAAACAGTAAAAATGTCTTGCAAGAATGTGAAAGAATGACAGTGCCCATAATAAAAACATTTGAGGTAGGTTGGACAATATTTAGAAAAATTAAAAATTAAAAAAAAATTTTGTCCATTCCTGGAAATACAACATGGAACTAAATGAATATTTTCACCAGGATATGAAAACAGATGATTATAGTTATTTCATTCATAACGGCATATCAGCAGTGGTATATTTGCACAATGTTACATTAAATAAGAGAGAATATTAACAAACTGGGAGAAGGGGCTAGGTTGTTATCATAAACAGATCTTCTATGGTGCTGATTATGTTCTATTTCTCAAAATCTTTAAGTTAAAAAATCTTCAAATTTATATCTAAATAGATAGATAGTTAGATAGATGATAGATAGACAGATATCCCAGGAGCTGCAATGCTAGGCTAAGACCAGGCTTTAAAGGGCTTTTCTATATTCTACTAAATACTTTAAACCATTCATTATATCATAGCTCAGTGTTCGAATCTCCATTTGTTTCCTCTGTTTTCTAATATTTATCTTAAGGTGACCTGATCCAGACTTTTGATAACCTTTGTCTAAATATTTCTATTTTAACAAAGTCCTTTTTAATACTCAGAGACTAAAACTTAGAAAAACACTCTGATTTTTATCTCACTAGAGTGGAAAATGTATGGTTACCCATTAACTAATGATATCCATGTCTACATTAGCTCCATGACATTTTTAATTCTTGGGAGCTTTTGGTTAAATGAATTTTTTTAAGCTTCCTTTAAATGAAACTTTAAGCCATCACCACATGAATAAAATTAAAGAACTAAATGAAAACAAGCCAAGTAATAGAGTAATAGAATGTGCAGTGGAAAGAGTACAATTCTGAAATCATAAAGCCTAAATTAGTGTGATGCATCTTTACTAGCCATGTAATCATAAGCCAGTTATCTAAATGTGTTAGCCTCAGTTTTTTCACCCATGAAATGGTGATGATAATACTTATTATGCAGAATTGTTGTGTGGATGTAATGAAGCATGGAGCATGAGAGTCTCATATTCCATGCTAAAATGATAGCTATTTTTATACTTATAATAATTCTAATAATAGTAATTAAATTGTTCAAAATGGTAATATTCATTTATATTGAGGCATTGCATTGACCATTCATAGACACATTTACCAAAATAAATTTCATTTTACTTTACCCCCTCTGAGGCTATATATTCCTTAATTCAATATGAATCTTATTATGAATAATAATTATCATGATAAATATGCTGATTTTTCTTCTATTTATTTTTAGGGAAGTATCCTTTACTGTTGAACATAAAGAAACTTAAGCAAGTCTGTCTTATTCAAAATTTGCATGCTGCTTTCTTATGAAACTAGATTATAGAGTTGTATGAAATAAATTCATGCAGTTAAGACATTTATGTTTGGAAAACTGGGTGGTCAGTTTAGTATTTCAAAAGAAGATTTTAAATTTAAACCTTAAAACTGAGCTCTTTCAGCCTTATTAATAGACCATCCTTCATGCTTCATAAGTATTCCTTCATTGTAAACTAACTAATAGTGTTTGTCACAGTGTGTATATAACTAAAATGGATTTTGTATTCTATTATTTCAGAGTTAGTTGCAGTTTCTACTTCCTTACCTCCTCTTTTGAAAAATAGATTAATTCTATAAAAGGTTATTTCCAGCTTTATTGAAAAATAATTGACATATTATAATTTGTAAATTTAAGAAATGATTTCTTATAACACTGCAAACTTTTAACATTGTGTAAATTTTGTACCATTTGATAAATTGGTATACATCTGCATTGCAATATAATCTACATAAAAATGTTAATACATCTACTATCTCATATAGTTGCCTCTGTTTTTTATGCATGTATTGTAAGGAATTTTAAGATCTACTCTCTTAGCAACTTTTATGTATATAGTACAGTAGAGATAAATTTCAGAGGTCTTGTGGGTTTTGTTCCAGACCGCCTCAATAAAGTGATTATTTCAATAAACTAAGTCAAATCATTATTATTATTTTTTGGTTTCCCAGTGCAAATAAAAAATTATGTTTCCCAGTGCATATAAAAAATAAACACTATACTGTACTGTTCAAAAGCATTATGTCTTTAAAGAAAAACAATGTATATACCTTAAGTAAACTAGTTCTGATTTTTCAGTGGGTCATAAATACTGATCACAGATCACCATAACAAATACAATAATAATGAAAAAACTTGAAATATTGCAAGAATTACCAACATGTGACAAAGAGACACAAAATGAACAAATGGTGTTAGAAAAATGGTGGCAGCAGACCTATTTTATACAAGATTGCTATAAACTTTCAACTTGTAAGAATGTGATATATGCAAAATTTAATAAAGGGAAGCACAATTAAAAAAGTATGTATATATTATTAACTATGACCATCATGCTGTACATTAGATCCCCAGAACTTTTTCCTATTATAGTTGCAAGTTTGTATCCTTTGACCACCTTATTCCACCCCAGGTTCACCCCTTGTCAACTCAACTCTAAGTTTCCATTAGTTTGCTTTTTCTTCAGATTCTGTATGTAAGGGATATCGTAATACATAAATTAAAAAATATATAAAATCTTTGAAATAGTTCACTTAGTATAATACCTTCAAGATCCATCCATGCTATTGTAAATGGCAGTATTTCTTAATTTTTCATGGTTAAGTAGTATTCCATAGTATATATTTACCATACTTATTTTATTCATTCATCCATTAATGGATACTGAAGTTATTTCCATCTCTTGCTTAGAGTGAATAATTTTATAATGAACATAAGAGTGCAGAGATGTCTTTGAATAGTGACTTCGTTTCCTTTAGCTATATCCCTAGAAGTGGGATTACTGAATCATATGGTAATTTTACTTTTAATAATATGAATAGTCTCCATACTGTTTTCCATACAAATTTATATCCCTATCACAGTGCATAAGTTCCCCATTTTCCCCAATATTTACCAAAATTTGTTAGTTTTAATTTTTTGGTAGTATTATATTCTAATAGGTAGTAATATCTTGCTGTGTTTTTCAGAGGTAAACAAAAACAACAACATAATGACTTTGCCCTGAGTTTTTTACGTTGAGCACTTTTTAATGCTCCTGTTGGTCATTTATATAACTTTTTTGAAAAAAAAGTCTATTGAGATCCTTTTGCTATTTTTTTAATTATATATTTTTTTCTTTTTGTATTTGTTAGTTATTAACCTCTTTTCAGATATAAGTTTTGTAAGTATTTTCTTCCATTCTGTGGATTGTGTTTTCATTCCCTTTTTTTTTTTTTTTGGCAATGCAGAAAATTTAGTTTGATGTAATACCATTTATTTATTTTTGCTTGTGTTTTTGGTCTGGTATCCAAAAAACTATTGGCAAGACCAATGTCAAGGAGAATTTTTCCTATGTTTTCCTTTAGGAAATTTAGTTGCATGCATCACATTTAAGTCTTTAATCTATTTCAAGTTAAGATTTATGAGTGATATAAGGTTCCAGTTTCATACTGTTTATGTGACTATTCAGTTTTAAATATCATTTACTGAACAGACTATCTTTACCCATTACATATGTTGGCCCCTGTCAAATATTAGGTGACTGTATGAAAGGATTTATTTCTGGACTCTCAATTCTGTTCTACTTGTTTATTGGTCTGTTTTTATGCCAGTATGCTTTATTGTTTTGAGCATGAGGGCTTTGTAGTATAGTTTCAAATCAAGAGTGTAATTTCGCTTCTTCATTCTTTCTCAGAACTGCTTTGATTATTTGTTGTCTTTTATGGTCTCATATAAATTTTAGGATTCTTTACTTACTTCTGTAAAAACACAATATTGGATTTTTTTAAAAGATTATTTATTTATTTATTTGAGAGAGAGAGATGACAAGCAGGCAGAGAGGCAGGCAGAGAAAGAAGAGGTAGCAGCTTCCTGCTGAGCAGAGAGGCTGATGCAGGGCTCGATCCCAGGACCCTGGGATCATGACCTGAGCCGTAGGCAGCAGCTTAACCCACTGAGCCACCAAGGTGCCCCTAACATTGGATTTTTGATAGGAATTGAATTTACAGATGATTTTCGGTAGTATGGACATTTTAACAATGTTAATTCTTACCATTCATAAATATGAGCTATCTTTCCATTTGTGTCTCCTTCAATTTCTTTATCAATGTCATAGATTATGGGGTACAGATCTTTCATAGTCTTAGTTAAATCTTATCCTAAGTATTATATTAGTTTTGATGCTAGTGTGAATTAGATTGTTTTCTTTATTTTTTCAGATAGTTCATCATTAGAGTGTTAAAATGCTCCTGTCTTGTGCTTACTTTGTCAGCACATATACTAAAATTGGAATGATGCAGAGAAGATTAGCGTGATCACTGAGCAAGGATGACATGAAAAAATTTAAAAAAACGAAAAAAAACAAAATTCTTGTCTTCTATATATTGATCTTGTATTTGGCAGCTTTACTAAATTTGTTTCTTCAAAAATTTTTATGAAGTTTTTAGGATTTTTTTACATGTAAGTTCATGTTATCCAAAAAAAGAAAATTTTACTTCTTCCTTTTTTTTTTTTAATTTGGAGTCTCTTATTTCTTTGTGTTCCTTGTTTCTCTGGCTAGGACATCCAGTACTACGTCAAATGAGAGTAGTGAAAGTGGACACACTTGTCTTTTTTCTGATCTTTAAGGGAAAAACTTTCAAACTTTTTTGATTGAATATGAGATTAGCTCTGGGCTTGCAATATGTGTTTTTTCTTTAATGGATTTTTTAAATTATTTTTTTAAAAAATTTTTATAAACATATAATGTGTTTTTATCCCTAGGGGTACAGGTCTGTGAATCACCAAATTTACACATTTCACAGCACTCACCATCACTCACCATAGCACCTGCCCTCCCCAATGTCCATACCCCCACCATCCTCTCCCAACACACCTCCCCCCAGCAACCCTCAGTCTGTTTTGTGAGATTTAGTCTTTTATGGTTTGTCTCCCTCCCAATCCCATCTTTTATTTTTCTTTTCGTACGCCCGAAACCGCCTATGTTGCATCTCCACTTCATCATATCAGGGAGATCATAGGATAGTTGTCTTTCTCAGATTGATTTATTTCGCCAAGCATAATACCCTCTAGTTCCATCCACGTCATCACAAATAGCAGGATTTCATTTCTTTTGATGGCTGCATAGTATCCCATTGTACATATATACCACATCTTATTTATTGATTCATCTATTGAAGGACATTTAGGTTCTTTCCATAGTTTAACTATTGTGGACATTGCTGCTATAAACATTTGGGTGCATGTGCCCCTTCAGAATGCCACGTTTGTATCTTTAGGGTATATACCCAGTACTGCAATCACTGGGTCATAAGCTAGTTATATTTTCAGCTTTTTGAGGCACCTCCACGCTGTTTTCCAGAGTGGTTGCACCAGCTTGCATTCCCACGTACAGTGTAGGAGCGTTGCCCTTTCTCCACATCCTCGCCAGCATCTGTCATTGACTGACTTGTTCATTTTAGCCATTCTGAAAGGTGTGAGGTGGTATCTCATTCTGGTTTTGATTTGTAGTTCCCTGATGCCGAGTGATGTGGAGCATTTTTTCATGTGTCTGTTGGCCATTTGGATGTATTCTTTGCAGAAATGTCTGTTCATGTCCTCTGCCCATTTCTTCATTGGATTATTTGTTCTTAGGGTGTTGAGTTTGATAAGCTCTTTATAGATTTTGGATAGATACTGGCCCTTTATCTGGTATGTCATTTGCAAATATCTTCTCCCAGATAACTTCTGACAGTCATCTTTTGGCTTTGTTAACTGTTTCCTTTGCTGGGCAAAAGCTTTTTGATCTGATGAAATCGCAAGAGTTCATTCTTGCCCTTGCTTCCCTTGCCTTTGGCGATGTTCCTACGAAGAAGTTGCTGCTGGTGAGGTCAAAGAGTTTGCTGCCTGTTCTCTCCTCAAGGATTTTGATGGATTCCTTTCTCACATTATGCTTCTTCATCCATTTCCAGTCTATTTTCATGTATGGTGTAAGGAAATGGTCCAACTTCATTTTTCTGCATGTGGCTGTTCAATTTTCCCAACACCATTTGTTGAAGAGGCTGTCTCTTTTCCATAGGACATTCCTTCCTGCTTTGTTGACGATTAGTTGACCATAGAGTGGAGGGTGTATTTCTGGGCTCTCTATTCTGTTCCATTGATCTATGTCTGTTTTGGGGACAGTTCCCTACCATCTTGATGATGACAACTTTGTAATAGAGCTTGAAGTCTGGAATTGTGATGCCAACAACTTTGGCTTTCTCTTTCAATATTCCTCTGGCTATTCGAGGTATTTTCTGGTTCCATATATATTTTAGGATGATTTGTCCCATTTCTTTGAAAAAAATGGACGAGATTTTGATAGGGATTGCATTAAATGTGTAGATTGCTTTAGGTAGCATAGACATTTTCACAATATTTGTTCTTCCAATACATGAGTACTCACTTTGGAGTTTTCTGAGTATAGATTCTTTGTCTCTTTGGTTAGGTTTATTCCTAGGTATCTTAGGGTTTTGAGTGCAATTGTAAATGGGATTCACTCCTTAATTTCTATTTCTTCAGTCTTGTTGGTTTTAAAAAAATGCAACCAATTTCTGTGCATTGATTTTACAGAATTCCTATACAAGTTATAGCAGATTTGGAGTGGAGTCCTTTAAGTTTTCCACATACAGTGTCATATCGTCTGCAAGCAGGGATAGTTTGACTTCTCTTTTGCCAATTTGGCAAAATTTGGATGCCCTTAATTTCTTTTTGTTGTCTGATTGCTGAGGCTAGGACTTCTATTACGATGTTGAATAGCAGTGGTGATAACGGACATCCCTGCCATGTTCCTGACCTCAGCGGAAAAGTATTCAGTTTTTCTCCATTGAGAATGATATTTGCAGTGGGTTTTTCATAGATGGCTTTGATAACATTGATAATATGTGCCCTCTATCCCTACACTTTGAAGAGTTTTAATCAGGAAGGGACACTGCACTTTGCCAAATGCTTTTTCAGCATCTATGGAGAGTATCATGTGGTTCTTGTTCTTTCTTTTATTAATGTGTTGTATCACATTGATTGATTTGCATATGTTGAACCAACCTTGTAGCCCTGGAATAAATCCCACTTGGTCGTGGTGAATAATCCTTTTAATGTACTGTTGAATCCTATTGGCTAGTATTTTGGTGAGAATTTTCGCATCTGTGTTCATCAAGGATATTGGTTTGCTGTTCTCTTTTTTGATGGGATCCTTGTCTGGTTTTGGGATCAAGGTGATGCTGGCCTCATAAAATGAGTTTGGAAGTTTTCCTTCCATTTCTATTTTTTTGGAACAGTATCATGAGAATAGGAATTAATTCTTCTTTAAATGTTTGGTAGAATTTCCCTGGGAAGCCATCTGGCCCGGGGCTTTTGTTTGTTTGGAGATTTTTGATGACTGTTTCAATCCCCGTACTGGTTATGGGTCTGTTCAGGTTTCCTATTTCTTCCTGGTTCAGTTGTGGTAGTTTATATGTCTCTAGGAATGTATCCATTTCTTCCAGATTGTTGAATATGTTGGCGTAGAGTTGCTCATAGTATGTTCTTATAATTGATAGTATTTCTTTGGTGTTGGTTGTGATCTCTCCTCTTTCATTCATTACTTTATTTATTTGGGTTCTTTCTCTTTTCTTTTTGATAAGTCTGGAAAGGGTTTTATCAATCTTATTAATTCTTTAAAGGACCAGCTCCTAGTTTCGTTGATTTGTTCTATTGTTTTTTGTTGTTGTTGGTGGTTTTTTGTGTTTTTTATTTGTTTGTTTATTTGTTTATATTTCATTGATTTCTGCTCTGATCTTTATTATTCCTCTTCTGCTGGGTTTAGGCTTTCTTTGTTGTTCTTTCTCCATCTCCTTTAGGTGTAGGGTTATGTTGGGTATTTGAGATCTGAGAGAGAAGCGTGGTTGCACACGTGTGTCACTGCGCTCCCCAAGAGCACGTCTGGGGAAGGTGCAGCACGCCACCCCAGGAGAAGAGAAGGATACGTTGGCCTTGTGGTCGGGAAAGGTCGGGAAGCAGAATAGCCTGCCGTGGCAGGAACAGCAGGCCGGTGGCAAGACAAGTGTCACCCGCTCCCTGTGCAGAGAGACAAAGCCTGGTTCCTAAGGAGACATGAGGGGATGACTAGGGCAGGGATGCATGCTCCACTCTGAGGAAGGAGTCTGGGCAGAAGGCAGGCCTGTCCTGTGCCTCTGGTCCCAAGGGGACAGCATCTCCTTGACCACCTGTCCGTAGGGCCGACTTGGGCTAGCTACCAGGCGCCATACCCGGAAGTTGCAGAAATAGCTCCCTCGAGAAACGGGCAGTCAGATGCCATCTTCCTCCATGATGTGACAGCGTTTTCGGTGGCAGGGGGTTTGCCGGGGAAGGAGTGGGGACAATCTCCCAAAGCTCCCCATTCCAGTGAACGGGCGGTGTTCAGGGATCCTGTCGCCTCTCCTCTCCTGTGGGGAAGGCACTGGCCTTAACCGCGAGTCTGCCTGAGGGCCTGTGCAAAAGGCCAAGCGTTGCCTACACTGGGAGAATGTAGTGTGCATTGAGTGCCATCCTAGGCCACGCATGCTGCTGCAGCGTTGTGGCTGTGTCTGCTTAGTTCGGACTGCCAGGGTGAACCCAGGGTGCTAACATAGAGCCCGGGAAAGCAAGGCCCAAGAGGGACCAGCTCTCCCGCAGCTCTTCTTCCCTGATGCGACAGAGCGAACACCCAAAGCCTTGCTGAGGAAGCAGCAGCGAAGTGCCATTCGCGCCAAGCTGAAAAGCTCTGTGAAAGCATAGCAGTCGCTGGGAAATCAGAGTCGTTTTTGTGGGCTGCTGTTGCTGCTTGCCTTAGCCTAGTATTCGCAGCACGGCGGGAGAAACCCTCATACAGTGAAAGGGTCTTTGCCTGGGCATCTCCTCTGGGAAAGCACAGCATTCTTTGGGAAATCAGAGTCGGGTCTGTGGGATGCTGCTGCTGCTTGCCTGAGCAAGACCCAACAGCACAGTGTAATAAACCCGCATGGAGCGAAATCCTCTTTGCCTGGGCATCCCCACTGCCTGAGAGAGAACCGTGGTTGCGCCTGTGGAAAGAGCCTTAAGGAAGGGGACATGTCTGTCACTGGGCTCCCCAGGAGCCTGTCTGGGGAAAGTGCAGCAAACTGCCCAGGAGAAGAGAAGGAGCCATTGGCCTTGTGGTCGGGAAATGGTCGCGAGCTGGAGAGCTGGCCCTGGCAGGAACAGTGGGCCGGTGGCAAGACATGTGTCACCCACTCCCTGTGCAGAGAGACGAAGCCTGGCTGCTAAGGAGACATGAGGGGGCGATTGGGCCAGGGAACGTGCTCCAATCTGAGGAAGGAGTCTGGGCAGAAGGCAGGCCTGTCTTGTGCCTCTGGACCCAAGGGGACAACATCTCCTTGGCCACCTGTCCAGAGGTCAGACGTGGGCTTGCCACCAAGCTTCCGGCCCCGAACTCGCAGAAACACCTCCTGGAGGAATGGGCAATCAGATGCCGTCTTTCTCCAGGATGTGGCAGCATTGGCGGAGGCAGGAGGTGCCCCAGGGAAACAGGGACAGTTACCGATTACTCCCCATTCCAGGGCACGGGCGGTGTGCAGTGATCCTCTCATGTCTCCTCAAGGATGGAGACGGCACTGGCCTAGTCCCCTGTCCACCTGAACGCCAGAGCAAAAGGGCCGGTTGTGCCTATGCTGAGAGATGGCATTGTGAGCAGAGTGCCATCCTAGGCCACGCACGCTGCTGCAGGGTCGAGGTTGTGTCTGCTTATTTCAGCTTGGAAGAATGAACCCAGGTTGTGAACTTGGAGCCCGGGATAGCAAGGCCCCAAAAGGCACCAGCTCTCCGGCAGGACTTCTTCCCTGACGCGACTGAAGCCTTGCTGAGGAAGCAGCGGTGAAGTGCTATTCGCTTCAAGCCAAAGCCTCTGCGAAAGCACAGCATTTTCTGAGAAATCAGAAGTCGGTTCTGCGGGCTCTTCTGCTGCTTGCCTGTGCCCAGTCTCTCGGTGGGAGAAACCCGCATACAGCAAAAGCCTCTTTGCCCGGACATCTCCTCTGGGAAAGCACAGCATTCGTTGGGAAATCAGAATCGAATGTGTGGGATGCAGCAGCTGAATGCCTGAGCTAGTCTCCGCAGCACGGTGGAAGATACCTGCATGGAGCGAAATACTCTTTGCCCTAGCATCCCTTCTGCCTGAGAGAGAAGCGTGGTTGCACATATCTGTCACCGCGCATCCCAGCAGCAAGTGTGGGGAAGGCGCAGCATGCCGCGCCCGGAGAAGAGAAGGAGCCATTGGCCTTGGGGTCGGGAAATGCTCGGGAAGCAGGATAGCCTGCCATGGCACGAACAGCAGGCCGGTGGCAAGACAATTCTCACCCGCTCCCTGTGCGGAGAGATGGAAGCCTGGCTGCTAAGGAGACATGAGGGGACGACTAGGGCAGGGGCGTTTGCTCCCCTCTGAGGAAGGAGTCTGGGCCAAAGGCAGGCCTGTCTTGTGCCTCTGGACCCAAGGGGACAGCATCTCCTTGGCCACCTGTCCCAAGGGCAGTCTTGGGCATGCCACCAGGTGCCATACCCGCAACTCACAGAAACAACCCCATGGAGAAACGGGCAGTCAGATGCCGTCTTCCACCAAGATGTGGCAGCGATGTGGGTGGCAGGGGGTGTGCGGGGAAGGAGTGGAGACTGTCCCCCACAGTTCCCCATCCAAGTGAACGGGCCTGGTGCAGGGATCCTGTCGCCTCCTCTCTCCTGTGCTGAAGGCACTAGCCTAGAACCCGAGTCTGCCTGAGCACCAGAGCAAAAGGCAAAGCCTTACCTATCCCAGGAGATGGTAATAGGCATAGAGTGCCATGCTGGCCACGAAAGCTGCTGCAGGGCTGTGACTGTATCTGCTTAGTTCGGCTTAACAAGGTGAACCCCGGGCGCGAAATTGGAGCCCAGGAAGCAAGGCCCAAGAGGCACCAGCTCTCCCGCGGTTCTTCTTCCCTGCCGCGACCGAGCGTACGACCATAACCTTGCTGAGAAAGCAGCAGCATAGTGCGTTTTGCGCAAAGTTGGAAACCTCTGGGAAAGCATAGCAGTCGCTGGGAAATCAGAGTCGGTTCTGCGGTCTCTTCTGCTGCTTGCCTGAGCCCAGTCTCGCGGTGGGAGAAACCAGCAAATAGCGAAACCTCTTTGCCCGGGCATCCCCTCTGGGAAAGCACAGCATTCGTTGGGAAATCAGAATCGGATGTGTGTGATGCTGCAGCTAAATGCCTGAGCTAATGTCCGCAGCATGGTGGAAGATACCCGCATGGAGCGAAATCCTCTTTGCCCTAGAACCCCTCTGCCTGAGAGAAGCATGGTTGCGCCTGTGGAAAGAGCCTTAAGGAAAGGGACACGTCTATCACTGCGCTCCCCAGGAGCATGTCTCTGGAAGGTGCAGCACGCTGCCCAGGGAGAAGAGCAGGAGCCGTTGGATTTCTGGTCTGGAAACGGTTGCGAAACAGGAGAGCCGGCCCTGGCAGGCACAGCGGCCGGTGGCATTACAAGTGTCACTCGCTCCCTGTGCAGAGAGACAGTAGCCTGTCTGCTACGGAGAGAGGAGGGGATGAGTAGGGCAGGGCGCGTGCTCCACTCTTAGGAAGGAGTCTGGGCAGAAAGCATGCATGTCCTGAGCCTCTGGGCCCAAGGAGACAGCAGCTCCTTGGCCACCTGTCCCTGGGGCAGACATGTGCTAGCCACCAGGAGCCTACGCTGAACTCGCAGAAACAGCTCCCTGAAATAACAGGGAGTCAGATGCCGTCTTCCTTCAGGATGTGGAAGCTTGGAGGAGGCATGGGGTTTAAGGGGATGGGGTGAGGACAGTCCCCGAAAGCTCCCTATTCAGTGCACGGGCGGTGTTCAGGGATCCTGTCACGTCTCCTTCCTGTGGGGAAAGCACTGGGCTAGTCCGCGAGAACGCCTGAGCGCCAGAGTAAAAGGCCAAGCGATGCCTACACCGGGAGATGGTAGTGTGCATAGGATGCCATCCTAGGCTCCACACGCTACTGCAGGGTTCTGGCTGTGTCTGCTTAATACGGCCTGGCAGGGTGAACCCAGGAGGCGAACATGGAGCCCGGGAAAGCAAGGCCCAAAAGGCACCAGCTCTCCCGCATCTCTGCTTCCCTGACGCGACTGAATCCTTGCTGAGGAAGCAGAGGCGAAGTGCTGTTCGCCCCAAGCCAAAGCCTCTGAGAAAGCACAGCATTCACTGAGAAATGATCTGCGGGCTACTGCTGCTTGCCTGAGCCCAGTCTCGCGGCTGGAGATACCCGCATACAGCGAAAGCCTCTTTGCCTTGTCATCTACTCTGGGAAATCACAGCATTCGTTGGGGTATCAGAGTTGGGTTTGGGGATGCTGCTGCTGCTTGCCTGAGCTAGTCCCCGCAGCACTGTGGAAGATACCGCATGGAGCGAAATACTCTTTGCCCTAGCACCCCTCTGCCTGAGAGAGAAGCGTGGTGCACACGTCTGTCACCACACTCCCCAAAATCAAGTGTGGGGAAGGCGCAGCACGCCGCCCCCGGAGAAGAGAAGGAGCCCTTGGCCTTGGGGTCGGGAAACGCTCGGGAAGCAGGATAGCCTGCCGTGGCACGAACAGCAGGCCGGTGGCAAGACAAGTGTCACCCGCTCCCTGTGCGGAGAGATGGAAGCCTGGCTGCTAAGGAGACATGAGGGGATGACTAGGGCAGGGGCGTGAGCTCCACTCTGAGGAAGGAGTCTGGGCAGATGGCAGACCTTTCCTGTGCCTCTGGTCCCAAGGGGACAGCATCTCCTTGGCCACCTGTCCCAATGGCAGACTTGAGCTTGCCACCAGGTGCGATAACCGAAACTCGTAGAAACAACCCCATGGAGAAACGGACAGTCAGATGCCGTCTTCCACCAAGATGTGGCAGCCATATGGGTGGCAGCGGGTGTGCAGGGGAAGGAGTGGAGACTGTCCCCCACAGTTCCCGATCCAATTTCACGAGCCGTGTGCAGGGATTCTGTCGCCTTCTCCCTCCTGTGCTGAAGGCACAGGCCTAGACACCGAGTCTGCCTGATCGCCGGAGCAAAGGGCAAAGTCTTCCCTACCACTGGAGATGGTAATAGGCATAGAGTGCCATGCTAGGCCATGCAAGATGCTGCAGGGCTGTGACTGTGTCTGCTTAGTTCGGCATAGCAAGTTGAAACCCGGGTGTGAACTTGGAGACCGGGAAAGCAAGGCCCAAGAGGCACCAGCTCTCCCGCGGTTCTTCTTCCCTGCCCCGACAGAGCGAACGATCAAAGCCTTGCTGAGGAAGCTGCAGCGTAGTGCGGTTCGCGCCAAGTTGAAAACCTCTGGGAAATCAGAGCCGTCGCAGGGAAATCAGAGTCGTTTCTGCGGTCACTTCTGCTGCTTGCCTGAGCCCAGTCTCGCGGAGGGAGAAACCCGCATACAGCGAAAACCCGTTGCCCAGGCATCCCCTCTAGGAAAGCACAGCTTTTGTTGGGAAATCAGAATCGGATGTGTGTGATGCTGCAGCTTAATGCCTGAGCTAGTCTCCGCAGCACGGTAAAAGATACCCGCATGGAGCGAAATCCTCTTTGCCCTAGCACCCCTCAGCCTGAGAGAGAAGCGTGGTTGCACATGTCTGTCACCGCGCTCCCCAGGAGCAAGTGTGGGGAAGGCGCAGCACGCCGCCCCCGGAGACGAGAAGGAGCCCTTGGCCTTGGGGTCGGGAAACGCTCGGGAAGCAGGATAGCCTGCCGTGGCACGAGCAGCAGGCCGGTGGCAAGACAAGTGTCACCCGCTCCCTGTGCGGAGAGATGGAAGCCTGGCTGCTAAGGAGACATGAGGGGACGACTAGGGCAGGGGCACGTGCTATCCTCTGAAGAAGGAGACTGGGCAGAAGGCAGGCCAGTCTTGTGCCTCTGGTCCCAAGGGGACAGCATCTCCTTGGCCACCTGTCCCAAGGGCAGATTTGGGTTTGACACCATGTGCCATACCCACAACTCGCAGAAACAAGCCCATGGAGAAACGGGCAGTCAGATGCCGTCTTCCACCAAGATGTGGCAGCGATGTGGGTTGCAGGGGGTGTGCCGGGGAAGGAGTCGAGACTGTCCCCCACAGTTCCCCATCCTTGTGCACGGGCCGTTTGCAGGGATCCTGTCGCAACCTCTCTCCTGTGCTGAAGACACTGGCCTAGACCCCGAGTCTGCCTGAGTGCCAGAGCAAAAGGCAAAGCCTTACCTACCCCAGGAGATGGTAATAGGCACAGAGTGCCATGCTAGGCCACGCAAGCTGCTGCAGGGCTGTGACTGTGTCTGCTTAGTTCGGCTTAGCAAGTTGAAACCCGGGTGTGAACTTGGTGCCCGGTAAAGCAAGGCCCACGAGGCACCAGCTCTACCGCGATTCTTCTTCCCTGCCGCGACAGAGCGAACGACCAAAGTCTTGCTGAGGAAGCAGCAGCGTAATGCGGTTCGCGCCAAGTTGAAAACCTTTGGGAAAGCATAGCAGTCCCTGGGAAATCAGAGTCGCTTCTGTGGTCTCTTCTGCTGCTTGCCTGAGACCAGTCTCACGGTGGGTGAAACCCGCATACAGTGAAACCCCTTTGCCTGGGCATCCCCTCTGGGAAAGCACAGCATTCGTTGGGAAATCAGAATCGGATGTGTGTGATGCTGCAGCTTAATGCCTGAGCTAGTCTCCGCAGCACGGTGGAAGGCACCCGAATGGAGCGAAATCCTCTTTGCCCTAGCACTCCTCTGCCTGAGAGAGAAGTGCGGTTGCGCCTGTGGAAAGAGCCTTAAGGAAAGGGACACGTCTATCACTGCGCTCCCCAGGGGCATGTCTGTGGAAGGTGAAGCACGCTGCCCAGGGAGAAGAGCAGGAGCCGTTGGCTTTCCGGTTTGAAAAGGTTGCGAAACAGGAGATCCGGCCCTGGCACGAACAGCAGACAGTGGCAATACAAGTGTCACCCGCTCCCTGTGCAGAGAGACAGTAGCTTGTCTGCTACGAAGAGAGGAAGGGCTGAGTAGGGCAGGGCGCATGCTCCACTCTTAGAAAGAAGTCTGGGCAGAAAGCATGCCTGTCCTGAGCCTCTGGGCCCAAGGAGACAGCAGCTCCTTGGCCACCTGTCCCTGGGGCAGACATGCGCTAGCCACCAGGAGCCTACGCTGAACTCGCAGAAACAGCTCCCTGAAATAACAGGGGGTCAGATGCCATCTTCCTTCAGGATGTGGAAGCTTGGAGGTGGCATGGGGTTTCGGGTGATGGGGTGAGGACAGTCCCCGAAAGCTCCCTATTCAGTGCACGGGCGGTGTGCAGGGATCCTGTCACATCTCGTTTCCTGAGGGGAAAGCACTGGGCTAGTCCGTGAAAACGCCTGAGCACCAGAGTAAAAGGCCAAGCGATGCCTACACCGGGAGATGGTAGTGTGCATAGGGTGCCATCCTAGGCTCCGCATGCTACTGCAGGGTTGTGGCTGTGTCTGCTTAATTTGGCCTGGCAGGGCGAATCCAGGAGGCGAGCATGGAGCCTGGGAAAGCAAGGCTCAAAAGGCACCAGCTCTCCTGCAGTTCTGCTTCCCTGACGCGACTGAAGCCTTGCTGAGGAAACAGCGGTGAAGTGCTGTTCGCTCCAAGCCAAAGCCTCTGAGAAAGCACAGCATTCGCTGAGAAATGTTCTGAGGGCTACGGCTGCTTGCCTGAGCCCAGTCTCGCGGCTGGAGATACCCGCATACAGCGAAAGCCTCTTTGCCTTGTCATCTACCCTGGGAAATGACAGCATTTGTTGTGAAATCTGAGTTGGGTTTTGGGATGCTCCTCTGCATGCCTGAGCTAGTCCCCGCTGCACGGTGGAAAATACCCGCATGGAGCGAAATACTCTTTGCCCTAGCATCCCTTCAGCCTGAGAGAGAAGCGTGGTTGCACATGTCTGTCACCGCGCTCCCCAGGAGCAAGTGTGGGGAAGGCGCAGCACGCCGCCCCCGGAGAAGAGAAGGAGCCCTTGGCCTTGGGGTCGGGAAACGCTCGGGAAGCAGGATAGCCTGCTGTGGCACGAGCAGCAGGCCGGTGGCAAGACAAGTGTCACCCGCTCCCTGTGCGGAGAGATGGAAGCCTGGCTGCTAAGGAGACATGAGGGGACGACTAGGGAGGGGCACGTGCTATCCTCTGAAGAAGGAGACTGGGCAGAAGGCAGGCCAGTCTTGTGCCTCTGGTCCCAAGGGGACAGCATCTCCTTGGCCACCTGTCCCAAGGGCAGATTTGGGTTTGACACCATGTGCCATACCCACAACTCGCAGAAACAAGCCCATGGAGAAACGGGCAGTCAGATGCCGTCTTCCACCAAGATGTGGCAGCGATGTGGGTTGCAGGGGGTGTGCCGGGGAAGGAGTGGAGACTGTCCCCCACAGTTCCCCATCCTTGTGCACGGGCCGTTTGCAGGGATCCTGTCGCAACCTCTCTCCTGTGCTGAAGACACTGGCCTAGACCCCGAGTCTGCCTGAGTGCCAGAGCAAAAGGCAAAGCCTTACCTACCCCAGGAGATGGTAATAGGCACAGAGTGCCATGCTAGGCCACGCAAGCTGCTGCAGGGCTGTGACTGTGTCTGCTTAGTTCGGCTTAGCAAGTTGAAACCCGGGTGTGAACTTGGGGCCCGGTAAAGCAAGGCCCACGAGGCACCAGCTCTACCGCGATTCTTCTTCCCTGCCGCGACAGAGCGAACGACCAAAGTCTTGCTGAGGAAGCAGCAGCGTAATGCGGTTCGCGCCAAGTTGAAAACCTTTGGGAAAGCATAGCAGTCGCTGGGAAATCAGAGTCGCTTCTGTGGTCTCTTCTGCTGCTTGCCTGAGACCAGTCTCACGGTGGGTGAAACCCGCATACAGTGAAACCCCTTTGCCTGGGCATCCCCTCTGGGAAAGCACAGCATTCGTTGGGAAATCAGAATCGGATGTGTGTGATGCTGCAGCTTAATGCCTGAGCTAGTCTCCGCAGCACGGTGGAAGGCACCCGAATGGAGCAAAATCCTCTTTGCCCTAGCACTCCTCTGCCTGAGAGAGAAGTGCGGTTGCGCCTGTGGAAAGAGCCTTAAGGAAAGGGACACGTCTATCACTGCGCTCCCCAGGGGCATGTCTGTGGAAGGTGAAGCACGCTGCCCAGGGAGAAGAGCAGGAGCCGTTGGCTTTCCGGTTTGAAATGGTTGCGAAACAGGAGATCCGGCCCTGGCACGAACAGCGGACAGTGGCAATACAAGTGTCACCCGCTCCCTGTGCAGAGAGACAGTAGCCTGTCTGCTACGAAGAGAGGAAGGGCTGAGTAGGGCAGGGCGCGTGCTCCACTCTTAGAAAGAAGTCTGGGCATAAAGCATGCCTGTCCTGAGCCTCTGGGCCCAAGGAGACAGCAGCTCCTTGGCCACCTGTCCCTGGGGCAGACATGCGCTAGCCACCAGGAGCCTATGCTGAACTCGCAGAAACAGCTCCCTGAAATAACAGGGGGTCAGATGCCGTCTTCCTTCAGGATGTGGAAGCTTGGAGGTGGCATGGGGTTTCGGGTGATGGGGTGAGGACAGTCCCCGAAAGCTCCCTATTCAGTGCACGGGCGGTGTGCAGGGATCCTGTCACATCTCGTTTCCTGAGGGGAAAGCACTGGGCTAGTCCGCGAAAACGCCTGAGCACCAGAGTAAAAGGCCAAGCGATGCCTACACCGGGAGATGGTAGTGTGCATAGGGTGCCATCCTAGGCTCCGCATGCTACTGCAGGGTTGTGGCTGTGTCTGCTTAATTTGGCCTGGCAGGGCGAATCCAGGAGGCGAGCATGGAGCCTGGGAAAGCAAGGCTCAAAAGGCACCAGCTCTCCTGCAGTTCTGCTTCCCTGACGCGACTGAAGCCTTGCTGAGGAAACAGCGGTGAAGTGCTGTTCGCTCCAAGCCAAAGCCTCTGAGAAAGCACAGCATTCGCTGAGAAATGTTCTGAGGGCTTCGGCTGCTTGCCTGAGCCCAGTCTCGCGGCTGGAGATACCCGCATACAGCGAAAGCCTCTTTGCCTTGTCATCTACCTTGGGAAATGACAGCATTTGTTGTGAAATCTGAGTTGGGTTTTGGGATGCTCCTCTGCATGCCTGAGCTAGTCCCCGCTGCACGGTGGAAAATACCCGCATGGAGCGAAATACTCTTTGCCCTAGCATCCCTTCAGCCTGAGAGAGAAGCGTGGTTGCACATGTCTGTCACCGCGCTCCCCAGGAGCAAGTGTGGGGAAGGCGCAGCACGCCGCCCCCGGAGAAGAGAAGGAGCCCTTGGCCTTGGGGTCGGGAAACGCTCGGGAAGCAGGATAGCCTGCTGTGGCACGAGCAGCAGGCCGGTGGCAAGACAAGTGTCACCCGCTCCCTGTGCGGAGAGATGGAAGCCTGGCTGCTAAGGAGACATGAGGGGACGACTAGGGCAGGGGCACGTGCTATCCTCTGAAGAAGGAGACTGGGCAGAAGGCAGGCCAGTCTTGTGCCTCTGGTCCCAAGGGGACAGCATCTCCTTGGCCACCTGTCCCAAGGGCAGATTTGGGTTTGACACCATGTGCCATACCCACAACTCGCAGAAACAAGCCCATGGAGAAACGGGCAGTCAGATGCCGTCTTCCACCAAGATGTGGCAGCGATGTGGGTTGCAGGGGGTGTGCCGGGGAAGGAGTGGAGACTGTCCCCCACAGTTCCCCATCCTTGTGCACGGGCCGTTTGCAGGGATCCTGTCGCAACCTCTCTCCTGTGCTGAAGACACTGGCCTAGACCCCGAGTCTGCCTGAGTGCCAGAGCAAAAGGCAAAGCCTTACCTACCCCAGGAGATGGTAATAGGCACAGAGTGCCATGCTAGGCCACGCAAGCTGCTGCAGGGCTGTGACTGTGTCTGCTTAGTTCGGCTTAGCAAGTTGAAACCCGGGTGTGAACTTGGGGCCCGGTAAAGCAAGGCCCACGAGGCACCAGCTCTACCGCGATTCTTCTTCCCTGCCGCGACAGAGCGAACGACCAAAGTCTTGCTGAGGAAGCAGCAGCGTAATGCGGTTCGCGCCAAGTTGAAAACCTTTGGGAAAGCATAGCAGTCGCTGGGAAATCAGAGTCGCTTCTGTGGTCTCTTCTGCTGCTTGCCTGAGACCAGTCTCACGGTGGGTGAAACCCGCATACAGTGAAACCCCTTTGCCTGGGCATCCCCTCTGGGAAAGCACAGCATTCGTTGGGAAATCAGAATCGGATGTGTGTGATGCTGCAGCTTAATGCCTGAGCTAGTCTCCGCAGCACGGTGGAAGGCACCCGAATGGAGCAAAATCCTCTTTGCCCTAGCACTCCTCTGCCTGAGAGAGAAGTGCGGTTGCGCCTGTGGAAAGAGCCTTAAGGAAAGGGACACGTCTATCACTGCGCTCCCCAGGGGCATGTCTGTGGAAGGTGAAGCACGCTGCCCAGGGAGAAGAGCAGGAGCCGTTGGCTTTCCGGTTTGAAATGGTTGCGAAACAGGAGATCCGGCCCTGGCACGAACAGCGGACAGTGGCAATACAAGTGTCACCCGCTCCCTGTGCAGAGAGACAGTAGCCTGTCTGCTACGAAGAGAGGAAGGGCTGAGTAGGGCAGGGCGCGTGCTCCACTCTTAGAAAGAAGTCTGGGCAGAAAGCATGCCTGTCCTGAGCCTCTGGGCCCAAGGAGACAGCAGCTCCTTGGCCACCTGTCCCTGGGGCAGACATGCGCTAGCCACCAGGAGCCTACGCTGAACTCGCAGAAACAGCTCCCTGAAATAACAGGGGGTCAGATGCCGTCTTCCTTCAGGATGTGGAAGCTTGGAGGTGGCATGGGGTTTCGGGTGATGGGGTGAGGACAGTCCCCGAAAGCTCCCTATTCAGTGCACGGGCGGTGTGCAGGGATCCTGTCACATCTCGTTTCCTGAGGGGAAAGCACTGGGCTAGTCCGCGAAAACGCCTGAGCACCAGAGTAAAAGGCCAAGCGATGCCTACACCGGGAGATGGTAGTGTGCATAGGGTGCCATCCTAGGCTCCGCATGCTACTGCAGGGTTGTGGCTGTGTCTGCTTAATTCGGCCTGGCAGGGCTAATCCAGGAGGCGAGCATGGAGCCAGGGAAAGCAAGGCTCAAAAGGCACCAGCTCTCTTGCAGTTCTGCTTCCCTGACGCGACTGAAGCCTTGCTGAGGAAACAGCGGTGAAGTGCTGTTCGCTCCAAGCCAAAGCCTCTGAGAAAGCACAGCATTCGCTGAAAAATGTTCTGCGGGCTACGGCTGCTAGCCTGAGCCCGTCTCGCGGCTGGAGATACCCGCATACAGCGAAAGCCTCTTTGCCTTGTCATCTACCCTGGGAAATGACAGCATTTGTTGGGAAATCTGAGTTGGGTTTGGGGATGCTGCTGCTGCATGCCTGACCTAGTCCCCGCAGCACGGTGGAAAATACCCGCATGGTGCGAAATACTCTTTGCCCTAGCATCCCTTCAGCCTTAGAGAGAAGCGTGGTTGCACATGTCTGTCACCGCGCTCCCCAGGAGCAAGTGTGGGGAAGGCGCAGCACGCCGCCCCCGGAGAAGAGAAGGAGCCATTGGCCTTGGGGTCGGGAAACGCTCGGGAAGCAGGATAGCCTGCTGTGGCACGAGCAGCAGGCCGGTGGCAAGACAAGTGTCACCCGCTCCCTGTGCGGAGAGATGGAAGCCTGGCTGCTAAGGAGACATGAGGGGACGACTAGGGCAGGGGCACGTGCTATCCTCTGAAGAAGGAGACTGGGCAGAAGGCAGGCCAGTCTTGTGCCTCTGGTCCCAAGGGGACAGCATCTCCTTGGCCACCTGTCCCAAGGGCAGATTTGGGTTCGACACCATGTGCCATACCCACAACTCGCAGAAACAACCCCATGGAGAAACGGGCAGTCAGATGCCGTCTTCCACCAAGATGTGGCAGCAATGTGGGTTGCAGGGGGTGTGCCGGGGAAGGAGTGGAGACTGTCCCCCACAGTTCCCCATCCTTGTGCACGGGCCGTTTGCAGGGATCTTGTCGCAACCTCTCTCCTGTGCTGAAGACACTGGCCTAGACCCCGAGTCTGCTTGAGTGCCAGAGCAAAAGCCAAAGCCTTACCTACCCCAGGAGATGGTAATAGGCACAGAGTGCCATGCTAGGCCACGCAAGCTGCTGCAGGGCTGTGACTGTGTCTGCTTAGTACGGCTTAGCAAGTTGAAACCCGGGTGTGAACTTGGAGCCCGTTAAAGCAAGGCCCACGAGGCACCAGCTCTACCGCGATTCTTCTTCCCTGCCGCGACAGAGCGAACGACCAAAGTCTTGCTGAGGAAGCAGCAGCGTAATGCGGTTCGCGCCAAGTTGAAAACCTTTGGGAAAGCATAGCAGTCGCTGGGAAATCAGAGTCGGTTCTGCGGTCTCTTCTGCTGCTTGCCTGAGACCAGTCTCACGGTGGGTGAAACCCGCATACAGTGAAACCCCTTTGCCTGGGCATCCCCTCTGGGAAAGCACAGCATTCGTTGGGAAATCAGAATCGGATGTGTGTGATGCTGCAGCTTAATGCCTGAGCTAGTCTCCGCAGCACGGTGGAAGGCACCCGAATGGAGCAAAATCCTCTTTGCCCTAGCACTCCTCTGCCTGAGAGAGAAGTGCGGTTGCGCCTGTGGAAAGAGCCTTAAGGAAAGGGACACGTCTATCACTGCGCTCCCCAGGGGCATGTCTGTGGAAGGTGAAGCACGCTGCCCAGGGAGAAGAGCAGGAGCCGTTGGCTTTCCGGTTTGAAATGGTTGCGAAACAGGAGATCCGGCCCTGGCACGAACAGCGGACAGTGGCAATACAAGTGTCACCCGCTCCCTGTGCAGAGAGACAGTAGCCTGTCTGCTACGAAGAGAGGAAGGGCTGAGTAGGGCAGGGCGCGTGCTCCACTCTTAGAAAGAAGTCTGGGCATAAAGCATGCCTGTCCTGAGCCTCTGGGCCCAAGGAGACAGCAGCTCCTTGGCCACCTGTCCCTGGGGCAGACATGCGCTAGCCACCAGGAGCCTACGCTGAACTCGCAGAAACAGCTCCCTGAAATAACAGGGGGTCAGATGCCGTTTTCCTTCAGGATGTGGAAGCTTGGAGGTGGCATGGGGTTTCGGGTGATGGGGTGAGGACAGTCCCCGAAAGCTCCCTATTCAGTGCACGGGCGGTGTGCAGGGATCCTGTCACATCTCGTTTCCTGAGGGGAAAGCACTGGGCTAGTCCGCGAAAACGCCTGAGCACCAGAGTAAAAGGCCAAGCGATGCCTACACCGGGAGATGGTAGTGTGCATAGGGTGCCATCCTAGGCTCCGCATGCTACTGCAGGGTTGTGGCTGTGTCTGCTTAATTCGGCCTGGCAGGGTGAACCCAGGAGACGAACATGGAGCCCGGGAAAGCAAGGCCCAAAAGGCACCAGCTCTACCACAGCTCTGCTTCCCTGACGCGACTGAAGTCTTGCTGAGGAAGCAGCGGCGAAGTGCTGTTTGCTCCAAGCCAAACCCTCTGAGAAAGCACAGCATTCGCTCTGAAATGTTCTGTGGGCTACTGCTGCTTGCCTGAGCCCATTCTAGCGGCTGGACATACCCGCATACAGCGAAATCCTCTTTGCCTTGTCATCTACCCTCGAAAATCACAGCATTTGTTGGGAAAACTGAGTTGGGTTTGGGGATGCTGCTGCTGTTTGCCTGAGCTAGTCTCCGCAGCACGGTGAAAGATACCCGCATGGAGCGAAATCCTCTTTGCCCTAGCACCCCTCTGCCTGAGAGAGAAGCGTGGTTGCACATGTCTGTCACCGCGCTCCCCAGGAGCAAGTGTGGGGAAGGCGCAGCATGCAGCCCCTGGAGAAGAGAAGGAGCCCTAGGCCTTGGGGACGGGAAACGCTCGGGAAGCAGGATAACCAGCCATGGCACGAACAGTAGGCCGGTAGCAAGACAAGTGTCACCCGCTCCCTGTGCGGAGGGATGGAAGTCTGGCTGCTAAGGAGACATGAAGGGACGACAGAGGCAAGGGCGTGATCTCCACTCTGAGGAAGGAGTCTGGGCAGAAAGCAGGCCTGTCCTGGGCCCTGGTACCAAGGGGACAGCATCTCCTTGGCCACCTGTCCCAAGGGCAGACTTGGGCTTACCACCAGGTGCCATACCCGCAATTCCCAGAAACAATCCCATGGAGCAACGGGCAGTCAGATGCCGTCTTCCACCAAGATGTGGCAGCGATGTGGGTGGCAGGGGGTGTGCCGGGGAAGGAGTGGAGACTGTCCCCCACAGTTCCCCATCCTTGTGCACGGGCCGTTTGCAGGGATCCTGTCGCAATCTCTCTCCTGTGCTGAAGGCATTGTCCTACACCCCGAGTATGCCTGAGCGCCAGAACAAAAGGCAAAGCCTTACCTACCCCTAGGAGATGGTAATAGTATAGAGTGCCATGCTAGGCCATGCAAGTTGCTGCAGGGCTGTGTCTGTGTCTGCTTAGTTCGGCTTAGCATGTTGAAACCCGGGTGTGACCTTGGAGCCCGGGAAAGCAAGGCCCAATAGTTCCAGCTCTCCCGCTGTTCTTCCTTCCTGCCGCGACAGACCGAACGATCAAAGCCTTGCTGAGGAAGCAGCAGCGTAGTGCGGTTCGCGCCAAGTTGAAAACCTCTGGGAAAGCATAGCAGTTGCTGGGAAATCAGAGTTGTTTCTGAGGTCTCTTCTGCTGCTTGCCTGAACCCAGTCTCGCCGTGGGAGAAACCCGCATAGAGCGAAACCCCTTTGCCCGGGCATCCCCTCTGGGAAAGCACAGCTTTTGTTGGGAAATCAGAATCGGATCTGTGTCATGCTGCGGCGTAATGCCTGAGCTAGTCTCCGCAGCACGGTGGAAGATACCCGCTTGGAGCGAAATCCTCTTTGCCCTATCACCCCTCTGCCTGAGAGAAGCGCGGTTGCGCCTGTGGAAAGAGCCTTAAGGAAAGGGACACGTCTATCACTGCGCTCCCCAGGGGCATGTCTGTGGAAGGTGAAGCACGGTGCCCAGGGAGAAGAGCAGGAGTCATTGGCTTTCTGGTCTGGAATCGGTTGTAAAACAGGAGAGCTGGCCCTGGCAGGCACAGCGGCCGGTGGCAATACAAGTGTCACCCGCACCCTGTGCAGAGAGACGGAAGCCTGTCTGCTACAGAGGAGTGGATGAGTAAGGCACGGCACGTGCTCCACTCTTAGAAAGGAGTCTGGGCAGAAATCATGCCTATCCTGAGCCTCTGGGCCCAAGGAGACAGCAGCTCCTTGGCCACCTGTCCCTGGGGCAGACATGCGCAAGCCACCAGGAGCCTATGCTGAACTCGCAGAAACAGCTCCCTGAAATAACAGGGAGTAAGATGCCGTCTTCCTTCAGGATGTGGATGCTTGGAGGTGGCATGAGGTTTAGGGTGATGGGGTGAGGACAGTCCCCGAAAGCTCCCTATTCAGTGCACGGGCGGTGTGCAGGGATCCTGTCACGTCTCCTTTCCTGTGGGGAAAGCACTGGGCTAGTCCGCGAAAACGCCTGAGCACCAGAGTAAAAGGACAAGCGATGCCTACACCGGGAGATGGTAGTGTGCATAGGGTGCCATCCTAGGCTCCACACGCTACTGCAGGGTTGTGGCTGTGTCTGCTTAATTCGGCCTGGCAGGGCGAATCCAGGAGGCGAGCATGGAGCCCGGGAAAGCAAGGCTCTAAAGGCACCAGCTCTCCTGCAGTGCTGCTTCCCTGACGCGACTGAAGCCTTGCTGAGGAAACAGCGGTGAAGTGCTGTTCGCTCCAAGCCAAAGCCTCTGAGAAAGCACAGCATTCGCTGAGAAATGTTCTGCGGGCTACGGCTGCTTGCCTGAGCCCAGTCTCGCGGCTGGAGATACCCGCATACAGCGAAATCCTCTTTGCCTTGTCATCTACCCTGGGAAATGACAGCATTTGTTGGGAAATCTGAGTTGGGTTTGGGGATGCTGCTGCTGCATGCCTGAGCTAGTCCCCGCAGCACGGTGGAAAATACCCGCATGGAGCGAAATACTCTTTGCCCTAGCATCCCTTCAGCCTGAGAGAGAAGCGTGGTTGCACATGTCTGTCACCGCGCTCCCCAGGAGCAAGTGTGGGGAAGGCGCAGCACGCCGCCCCCGGAGAAGAGCAGGAGCCCTTGGCCTTGGGGTCGGGAAACGCTCGGGAAGCAGGATAGCCTGCCGTGGCACGAGCAGCAGGCCGGTGGCAAGACAAGTGTCACCCGCTCCCTGTGTGGAGAGATGGAAGCCTGGCTGCTAAGGAGACATGAGGGGACGACTAGGGCAGGGGCACGTGCTATCCTTTGAAGAAGGAGACTTGGCAGAAGGCAGGCCAGTCTTGTGCCTCTGGTCCCAAGGGGACAGCATCTCCTTGGCCACCTGTCCCAAGGGCAGATTTGGGTTTGACACCATGTGCCATACCCACAACTCGCAGAAACAAGCCCATGGAGAAACGGGCAGTCAGATGCCGTCTTCCACCCAGATGTGGCAGCGATGTGGGTTGCAGGGGGTGTGCCGGGGAAGGAGTGGAGACTGTCCCCCACAGTTCCCCATCCTTGTGCACGGGCCGTTTGCAGGGATCTTGTCGCAACCTCTCTCCTGTGCTGAAGACACTGGCCTAGACCCCGAGTCTGCCTGAGTGCCAGAGCAAAAGGCAAAGCCTTACCTACCCCAGGAGATGGTAATAGGCACAGAGTGCCATGCTAGGCCACGCAAGCTGCTGCAGGGCTGTGACTGTGTCTGCTTAGTTCGGCTTAACAAGGTGAACACCGGGCGCGAAATTGGAGCCCGGGAAGCAAGGCCCAAGAGGCACCAGCTCTCCCGCGGTTCTTCTTCCCTGCCGTGACAGAGCGAACGACCATAACCTTGCTGAGAAAGCAGCAGCATAGTGCGGTTTGCGCAAAGTTGGAAACCTCTGGGAAAGCATAGCAGTCGCTGGGAAATCAGAGTCGGTTCTGCGGTCTCTTCTGCTGCTTGCCTGAGCCCAGTCTCGCGGTGGGAGAAACCAGCAAATAGCGAAACCTCTTTGCCCGGGCATCCCCTATGGGAAAGCACAGCATTCGTTGGGTAATCAGAATCGGATGTGTGTGATGCTGCAGCTAAATGCCTGAGTTAATCTCCGCAGCATCGTGGAAGATACCCGCATGGAGCGAAATCCTCTTTGCCCTAGAACCCCTCTGCCTGAGAGAAGCATGGTTGCGCCTGTGGAAAGAGCCTTAAGGAAAGGGACACGTCTATCACTGCGCTCCCCAGGAGCATGTCTCTGGAAGGTGCAGCACGCTGCCCAGGGAGAAGAGCAGGAGCCGTTGGATTTCTGGTCTGGAAACGGTTGCGAAACAGGAGAGCCGGCCCTGGCAGGCACAGCGGCCGGTGGCATTACAAGTGTCACTCGCTCCCTGTGCAGAGAGACAGTAGCCTGTCTGCTACGGAGAGAGGAGGGATGAGTAGGGCAGGGCGCGTGCTCCACTCTTAGAAAGGAGTCTGGGCAGAAAGCATGCCTATCCTGAGCCTCTGGGCCCAAGGAGACAGCAGCTCCTTGGCCACCTGTCCCTGGGGCAGACATGCGCAAGCCACCAGGAGCCTACGCTGAACTCGCAGAAACAGCTCCCTGAAATAACAGGGAGTCAGATGCCGTCTTCCTTCAGGATGTGGATGCTTGGAGGTGGCATGAGGTTTAGGGTGATGGGGTGAGGACAGTCCCCGAAAGCTCCCTATTCAGTTAAGGGCGGTGTGCAGGGATCCTGTCACATCTCGTTTCCTGAGGGGAAAGCACTGGGCTAGTCCGCGACAACGCCTGAGCACCAGAGTAAAAGGCCAAGCGATGCCTACACCGGGAGATGGTAGTGTTTATAGGGTGCCACCCTAGGCTCCACACGACCTGCAGGGTTGTGGCTGTGTCTGCTTAATTCGGCCTGGCAGGGCGAATCCAGGAGGCGAGCATGGAGCCAGGGAAAGCAAGGCTCAAAAGGCACCAGCTCTCCTGCAGTTCTGCTTCCCTGACGCGACTGAAGCCTTGCTGAGGAAACAGCGGTGAAGTGCTGTTCGCTCCAAGCCAAAGCCTCTGAGAAAGCACAGCATTCGCTGAGAAATGTTCTGCGGGCTACGGCTGCTTGCCTGAGCCCAGTCTCGCGGCTGGAGATACCCGCATACAGCGAAATCCTCTTTGCCTTGTCATCTACCCTGGGAAATGACAGCATTTGTTGGGAAATATGAGTTGGGTTTGGGGATGCTGCTGCTGCATGCCTGAGCTAGTCCCCGCAGCACGGTGGAAAATACCCGCATGGAGCGAAATACTCTTTGCCCTAGCATCCCTTCAGCCTGAGAGAGAAGCGTGGTTGCACATGTCTGTCACCGCGCTCCCCAGGAGCAAGTGTGGGGAAGGCGCAGCACGCCGCCCCCGGAGAAGAGAAGGAGCCCTTGGCCTTGGGGTCGGGAAACGCTCGGGAAGCAGGATAGCCTGCCGTGGCACGAGCAGCAGGCCGGTGGCAAGACAAGTGTCACCCGCTCCCTGTGCGGAGAGATGGAAGCCTGGCTGCTAAGGAGACATGAGGGGACGACTAGGGCAGGGGCACGTGCTATCCTCTGAAGAAGGAGACTGGGCAGAAGGCAGGCCAGTCTTGTGCCTCTGGTCCCAAGGGGACAGCATCTCCTTGGCCACCTGTCCCAAGGGCAGATTTGGGTTTGACACCATGTGCCATACCCACAACTCGCAGAAACAAGCCCATGGAGAAACGGGCAGTCAGATGCCGTCTTCCACCAAGATGTGGCAGCGATGTGGGTTGCAGGGGGTGTGCCGGGGAAGGAGTGGAGACTGTCCCCCACAGTTCCCCATCCTTGTGCACGGGCCGTTTGCAGGGATCCTGTCGCAACCTCTCTCCTGTGCTGAAGACACTGGCCTAGACCCCGAATCTGCCTGAGTGCCAGAGCAAAAGGCAAAGCCTTACCTACCCCAGGAGATGGTAATAGGCACAGAGTGCCATGCTAGGCCTCGCAAGCTGCTGCAGGGCTGTGACTGTGTCTGCTTAGTTCGGCTTAGCAAGTTGAAACCCGGGTGTGAACTTGGAGCCCGTTAAAGCAAGGCCCACGAGGCACCAGCTCTACCGCGATTCTTCTTCCCTGCCGCGACAGAGCGAACGACCAAAGTCTTGCTGAGGAAGCAGCAGCGTAATGCGGTTCGCGCCAAGTTGAAAACCTTTGGGAAAGCATAGCAGTCGCTGGGAAATCAGAGTCGGTTCTGCGGTCTCTTCTGCTGCTTGCCTGAGACCAGTCTCACGGTGGGTGAAACCCGCATACAGTGAAACCCCTTTGCCTGGGCATCCCCTCTGGGAAAGCACAGCATTCGTTGGGAAATCAGAATCGGATGTGTGTGATGCTGCAGCTTAATGCCTGAGCTAGTCTCCGCAGCACGGTGGAAGGCACCCGAATGGAGCAAAATCCTCTTTGCCCTAGCACTCCTCTGCCTGAGAGAGAAGTGCGGTTGCGCCTGTGGAAAGAGCCTTAAGGAAAGGGACACGTCTATCACTGCGCTCCCCAGGGGCATGTCTGTGGAAGGTGAAGCACGCTGCCCAGGGAGAAGAGCAGGAGCCGTTGGCTTTCCGGTTTGAAATGGTTGCGAAACAGGAGATCCGGCCCTGGCACGAACAGCGGACAGTGGCAATACAAGTGTCACCCGCTCCCTGTGCAGAGAGACAGTAGCCTGTCTGCTACGAAGAGAGGAAGGGCTGAGTAGGGCAGGGCGCGTGCTCCACTCTTAGAAAGAAGTCTGGGCATAAAGCATGCCTGTCCTGAGCCTCTGGGCCCAAGGAGACAGCAGCTCCTTGGCCACCTGTCCCTGGGGCAGACATGCGCTAGCCACCAGGAGCCTACGCTGAACTCGCAGAAACAGCTCCCTGAAATAACAGGGGGTCAGATGCCGTCTTCCTTCAGGATGTGGAAGCTGGAGGTGGCATGGGGTTTCGGGTGATGGGGTGAGGACAGTCCCTGAAAGCTCCCTATTCAGTGCACGGGCGGTGTGCAGGGATCCTTTCACGTCTCCTTTCCTGTGGGGAAAGCACTGGGCTAGTCCGCGAAAACGCCTGAGCGCCAGAGTAAAAGGCCAAGCGATGCCTACACCGGGAGATGGTAGTGTGCATAGGGTGCCATCCTAGGCTCCGCATGCTACTGCAGGGTTGTGGCTGTTTCTGCTTAATTCGGCCTGGCAGGGCGAATCCAGGGGGCGAGCATGGAGCCCGGGAAAACAAGGCTCAAAAGGCACCAGCTCTCCTGCAGTTCTGCTTCCCTGACGCGACTGAAGCCTTGCTGAGGAAACAGCGGTGAAGTGCTGTTCGCTCCAAGCCAAAGCCTCTTAGAAAGCACAGCATTCGCTGAGAAATGTTCTGCGGGCTACCTCTGCTTGCCTGAGCCCAGTCTCGCGGCTGGAGATACCCGCATACAGCGAAAACCTCTTTGCCTTGTCATCCTCCATGGGAAATGACAGCATTTGTTGGGAAATCTGAGTTGGGTTTGGGGATGCTGCTGCTGCATGCCTGAGCTAGTCCCCGCAGCACGGTGGAAAATACCCGCATGGAGCGAAATACTCTTTGCCCTAGCATCCCTTCAGCCTGAGAGAGAAGCGTGGTTGCACATGTCTGTCACCGCGCTCCCCAGGAGCAAGTGTGGGGAAGGCGCAGCACGCCGCCCCCGGAGAAGAGAAGGAGCCCTTGGCCTTGGGGTCGGGAAACGCTCGGGAAGCAGGATAGCCTGCCGTGGCACGAGCAGCAGGCCGGTGGCAAGACAAGTGTCACCCGCTCCCTGTGCGGAGAGATGGAAGCCTGGCTGCTAAGGAGACATGAGGGGACGACTAGGGCAGGGGCACGTGCTATCCTCTGAAGAAGGAGACTGGGCAGAAGGGATGCCTGTCTTGTGCCTCTGGTCCCAAGGGGACAGCATCTCCTTGGCCACCTGTCCCAAGGGCAGATTTGGGTTTGACACCATGTGCCATACCCACAACTCGCAGAAACAAGCCCATGGAGAAACGGGCAGTCAGATGCCGTCTTCCACCAAGATGTGGCAGCGATGTGGGTTGCAGGGGGTGTGCCGGGGAAGGAGTGGAGACTGTCCCCCACAGTTCCCCATCCTTGTGCACGGGCCGTTTGCAGGGATCTTGTCGCAACCTCTCTCCTGTGCTGAAGACACTGGCCTAGACCCCGAGTCTGCCTGAGTGCCAGAGCAAAAGGCAAAGCCTTACCTACCCCAGGAGATGGTAATAGGCACAGAGTGCCATGCTAGGCCACACAAGCTGCTGCAGGGCTGTGACTGTGTCTGCTTAGTTCGGCTTAACAAGGTGAACACCGGGCGCGAAATTGGAGCCCGGGAAGCAAGGCCCAGGAGGCACCAGCTCTCCCGCGGTTCTTCTTCCCTGCCGTGACAGAGCGAACGACCATAACCTTGCTGAGAAAGCAGCAGCATAGTGCGTTTTGGGCAAAGTTGGAAACCTCTGGGAAAGCATAGCAGTCGCTGGGAAATCAGAGTCGGTTCTGCGGTCTCTTCTGCTGCTTGCCTGAGCCCAGTCTCGCGGTGGGAGAAACCAGCAAATAGCGAAACCTCTTTGCCCGGGCATCCCCTCTGGGAAAGCACAGCATTCGTAGGGTAATCAGAATCGGATGTGTGTGATGCTGCAGCTAAATGCCTGAGTTAATCTCCACAGCATCGTGGAAGATACACGCATGGAGCGAAATCCTCTTTGCCGTAGAACCCCTCTGCCTGAGAGAAGCATGGTTGCACCTGTGGAAAGAGCCTTAAGGAAAGGGACACGTCTATCACTGCGCTCCCCAGGAGCATGTCTCTGGAAGTTGCAGCACGCTGCCCAGGGAGAAGAGCAGGAGCCGTTGGATTTCTGGTCTGGAAACGGTTGCGAAACAGGAGAGCCGGCCCTGGCAGGCACAGCGGCCGGTGGCATTACAAGTGTCACTCACTCCCTGTGCAGAGAGACAGTAGCCTGTCTGCTACGGAGAGAGGAGGGATGAGTAGGGCAGGGCGCGTGCTCCACTCTTAGAAAGAAGTCTGGGCAGAAAGCATGCCTGTCCTGAGCCTCTGGGCCCAAGGAGACAGCAGCTCCTTGGCCACCTGTCCCTGGGGCAGACATGCGCTAGCCACCAGGAGCCTACGCTGAACTCGCAGAAACAGCTCCCTGAAATAACAGGGGGTCAGATGCCGTCTTCCTTCAGGATGTGGAAGCTTGGAGGTGGCATGGGGTTTCGGGTGATGGGGTGAGGACAGTCCCCGAAAGCTCCCTATTCAGTGCACGGGCGGTGTGCAGGGATCCTGTCACATCTCGTTTCCTGAGGGGAAAGCACTGGGCTAGTCCGCGAAAACGCCTGAGCACCAGAGTAAAAGGCCAAGCGATGCCTACACCGGGAGATGGTAGTGTGCATAGGGTGCCATCCTAGGCTCCGCATGCTACTGCAGGGTTGTGGCTGTGTCTGCTTAATTCGGCCTGGCAGGGCGAATCCAGGAGGCGAGCATGGAGCCAGGGAAAGCAAGGCTCAAAAGGCACCAGCTCTCCTGCAGTTCTGCTTCCCTGACGCGACTGAAGCCTTGCTGAGGAAACAGCGGTGAAGTGCTGTTCGCTCCAAGCCAAAGCCTCTGAGAAAGCACAGCATTCGCTGAGAAATGTTCTGCGGGCTACGGCTGCTTGCCTGAGCCCAGTCTCGCGGCTGGAGATACCCGCATACAGCGAAATCCTCTTTGCCTTGTCATCTACCCTGGGAAATGACAGCATTTGTTGGGAAATCTGAGTTGGGTTTGGGGATGCTGCTGCTGCATGCCTGAGCTAGTCCCCGCAGCACGGTGGAAAATACCCGCATGGAGCGAAATACTCTTTGCCCTAGCATCCCTTCAGCCTGAGAGAGAAGCGTGGTTGCACATGTCTGTCACCGCGCTCCCCAGGAGCAAGTGTGGGGAAGGCGCAGCACGCCGCCCACGGAGAAGAGAAGGAGCCCTTGGCCTTGGGGTCGGGAAACGCTCGGGAAGCAGGATAGCCTGCCGTGGCACGAGCAGCAGGCCGGTGGCAAGACAAGTGTCACCCGCTCCCTGTGCAGAGAGATGGAAGCCTGGCTACTAAGGAGACATGAAGGGATGACTAAGGCAGGGGCACGTGCTATCCTCTGAAGAAGGAGACTGGGCAGTAGGCAGGCCAGTCTTGTGCCTCTGGTCCCAAGGGGACAGCATCTCCTTGGCCACCTGTCCCAAGGGCAGATTTGGGTTTGACACCATGTGCCATACCCACAACTCGCAGAAACAAGCCCATGGAGAAACGGGCAGTCAGATGCCGTCTTCCACCAAGATGTGGCAGCGATGTGGGTTGCAGGGGGTGTGCCGGGGAAGGAGTGGAGACTGTCCCCCACAGTTCCCCATCCTTGTGCACGGGCCGTTTGCAGGGATCCTGTCGCAACCTCTCTCCTGTGCTGAAGACACTGGCCTAGACCCCGAGTCTGCCTGAGTGCCAGAGCAAAAGGCAAAGCCTTACCTACCCCAGGAGATGGTAATAGGCACAGAGTGCCATGCTAGGCCACACAAGCTGCTGCAGGGCTGTGACTGTGTCTGCTTAGTTCGGCTTAGCAAGTTGAAACCCGGGTGTGAACTTGGAGCCCGGTAAAGCAAGGCCCACGAGGCACCAGCTCTACCGCGGTTCTTCTTCCCTGCCGCGACAGAGCGAACGACCAAAGTCTTGCTGAGGAAGCACCAGCGTAATGCGGTTCGCGCCAAGTTAAAACCTTTGGGAAAGCATAGCAGTCGCTGGGAAATCAGAGTCGGTTCTGCGGTCTCTTCTGCTGCTTGCCTGAGACCAGTCTCACGGTGGGTGAAACCCGCATACAGTGAAACCCCTTTGCCTGGGCATCCCCTCTGGGAAAGCACAGCATTCGTTGGGAAATCAGAATCGGATGTGTGTGATGCTGCAGCTTAATGCCTGAGCTAGTCTCCGCAGCACGGTGGAAGGCACCCGAATGGAGCGAAATCCTCTTTGCCCTAGAACCCCTCTGCCTGAGAGAGAAGTGCGGTTGCGCCTGTGGAAAGAGCCTTAAGGAAAGGGAAACGTCTATCACTGCGCTCCCCAGGGGCATGTCTGTGGAAGGTGAAGCACGCTGCCCAGGGAGAAGAGCAGGAGCCGTTGGCTTTCCGGTTTGAAATGGTTGCGAAACAGGAGAGCCGGCCCTGGCAGGCACAGCGGCCGGTGGCATTACAAGTGTCACTCACTCCCTGTGCAGAGAGACAGTAGCCTGTCTGCTACGAAGAGAGGAAGGGCTGAGTAGGGCAGGGCGCGTGCTCCACTCTTAGAAAGAAGTCTGGGCAGAAAGCATGCCTGTCCTGAGCCTCTGGGCCCAAGGAGACAGCAGCTCCTTGGCCACCTGTCCCTGGGGCAGACATGCGCTAGCCACCAGGAGCCTACGCTGAACTCGCAGAAACAGCTCCCTGAAATAACAGGGGGTCAGATGCCGTCTTCCTTCAGGATGTGGAAGCTTGGAGGTGGCATGGGGTTTCGGGTGATGGGGTGAGGACAGTCCCCGAAAGCTCCCTATTCAGGGCACGGGCGGTGTGCAGGGATCCTGTCACATCTCGTTTCCTGAGGGGAAAGCACTGGGCTAGTCCGCGAAAACGCCTGAGCACCAGAGTAAAAGGCCAAGCGATGCCTACACCGGGAGATGGTAGTGTGCATAGGGTGCCATCCTAGGCTCCGCATGCTACTGCAGGGTTGTGGCTGTGTCTGCTTAATTCGGCCTGGCAGGGCGAATCCAGGAGGCGAGCATGGAGCCAGGGAAAGCAAGGCTCAAAAGGCACCAGCTCTCCTGCAGTTCTGCTTCCCTGACGCGACTGAAGCCTTGCTGAGGAAACAGCGGTGAAGTGCTGTTCGCTCCAAGCCAAAGCCTCTGAGAAAGCACAGCATTCGCTGAGAAATGTTCTGCGGGCTACGGCTGCTTGCCTGAGCCCAGTCTCGCGGCTGGAGATACCCGCATACAGCGAAATCCTCTTTGCCTTGTCATCTACCCTGGGAAATGACAGCATTTGTTGGGAAATCTGAGTTGGGTTTGGGGATGCTGCTGCTGCATGCCTGAGCTAGTCCCCGCAGCACGGTGGAAAATACCCGCATGGAGAGAAATACTCTTTGCCCTAGCATCCCTTTGCCTGAGAGAGAAGCGTGGTTGCACATGTCTGTCACCGCGCTCCCCAGGAGCAAGTGTGGGGAAGGCGCAGCAGGCCGCCCCCGGAGAAGAGCAGGAGCCCTTGGCCTTGGGGTCGGGAAACGCTCGGGAAGCAGGATAGCCTGCCGTGGCACGAGCATCAGGCCGGTGGCAAGACAAGTGTCACCCGCTCCCTGTGCAGAGAGATGGAAGCCTGGCTGCTAAGGAGACATGAAGGGATGACTAAGGCAGGGGCACGTTCTATCCTCTGAAGAAGGAGACTGGGCAGAAGGCAGGCCAGTCTTGTGCCTCTTGTCCCAAGGGGACAGCATCTCCTTGGCCACCTGTCCCAAGGGCAGATTTGGGTTTGACACCATGTGCCATACCCACAACTCGCAGAAACAAGCCCATGGAGAAACGGGCAGTCAGATGCCGTCTTCCACCAAGATGTGGCAGCGATGTGGGTTGCAGGGGGTGTGCCGGGGAAGGAGTGGAGTCTGTCCCCCACAGTTCCCCATCCTTGTGCACGGGCCGTTTGCAGGGATCCTGTCGCAACCTCTCTCCTGTGCTGAAGACACTGTCCTAGACCCCGAGTCTGCCTGAGTGCCAGAGCAAAAGGCAAAGCCTTACCTACCCCAGGAGATGGTAATAGGCACAGAGTGCCATGCTAGGCCTCGCAAGCTGCTGCAGGGCTGTGACTGTGTCTGCTTAGTTCGGCTTAGCAAGTTGAAACCCGGGAATGAACTTGGAGCCCGGTAAAGCAAGGCCCACGAGGCACCAGCTCTACCGCGATTCTTCTTCCCTGCCGCGACAGAGCGAACGACCAAAGTCTTGCTGAGGAAGCAGCAGCGTAATGCGGTTCGCGCCAAGTTGAAAACCTTTGGGAAAGCATAGCAGTCGCTGGGAAATCAGAGTCGGTTCTGCGGTCTCTTCTGCTGCTTGCCTGAGACCAGTCTCACGGTGGGTGAAACCCGCATACAGTGAAACCCCTTTGCCTGGGCATCCCCTCTGGGAAAGCACAGCATTCGTTGGGAAATCAGAATCGGATGTGTGTGATGCTGCAGCTTAATGCCTGAGCTAGTCTCCGCAGCACGGTGGAAGGTACCCGAATGGAGCGAAATCCTCTTTGCCCTAGCACTCCTCTGCCTGAGAGAGAAGTGCGGTTGCGCCTGTGGAAAGAGCCTTAAGGAAAGGGACACATCTATCACTGCGCTCCCCAGGGGCATGTCTGTGGAAGGTGAAGCACGCTGCCCAGGGAGAAGAGCAGGAGCCGTTGGCTTTCCGGTTTGAAATGGTTGCGAAACAGGAGATCCGGCCCTGGCACGAACAGCGGACAGTGGCAATACAAGTGTCACCCGCTCCCTGTGCAGAGAGACAGTAGCCTGTCTGCTACGAAGAGAGGAAGGGCTGAGTAGGGCAGGGCGCGTGCTCCACTCTTAGAAAGAAGTCTGGGCAGAAAGCATGCCTGTCCTGAGCCTCTGGGCCCAAGGAGACAGCAGCTCCTTGGCCACCTGTCCCTGGGGCAGACATGCGCTAGCCACCAGGAGACTACGCTGAACTCGCAGAAACAGCTCCCTGAAATAACAGGGGGTCAGATGCCGTCTTCCTTCAGGATGTGGAAGCTTGGAGGTGGCATGGGGTTTCGGGTGATGGGGTGAGGACAGTCCCCGAAAGCTCCCTATTCAGTGCACGGGCGGTGTGCAGGGATCCTGTCACATCTCGTTTCCTGAGGGGAAAGCACTGGGCTAGTCCGCGAAAACGCCTGAGCACCAGAGTAAAAGGCCAAGCGATGCCTACACCGGGAGATGGTAGTGTGCATAGGGTGCCATCCTAGGCTCCGCATGCTACTGCAGGGTTGTGGCTGTGTCTGCTTAATTCGGCCTGGCAGGGCGAATCCAGGAGGCGAGCATGGAGCCAGGGAAAGCAAGGCTCAAAAGGCACCAGCTCTCCTGCAGTTCTGCTTCCCTGACGCGACTGAAGCCTTGCTGAGGAAACAGCGGTGAAGTGCTGTTCGCTCCAAGCCAAAGCCTCTGAGAAAGCACAGCATTCGCTGAGAAATGTTCTGCGGGCTACGGCTGCTTGCCTGAGCCCAGTCTCGCGGCTGGAGATACCCGCATACAGCGAAATCCTCTTTGCCTTGTCATCTACCCTGGGAAATGACAGCATTTGTTGGGAAATCTGAGTTGGGTTTGGGGATGCTGCTGCTGCATGCCTGAGCTAGTCCCCGCAGCACGGTGGAAAATACCCGCATGGAGCGAAATACTATTTGCCCTAGCATCCCTTCAGCCTGAGAGAGAAGCGTGGTTGCACATGTCTGTCACCGCGCTCCCCAGGAGCACGTGTGGGGAAGGCGCAGCACGCCGCCCCCGGAGAAGAGAAGGAGCCCTTGGCCTTGGGGTCGGGAAACGCTCGGGAAGCAGGATAGCCTGCCGTGGCACGAGCAGCAGGCCGGTGGCAAGACAAGTGTCACCCGCTCCCTGTGCGGAGAGATGGAAGCCTGGCTGCTAAGGAGACATGAGGGGACGACTAGGGCAGGGGCACGTGCTATCCTCTGAAGAAGGAGACTGGGCAGAAGGCAGGCCAGTCTTGTGCCTCTGGTCCCAAGGGGACAGCATCTCCTTGGCCACCTGTCCCAAGGGCAGATTTGGGTTTGACACCATGTGCCATACCCACAACTCGCAGAAACAAGCCCATGGAGAAACGGGCAGTCAGATGCCGTCTTCCACCAAGATGTGGCAGCGATGTGGGTTGCAGGGGGTGTGCCGGGGAAGGAGTGGAGACTGTCCCCCACAGTTCCCCATCCTTGTGCACGGGCCGTTTGCAGGGATCCTGTCGCAACCTCTCTCCTGTGCTGAAGACACTGTCCTAGACCCCGAGTCTGCCTGAGTGCCAGAGCAAAAGGCAAAGCCTTACCTACCCCAGGAGATGGTAATAGGCACAGAGTGCCATGCTAGGCCTCGCAAGCTGCTGCAGGGCTGTGACTGTGTCTGCTTAGTTCGGCTTAGCAAGTTGAAACCCGGGTGTGAACTTGGAGCCCGGTAAAGCAAGGCCCACGAGGCACCAGCTCTACCGCGTTTCTTCTTCCCTGCCGCGACAGAGCGAACGACCAAAGTCTTGCTGAGGAAGCAGCAGCGTAATGCGGTTCGCGCCAAGTTGAAAACCTTTGGGAAAGCATAGCAGTCGCTGGGAAATCAGAGTCGGTTCTGCGGTCTCTTCTACTGCTTGCCTGAGACCAGTCTCACGGTGGGTGAAACCCGCATACAGTGAAACCCCTTTGCCTGGGCATCCCCTCTGGGAAAGCACAGCATTCGTTGGGAAATCAGAATCGGATGTGTGTGATGCTGCAGCTTAATGCCTGAGCTAGTCTCCGCAGCACGGTGGAAGGTACCCGAATGGAGCGAAATCCTCTTTGCCCTAGCACTCCTCTGCCTGAGAGAGAAGTGCGGGTGCCTGTGGAAAGAGCCTTAAGGAAAGGGACACATCTATCACTGCGCTCCCCAGGGGCATGTCTGTGGAAGGTGAAGCACGCTGCCCAGGGAGAAGAGCAGGAGCCGTTGGCTTTCCGGTTTGAAATGGTTGCGAAACAGGAGATCCGGCCCTGGCACGAACAGCGGACAGTGGCAATACAAGTGTCACCCGCTCCCTGTGCAGAGAGACAGTAGCCTGTCTGCTACGAAGAGAGGAAGGGCTGAGTAGGGCAGGGCGCGTGCTCCACTCTTAGAAAGAAGTCTGGGCAGAAAGCATGCCTGTCCTGAGCCTCTGGGCCCAAGGAGACAGCAGCTCCTTGGCCACCTGTCCCTGGGGCAGACATGCGCTAGCCACCAGGAGCCTACGCTGAACTCGCAGAAACAGCTCCCTGAAATAACAGGGGGTCAGATGCCGTCTTCCTTCAGGATGTGGAAGCTTGGAGGTGGCATGGGGTTTCGGGTGATGGGGTGAGGACAGTCCCCGAAAGCTCCCTATTCAGTGCACGGGCGGTGTGCAGGGATCCTGTCACATCTCGTTTCCTGAGGGGAAAGCACTGGGCTAGTCCGCGAAAACGCCTGAGCACCAGAGTAAAAGGCCAAGCGATGCCTACACCGGGAGATGGTAGTGTGCATAGGGTGCCATCCTAGGCTCCGCATGCTACTGCAGGGTTGTGGCTGTGTCTGCTTAATTCGGCCTGGCAGGGCGAATCCAGGAGGCGAGCATGGAGCCAGGGAAAGCAAGGCTCAAAAGGCACCAGCTCTCCTGCAGTTCTGCTTCCCTGACGCGACTGAAGCCTTGCTGAGGAAACAGCGGTGAAGTGCTGTTCGCTCCAAGCCAAAGCCTCTGAGAAAGCACAGCATTCGCTGAAAAATGTTCTGCGGGCTACGGCTGCTAGCCTGAGCCCGTCTCGCGGCTGGAGATACCCGCATACAGCGAAAGCCTCTTTGCCTTGTCATCTACCCTGGGAAATGACAGCATTTGTTGGGAAATCTGAGTTGGGTTTGGGGATGCTGCTGCTGCATGCCTGACCTAGTCCCCGCAGCACGGTGGAAAATACCCGCATGGTGCGAAATACTCTTTGCCCTAGCATCCCTTCAGCCTGAGAGAGAAGCGTGGTTGCACATGTCTGTCACCGCGCTCCCCAGGAGCACGTGTGGGGAAGGCGCAGCACGCCGCCCCCGGAGAAGAGAAGGAGCCCTTGGCCTTGGGGTCGGGAAACGCTCGGGAAGCAGGATAGCCTGCCGTGGCACGAGCATCAGGCCGGTGGCAAGACAAGTGTCACCCGCTCCCTGTGCGGAGAGATGGAAGCCTGGCTGCTAAGGAGACATGAGGGGACGACTAGGGCAGGGGCACGTGCTATCCTCTGAAGAAGGAGACTGGGCAGAAGGCAGGCCAGTCTTGTGCCTCTGGTCCCAAGGGGACAGCATCTCCTTGGCCACCTGTCCCAAGGGCAGATTTGGGTTTGACACCATGTGCCATACCCACAACTCGCAGAAACAAGCCCATGGAGAAACGGGCAGTCAGATGCCGTCTTCCACCAAGATGTGGCAGCGATGTGGGTTGCAGGGGGTGTGCCGGGGAAGGAGTCGAGACTGTCCCCCACAGTTCCCCATCCTTGTGCACGGGCCGTTTGCAGGGATCCTGTCGCAACCTCTCTCCTGTGCTGAAGACACTGGCCTAGACCCCGAGTCTGCCTGAGTGCCAGAGCAAAAGGCAAAGCCTTACCTACCCCAGGAGATGGTAATAGGCACAGAGTGCCATGCTAGGCCACGCAAGCTGCTGCAGGGCTGTGACTGTGTCTGCTTAGTTCGGCTTAGCAAGTTGAAACCCGGGTGTGAACTTGGAGCCCGGTAAAGCAAGGCCCACGAGGCACCAGCTCTACCGCGATTCTTCTTCCCTGCCGCGACAGAGCGAACGACCAAAGTCTTGCTGAGGAAGCAGCAGCGTAATGCGGTTCGCGCCAAGTTGAAAACCTTTGGGAAAGCATAGCAGTCGCTGGGAAATCAGAGTCGGTTCTGCGGTCTCTTCTGCTGCTTGCCTGAGACCAGTCTCACGGTGGGTGAAACCCGCATACAGTGAAACCCCTTTGCCTGGGCATCCCCTCTGGGAAAGCACAGCATTCGTTGGGAAATCAGAATCGGATGTGTGTGATGCTGCAGCTTAATGCCTGAGCTAGTCTCCGCAGCACGGTGGAAGGCACCCGAATGGAGCGAAATCCTCTTTGCCCTAGCACTCCTCTGCCTGAGAGAGAAGTGCGGTTGCGCCTGTGGAAAGAGCCTTAAGGAAAGGGACACGTCTATCACTGCGCTCCCCAGGGGCATGTCTGTGGAAGGTGAAGCACGCTGCCCAGGGAGAAGAGCAGGAGCCGTTGGCTTTCCGGTTTGAAATGGTTGCGAAACAGGAGATCCGGCCCTGGCACGAACAGCGGACAGTGGCAATACAAGTGTCACCCGCTCCCTGTGCAGAGAGACAGTAGCCTGTCTGCTACGAAGAGAGGAAGGGCTGAGTAGGGCAGGGCGCGTGCTCCACTCTTAGAAAGAAGTCTGGGCAGAAAGCATGCCTGTCCTGAGCCTCTGGGCCCAAGGAGACAGCAGCTCCTTGGCCACCTGTCCCTGGGGCAGACATGCGCTAGCCACCAGGAGCCTACGCTGAACTCGCAGAAACAGCTCCCTGAAATAACAGGGGGTCAGATGCCGTCTTCCTTCAGGATGTGGAAGCTTGGAGGTGGCATGGGGTTTCGGGTGATGGGGTGAGGACAGTCCCCGAAAGCTCCCTATTCAGTGCACGGGCGGTGTGCAGGGATCCTGTCACATCTCGTTTCCTGAGGGGAAAGCACTGGGCTAGTCCGCAAAAACGCCTGAGCACCAGAGTAAAAGGCCAAGCGATGCCTACACCGGGAGATGGTAGTGTGCATAGGGTGCCATCCTAGGCTCCGCATGCTACTGCAGGGTTGTGGCTGTGTCTGCTTAATTCGGCCTGGCAGGGCGAATCCAGGAGGCGAGCATGGAGCCAGGGAAAGCAAGGCTCAAAAGGCACCAGCTCTCCTGCAGTTCTGCTTCCCTGACGCGACTGAAGCCTTGCTGAGGAAACAGCGGTGAAGTGCTGTTCGCTCCAAGCCAAAGCCTCTGAGAAAGCACAGCATTCGCTGAGAAATGTTCTGCGGGCTACGGCTGCTTGCCTGAGCCCAGTCTCGCGGCTAGAGATAACCGCATACAGCGAAATCCTCTTTGCCTTGTCATCTACCCTGGGAAATGACAGCATTTGTTGGGAAATCTGAGTTGGGTTTGGGGAATGCTCTGCTGCATGCCTGAGCTAGTCCCCGCAGCACGGTGGAAAATACCCGCATGGAGCGAAATACTCTTTGCCCTAGCATCCCTTCAGCCTGAGAGAGAAGCGTGGTTGCACATGTCTGTCACCGCGCTCCCCAGGAGCAAGTGTGGGGAAGGCGCAGCACGCCGCCCCCGGAGAAGAGAAGGAGCCCTTGGCCTTGGGGTCGGGAAACGCTCGGGAAGCAGGATAGCCTGCCGTGGCACGAGCAGCAGGCCGGTGGCAAGACAAGTGTCACCCGCTCCCTGTGCGGAGAGATGGAAGCCTGGCTGCTAAGGAGACATGAGGGGACGACTTGGGCAGGGGCACGTGCTATCCTCTGAAGAAGGAGACTGGGCAGAAGGCAGGCCAGTCTTGTGCCTCTGGTCCCAAGGGGACAGCATCTCCTTGGCCACCTGTCCCAAGGGCAGATTTGGGTTTGACACCATGTGCCATACCCACAACTCGCAGAAACAAGCCCATGGAGAAACGGGCAGTCAGATGCCGTCTTCCACCAAGATGTGGCAGCGATGTGGGTTGCAGGGGGTGTGCCGGGGAAGGAGTCGAGACTGTCCCCCACAGTTCCCCATCCTTGTGCACGGGCCGTTTGCAGGGATCCTGTCGCAACCTCTCTCCTGTGCTGAAGACACTGGCCTAGACCCCGAGTCTGCCTGAGTGCCAGAGCAAAAGGCAAAGCCTTACCTACCCCAGGAGATGGTAATAGGCACAGAGTGCCATGCTAGGCCACGCAATCTGCTGCAGGGCTGTGACTGTGTCTGCTTAGTTCGGCTTAGCAAGTTAAAACCCGGGTGTGAACTTGGAGCCCGGTAAAGCAAGGCCCACGAGGCACCAGCTCTACCGCGATTCTTCTTCCCTGCCGCGACAGAGCGAACGACCAAAGTCTTGCTGAGGAAGCAGCAGCGTAATGCCGTTCGCGCCAAGTTGAAAACCTTTGGGAAAGCATAGCAGTCGCTGGGAAATCAGAGTCGGTTCTGCGGTCTCTTCTGCTGCTTGCCTGAGACCAGTCTCACGGTGGGTGAAACCCGCATACAGTGAAACCCCTTTGCCTGGGCATCCCCTCTGGGAAAGCACAGCATTCGTTGGGAAATCAGAATCGGATGTGTGTGATGCTGCAGCTTAATGCCTGAGCTAGTCTCCGCAGCACGGTGGAAGGCACCCGAATGGAGCGAAATCCTCTTTGCCCTAGCACTCCTCTGCCTGAGAGAGAAGTGCGGTTGCGCCTGTGGAAAGAGCCTTAAGGAAAGGGACACGTCTATCACTGCGCTCCCCAGGGGCATGTCTGTGGAAGGTGAAGCACGCTGCCCAGGGAGAAGAGCAGGAGCCGTTGGCTTTCCGGTTTGAAATGGTTGCGAAACAGGAGATCCGGCCCTGGCACGAACAGCGGACAGTGGCAATACAAGTGTCACCCGCTCCCTGTGCAGAGAGACAGTAGCCTGTCTGCTACGAAGAGAGGAAGGGCTGAGTAGGGCAGGGCGCGTGCTCCACTCTTAGAAAGAAGTCTGGGCAGAAAGCATGCCTGTCCTGAGCCTCTGGGCCCAAGGAGACAGCAGCTCCTTGGCCACCTGTCCCTGGGGCAGACATGCGCTAGCCACCAGGAGACTACGCTGAACTCGCAGAAACAGCTCCCTGAAATAACAGGGGGTCAGATGCCGTCTTCCTTCAGGATGTGGAAGCTTGGAGGTGGCATGGGGTTTCGGGTGATGGGGTGAGGACAGTCCCCGAAAGCTCCCTATTCAGTGCACGGGCGGTGTGCAGGGATCCTGTCACATCTCGTTTCCTGAGGGGAAAGCACTGGGCTAGTCCGCGAAAACGCCTGAGCACCAGAGTAAAAGGCCAAGCGATGCCTACACCGGGAGATGGTAGTGTGCATAGGGTGCCATCCTAGGCTCCGCATGCTACTGCAGGGTTGTGGCTGTGTCTGCTTAATTCGGCCTGGCAGGGCGAATCCAGGAGGCGAGCATGGAGCCAGGGAAAGCAAGGCTCAAAAGGCACCAGCTCTCCTGCAGTTCTGCTTCCCTGACGCGACTGAAGCCTTGCTGAGGAAACAGCGGTGAAGTGCTGTTCGCTCCAAGCCAAAGCCTCTGAGAAAGCACAGCATTCGCTGAGAAATGTTCTGCGGGCTACGGCTGCTTGCCTGAGCCCAGTCTCGCGGCTGGAGATACCCGCATACAGCGAAATCCTCTTTGCCTTGTCATCTACCCTGGGAAATGACAGCATTTGTTGGGAAATCTGAGTTGGGTTTGGGGATGCTGCTGCTGCATGCCTGAGCTAGTCCCCGCAGCACGGTGGAAAATACCCGCATGGAGCGAAATACTCTTTGCCCTAGCATCCCTTCAGCCTGAGAGAGAAGCGTGGTTGCACATGTCTGTCACCGCGCTCCCCAGGAGCACGTGTGGGGAAGGCGCAGCACGCCGCCCCCGGAGAAGAGAAGGAGCCCTTGGCCTTGGGGTCGGGAAACGCTCGGGAAGCAGGATAGCCTGCCGTGGCACGAGCAGCAGGCCGGTGGCAAGACAAGTGTCACCCGCTCCCTGTGCGGAGAGATGGAAGCCTGGCTGCTAAGGAGACATGAGGGGACGACTAGGGCAGGGGCACGTGCTATCCTCTGAAGAAGGAGACTGGGCAGATGGCAGGCCAGTCTTGTGCCTCTGGTCCCAAGGGGACAGCATCTCCTTGGCCACCTGTCCCAAGGGCAGATTTGGGTTTGACACCATGTGCCATACCCACAACTCGCAGAAACAAGCCCATGGAGAAACGGGCAGTCAGATGCCGTCTTCCACCAAGATGTGGCAGCGATGTGGGTTGCAGGGGGTGTGCCGGGGAAGGAGTCGAGACTGTCCCCCACAGTTCCCCATCCTTGTGCACGGGCCGTTTGCAGGGATCCTGTCGCAACCTCTCTCCTGTGCTGAAGACACTGGCCTAGACCCCGAGTCTGCCTGAGTGCCAGAGCAAAAGGCAAAGCCTTACCTACCCCAGGAGATGGTAATAGGCACAGAGTGCCATGCTAGGCCACGCAAGCTGCTGCAGGGCTGTGACTGTGTCTGCTTAGTTCGGCTTAGCAAGTTGAAACCCGGGTGTGAACTTGGAGCCCGGTAAAGCAAGGCCCACGAGGCACCAGCTCTACCGCGATTCTTCTTCCCTGCCGCGACAGAGCGAACGACCAAAGTCTTGCTGAGGAAGCAGCAGCGTAATGCGGTTCGCGCCAAGTTGAAAACCTTTGGGAAAGCATAGCAGTCGCTGGGAAATCAGAGTCGGTTCTGCGGTCTCTTCTGCTGCTTGCCTGAGACCAGTCTCACGGTGGGTGAAACCCGCATACAGTGAAACCCCTTTGCCTGGGCATCCCCTCTGGGAAAGCACAGCATTCGTTGGGAAATCAGAATCGGATGTGTGTGATGCTGCAGCTTAATGCCTGAGCTAGTCTCCGCAGCACGGTGGAAGGCACCCGAATGGAGCGAAATCCTCTTTGCCCTAGCACTCCTCTGCCTGAGAGAGAAGTGCGGTTGCGCCTGTGGAAAGAGCCTTAAGGAAAGGGACACGTCTATCACTGCGCTCCCCAGGGGCATGTCTGTGGAAGGTGAAGCACGCTGCCCCGGGAGAAGAGCAGGAGCCGTTGGCTTTCCGGTTTGAAATGGTTGCGAAACAGGAGATCCGGCCCTGGCACGAACAGCGGACAGTGGCAATACAAGTGTCACCCGCTCCCTGTGCAGAGAGACAGTAGCCTGTCTGCTACGAAGAGAGGAAGGGCTGAGTAGGGCAGGGCGCGTGCTCCACTCTTAGAAAGAAGTCTGGGCAGAAAGCATGCCTGTCCTGAGCCTCTGGGCCCAAGGAGACAGCAGCTCCTTGGCCACCTGTCCCTGGGGCAGACATGCGCTAGCCACCAGGAGACTACGCTGAACTCGCAGAAACAGCTCCCTGAAATAACAGGGGGTCAGATGCCGTCTTCCTTCAGGATGTGGAAGCTTGGAGGTGGCATGGGGTTTCGGGTGATGGGGTGAGGACAGTCCCCGAAAGCTCCCTATTCAGTGCACGGGCGGTGTGCAGGGATCCTGTCACATCTCGTTTCCTGAGGGGAAAGCACTGGGCTAGTCCGCGAAAACGCCTGAGCACCAGAGTAAAAGGCCAAGCGATGCCTACACCGGGAGATGGTAGTGTGCATAGGGTGCCATCCTAGGCTCCGCATGCTACTGCAGGGTTGTGGCTGTGTCTGCTTAATTCGGCCTGGCAGGGCGAATCCAGGAGGCGAGCATGGAGCCAGGGAAAGCAAGGCTCAAAAGGCACCAGCTCTCCTGCAGTTCTGCTTCCCTGACGCGACTGAAGCCTTGCTGAGGAAACAGCGGTGAAGTGCTGTTCGCTCCAAGCCAAAGCCTCTGAGAAAGCACAGCATTCGCTGAGAAATGTTCTGCGGGCTACGGCTGCTTGCCTGAGCCCAGTCTCGCGGCTGGAGATACCCGCATACAGCGAAATCCTCTTTGCCTTGTCATCTACCCTGGGAAATGACAGCATTTGTTGGGAAATCTGAGTTGGGTTTGGGGAATGCTCTGCTGCATGCCTGAGCTAGTCCCCGCAGCACGGTGGAAAATACCCGCATGGAGCGAAATACTCTTTGCCCTAGCATCCCTTCAGCCTGAGAGAGAAGCGTGGTTGCACATGTCTGTCACCGCGCTCCCCAGGAGCACGTGTGGGGAAGGCGCAGCACGCCGCCCCCGGAGAAGAGAAGGAGCCCTTGGCCTTGGGGTCGGGAAACGCTCGGGAAGCAGGATAGCCTGCCGTGGCACGAGCAGCAGGCCGGTGGCAAGACAAGTGTCACCCGCTCCCTGTGCGGAGAGATGGAAGCCTGGCTGCTAAGGAGACATGAGGGGACGACTTGGGCAGGGGCACGTGCTATCCTCTGAAGAAGGAGACTGGGCAGAAGGCAGGCCAGTCTTGTGCCTCTGGTCCCAAGGGGACAGCATCTCCTTGGCCACCTGTCCCAAGGGCAGATTTGGGTTTGACACCATGTGCCATACCCACAACTCGCAGAAACAAGCCCATGGAGAAACGGGCAGTCAGATGCCGTCTTCCACCAAGATGTGGCAGCGATGTGGGTTGCAGGGGGTGTGCCGGGGAAGGAGTCGAGACTGTCCCCCACAGTTCCCCATCCTTGTGCACGGGCCGTTTGCAGGGATCCTGTCGCAACCTCTCTCCTGTGCTGAAGACACTGGCCTAGACCCCGAGTCTGCCTGAGTGCCAGAGCAAAAGGCAAAGCCTTACCTACCCCAGGAGATGGTAATAGGCACAGAGTGCCATGCTAGGCCACGCAAGCTGCTGCAGGGCTGTGACTGTGTCTGCTTAGTTCGGCTTAGCAAGTTGAAACCCGGGTGTGAACTTGGAGCCCGGTAAAGCAAGGCCCACGAGGCACCAGCTCTACCGCGATTCTTCTTCCCTGCCGCGACAGAGCGAACGACCAAAGTCTTGCTGAGGAAGCAGCAGCGTAATGCGGTTCGCGCCAAGTTGAAAACCTTTGGGAAAGCATAGCAGTCGCTGGGAAATCAGAGTCGGTTCTGCGGTCTCTTCTGCTGCTTGCCTGAGACCAGTCTCACGGTGGGTGAAACCCGCATACAGTGAAACCCCTTTGCCTGGGCATCCCCTCTGGGAAAGCACAGCATTCGTTGGGAAATCAGAATCGGATGTGTGTGATGCTGCAGCTTAATGCCTGAGCTAGTCTCCGCAGCACGGTGGAAGGCACCCGAATGGAGCGAAATCCTCTTTGCCCTAGCACTCCTCTGCCTGAGAGAGAAGTGCGGTTGCGCCTGTGGAAAGAGCCTTAAGGAAAGGGACACGTCTATCACTGCGCTCCCCAGGGGCATGTCTGTGGAAGGTGAAGCACGCTGCCCAGGGAGAAGAGCAGGAGCCGTTGGCTTTCCGGTTTGAAATGGTTGCGAAACAGGAGATCCGGCCCTGGCACGAACAGCGGACAGTGGCAATACAAGTGTCACCCGCTCCCTGTGCAGAGAGACAGTAGCCTGTCTGCTACGAAGAGAGGAAGGGCTGAGTAGGGCAGGGCGCGTGCTCCACTCTTAGAAAGAAGTCTGGGCAGAAAGCATGCCTGTCCTGAGCCTCTGGGCCCAAGGAGACAGCAGCTCCTTGGCCACCTGTCCCTGGGGCAGACATGCGCTAGCCACCAGGAGACTACGCTGAACTCGCAGAAACAGCTCCCTGAAATAACAGGGGGTCAGATGCCGTCTTCCTTCAGGATGTGGAAGCTTGGAGGTGGCATGGGGTTTCGGGTGATGGGGTGAGGACAGTCCCCGAAAGCTCCCTATTCAGTGCACGGGCGGTGTGCAGGGATCCTGTCACATCTCGTTTCCTGAGGGGAAAGCACTGGGCTAGTCCGCGAAAACGCCTGAGCACCAGAGTAAAAGGCCAAGCGATGCCTACACCGGGAGATGGTAGTGTGCATAGGGTGCCATCCTAGGCTCCGCATGCTACTGCAGGGTTGTGGCTGTGTCTGCTTAATTCGGCCTGGCAGGGCGAATCCAGGAGGCGAGCATGGAGCCAGGGAAAGCAAGGCTCAAAAGGCACCAGCTCTCCTGCAGTTCTGCTTCCCTGACGCGACTGAAGCCTTGCTGAGGAAACAGCGGTGAAGTGCTGTTCGCTCCAAGCCAAAGCCTCTGAGAAAGCACAGCATTCGCTGAGAAATGTTCTGCGGGCTACGGCTGCTTGCCTGAGCCCAGTCTCGCGGCTAGAGATAACCGCATACAGCGAAATCCTCTTTGCCTTGTCATCTACCCTGGGAAATGACAGCATTTGTTGGGAAATCTGAGTTGGGTTTGGGGAATGCTCTGCTGCATGCCTGAGCTAGTCCCCGCAGCACGGTGGAAAATACCCGCATGGAGCGAAATACTCTTTGCCCTAGCATCCCTTCAGCCTGAGAGAGAAGCGTGGTTGCACATGTCTGTCACCGCGCTCCCCAGGAGCACGTGTGGGGAAGGCGCAGCACGCCGCCCCCGGAGAAGAGAAGGAGCCCTTGGCCTTGGGGTCGGGAAACGCTCGGGAAGCAGGATAGCCTGCCGTGGCACGAGCAGCAGGCCGGTGGCAAGACAAGTGTCACCCGCTCCCTGTGCGGAGAGATGGAAGCCTGGCTGCTAAGGAGACATGAGGGGACGACTTGGGCAGGGGCACGTGCTATCCTCTGAAGAAGGAGACTGGGCAGAAGGCAGGCCAGTCTTGTGCCTCTGGTCCCAAGGGGACAGCATCTCCTTGGCCACCTGTCCCAAGGGCAGATTTGGGTTTGACACCATGTGCCATACCCACAACTCGCAGAAACAAGCCCATGGAGAAACGGGCAGTCAGATGCCGTCTTCCACCAAGATGTGGCAGCGATGTGGGTTGCAGGGGGTGTGCCGGGGAAGGAGTCGAGACTGTCCCCCACAGTTCCCCATCCTTGTGCACGGGCCGTTTGCAGGGATCCTGTCGCAACCTCTCTCCTGTGCTGAAGACACTGGCCTAGACCCCGAGTCTGCCTGAGTGCCAGAGCAAAAGGCAAAGCCTTACCTACCCCAGGAGATGGTAATAGGCACAGAGTGCCATGCTAGGCCACGCAATCTGCTGCAGGGCTGTGACTGTGTCTGCTTAGTTCGGCTTAGCAAGTTAAAACCCGGGTGTGAACTTGGAGCCCGGTAAAGCAAGGCCCACGAGGCACCAGCTCTACCGCGATTCTTCTTCCCTGCCGCGACAGAGCGAACGACCAAAGTCTTGCTGAGGAAGCAGCAGCGTAATGCGGTTCGCGCCAAGTTGAAAACCTTTGGGAAAGCATAGCAGTCGCTGGGAAATCAGAGTCGGTTCTGCGGTCTCTTCTGCTGCTTGCCTGAGACCAGTCTCACGGTGGGTGAAACCCGCATACAGTGAAACCCCTTTGCCTGGGCATCCCCTCTGGGAAAGCACAGCATTCGTTGGGAAATCAGAATCGGATGTGTGTGATGCTGCAGCTTAATGCCTGAGCTAGTCTCCGCAGCACGGTGGAAGGCACCCGAATGGAGCGAAATCCTCTTTGCCCTAGCACTCCTCTGCCTGAGAGAGAAGTGCGGTTGCGCCTGTGGAAAGAGCCTTAAGGAAAGGGACACGTCTATCACTGCGCTCCCCAGGGGCATGTCTGTGGAAGGTGAAGCACGCTGCCCAGGGAGAAGAGCAGGAGCCGTTGGCTTTCCGGTTTGAAATGGTTGCGAAACAGGAGATCCGGCCCTGGCACGAACAGCGGACAGTGGCAATACAAGTGTCACCCGCTCCCTGTGCAGAGAGACAGTAGCCTGTCTGCTACGAAGAGAGGAAGGGCTGAGTAGGGCAGGGCGCGTGCTCCACTCTTAGAAAGAAGTCTGGGCAGAAAGCATGCCTGTCCTGAGCCTCTGGGCCCAAGGAGACAGCAGCTCCTTGGCCACCTGTCCCTGGGGCAGACATGCGCTAGCCACCAGGAGACTACGCTGAACTCGCAGAAACAGCTCCCTGAAATAACAGGGGGTCAGATGCCGTCTTCCTTCAGGATGTGGAAGCTTGGAGGTGGCATGGGGTTTCGGGTGATGGGGTGAGGACAGTCCCCGAAAGCTCCCTATTCAGTGCACGGGCGGTGTGCAGGGATCCTGTCACATCTCGTTTCCTGAGGGGAAAGCACTGGGCTAGTCCGCGAAAACGCCTGAGCACCAGAGTAAAAGGCCAAGCGATGCCTACACCGGGAGATGGTAGTGTGCATAGGGTGCCATCCTAGGCTCCGCATGCTACTGCAGGGTTGTGGCTGTGTCTGCTTAATTCGGCCTGGCAGGGCGAATCCAGGAGGCGAGCATGGAGCCAGGGAAAGCAAGGCTCAAAAGGCACCAGCTCTCCTGCAGTTCTGCTTCCCTGACGCGACTGAAGCCTTGCTGAGGAAACAGCGGTGAAGTGCTGTTCGCTCCAAGCCAAAGCCTCTGAGAAAGCACAGCATTCGCTGAGAAATGTTCTGCGGGCTACGGCTGCTTGCCTGAGCCCAGTCTCGCGGCTGGAGATACCCGCATACAGCGAAATCCTCTTTGCCTTGTCATCTACCCTGGGAAATGACAGCATTTGTTGGGAAATCTGAGTTGGGTTTGGGGATGCTGCTGCTGCATGCCTGAGCTAGTCCCCGCAGCACGGTGGAAAATACCCGCATGGAGCGAAATACTCTTTGCCCTAGCATCCCTTCAGCCTGAGAGAGAAGCGTGGTTGCACATGTCTGTCACCGCGCTCCCCAGGAGCACGTGTGGGGAAGGCGCAGCACGCCGCCCCCGGAGAAGAGAAGGAGCCCTTGGCCTTGGGGTCGGGAAACGCTCGGGAAGCAGGATAGCCTGCCGTGGCACGAGCAGCAGGCCGGTGGCAAGACAAGTGTCACCCGCTCCCTGTGCGGAGAGATGGAAGCCTGGCTGCTAAGGAGACATGAGGGGACGACTAGGGCAGGGGCACGTGCTATCCTCTGAAGAAGGAGACTGGGCAGAAGGCAGGCCAGTCTTGTGCCTCTGGTCCCAAGGGGACAGCATCTCCTTGGCCACCTGTCCCAAGGGCAGATTTGGGTTTGACACCATGTGCCATACCCACAACTCGCAGAAACAAGCCCATGGAGAAACGGGCAGTCAGATGCCGTCTTCCACCAAGATGTGGCAGCGATGTGGGTTGCAGGGGGTGTGCCGGGGAAGGAGTGGAGACTGTCCCCCACAGTTCCCCATCCTTGTGCACGGGCCGTTTGCAGGGATCCTGTCGCAACCTCTCTCCTGTGCTGAAGACACTGGCCTAGACCCCGAGTCTGCCTGAGTGCCAGAGCAAAAGGCAAAGCCTTACCTTCCCCAGGAGATGGTAATAGGCACAGAGTGCCATGCTAGGCCACGCAAGCTGCTGCAGGGCTGTGACTGTGTCTGCTTAGTTCGGCTTAGCAAGTTGAAACCCGGGTGTGAACTTGGAGCCCGGTAAAGCAAGGCCCACGAGGCACCAGCTCTACCGCGATTCTTCTTCCCTGCCGCGATAGAGCGAACGACCAAAGTCTTGCTGAGGAAGCAGCAGCGTAATGCGGTTCGCGCCAAGTTGAAAACCTTTGGGAAAGCATAGCAGTCGCTGGGAAATCAGAGTCGGTTCTGCGGTCTCTTCTGCTGCTTGCCTGAGACCAGTCTCACGGTGGGTGAAACCCGCATACAGTGAAACCCCTTTGCCTGGGCATCCCCTCTGGGAAAGCACAGCATTCGTTGGGAAATCAGAATCGGATGTGTGTGATGCTGCAGCTTAATGCCTGAGCTAGTCTCCGCAGCACGGTGGAAGGCACCCGAATGGAGCGAAATCCTCTTTGCCCTAGCACTCCTCTGCCTGAGAGAGAAGTGCGGTTGCGCCTGTGGAAAGAGCCTTAAGGAAAGGGACACGTCTATCACTGCGCTCCCCAGGGGCATGTCTGTGGAAGGTGAAGCACGCTGCCCAGGGAGAAGAGCAGGAGCCGTTGGCTTTCCGGTTTGAAATGGTTGCGAAACAGGAGATCCGGCCCTGGCACGAACAGCGGACAGTTGCAATACAAGTGTCACCCGCTCCCTGTGCAGAGAGACAGTAGCCTGTCTGCTACGAAGAGAGGAAGGGCTGAGTAGGGCAGGGCGCGTGCTCCACTCTTAGAAAGAAGTCTGGGCAGAAAGCATGCCTGTCCTGAGCCTCTGGGCCCAAGGAGACAGCAGCTCCTTGGCCACCTGTCCCTGGGGCAGACATGCGCTAGCCACCAGGAGCCTACGCTGAACTCGCAGAAACAGCTCCCTGAAATAACAGGGGGTCAGATGCCGTCTTCCTTCAGGATGTGGAAGCTTGGAGGTGGCATGGGGTTTCGGGTGATGGGGTGAGGACAGTCCCCGAAAGCTCCCTATTCAGTGCACGGGCGGTGTGCAGGGATCCTGTCACATCTCGTTTCCTGAGGGGAAAGCACTGGGCTAGTCCGCGAAAACGCCTGAGCACCAGAGTAAAAGGCCAAGCGATGCCTACACCGGGAGATGGTAGTGTGCATAGGGTGCCATCCTAGGCTCCGCATGCTACTGCAGGGTTGTGGCTGTGTCTGCTTAATTCGGCCTGGCAGGGCGAATCCAGGAGGCGAGCATGGAGCCAGGGAAAGCAAGGCTCAAAAGGCACCAGCTCTCCTGCAGTTCTGCTTCCCTGACGCGACTGAAGCCTTGCTGAGGAAACAGCGGTGAAGTGCTGTTCGCTCCAAGCCAAAGCCTCTGAGAAAGCACAGCATTCGCTGAGAAATGTTCTGCGGGCTACGGCTGCTTGCCTGAGCCCAGTCTCGCGGCTGGAGATAACCGCATACAGCGAAATCCTCTTTGCCTTGTCATCTACCCTGGGAAATGACAGCATTTGTTGGGAAATCTGAGTTGGGTTTGGGGATGCTGCTGCTGCATGCCTGAGCTAGTCCCCGCAGCACGGTGGAAAATACCCGCATGGAGCGAAATACTCTTTGCCCTAGCATCCCTTCAGCCTGAGAGAGAAGCGTGGTTGCACATGTCTGTCACCGCGCTCCCCAGGAGCAAGTGTGGGGAAGGCGCAGCACGCCGCCCCCGGAGAAGAGAAGGAGCCCTTGGCCTTGGGGTCGGGAAACGCTCGGGAAGCAGGATAGCCTGCCGTGGCACGAGCAGCAGGCCGGTGGCAAGACAAGTGTCACCCGCTCCCTGTGCGGAGAGATGGAAGCCTGGCTGCTAAGGAGACATGAGGGGACGACTAGGGCAGGGGCACGTGCTATCCTCTGAAGAAGGAGACTGGGCAGAAGGCAGGCCAGTCTTGTGCCTCTGGTCCCAAGGGGACAGCATCTCCTTGGCCACCTGTCCCAAGGGCAGATTTGGGTTTGACACCATGTGCCATACCCACAACTCGCAGAAACAAGCCCATGGAGAAACGGGCAGTCAGATGCCGTCTTCCACCAAGATGTGGCAGCGATGTGGGTTGCAGGGGGTGTGCCGGGGAAGGAGTGGAGACTGTCCCCCACAGTTCCCCATCCTTGTCCACGGGCCGTTTGCAGGGATCCTATCGCAACCTCTCTCCTGTGCTGAAGACACTGGCCTAGACCCCGAGTCTGCCTGAGTGCCAGAGCAAAAGGCAAAGCCTTACCTACCCCAGGAGATGGTAATAGGCACAGAGTGCCATGCTAGGCCACGCAATCTGCTGCAGGGCTGTGACTGTTTCTGCTTAGTTCGGCTTAGCAAGTTAAAACCCGGGTGTGAACTTGGAGCCCGGTAAAGCAAGGCCCACGAGGCACCAGCTCTACCGCGATTCTTCTTCCCTGCCGCGACAGAGCGAACGACCAAAGTCTTGCTGAGGAAGCAGCAGCGTAATGCGGTTCGCGCCAAGTTGAAAACCTTTGGGAAAGCATAGCAGTCGCTGGGAAATCAGAGTCGGTTCTGCGGTCTCTTCTGCTGCTTGCCTGAGACCAGTCTCACGGTGGGTGAAACCCGCATACAGTGAAACCCCTTTGCCTGGGCATCCCCTCTGGGAAAGCACAGCATTCGTTGGGAAATCAGAATCGGATGTGTGTGATGCTGCAGCTTAATGCCTGAGCTAGTCTCCGCAGCACGGTGGAAGGCACCCGAATGGAGCGAAATCCTCTTTGCCCTAGCACTCCTCTGCCTGAGAGAGAAGTGCGGTTGCGCCTGTGGAAAGAGCCTTAAGGAAAGGGACACATCTATCACTGCGCTCCCCAGGGGCATGTCTGTGGAAGGTGAAGCACGCTGCCCAGGGAGAAGAGCAGGAGCCGTTGGCTTTCCGGTTTGAAATGGTTGCGAAACAGGAGATCGGGCCCTGGCACGAACAGCGGACAGTGGCAATACAAGTGTCACCCGCTCCCTGTGCAGGGAGACAGTAGCCTGTCTGCTACGAAGAGAGGAAGGGCTGAGTAGGGCAGGGCGCGTGCTCCACTCTTAGAAAGAAGTCTGGGCAGAAAGCATGCCTGTCCTGCGCCTCTGGGCCCAAGGAGACAGCAGCTCCTTGGCCACCTGTCCCTGGGGCAGACATGCGCTAGCCACCAGGAGCCTACGCGGAACTCGCAGGAACAGCTCCCTGAAATAACAGGGGGTCAGATGCCGTCTTCCTTCAGGATGTGGAAGCTTGGAGGTGGCATGGGGTTTCGGGTGATGGGGTGAGGACAGTCCCCGAAAGCTCCCTATTCAGTGCACGGGCGGTGTGCAGGGATCCTGTCACATCTCGTTTCCTGAGGGGAAAGCACTGGGCTAGTCCGCGAGAACGCCTGAGCACCAGAGTAAAAGGCCAAGCGATGCCTACACCGGGAGATGGTAGTGTGCATAGGGTGCCATCCTAGGCTCCGCATGCTACTGCAGGGTTGTGGCTGTGTCTGCTTAATTCGGCCTGGCAGGGCGAATCCAGGAGGCGAGCATGGAGCCAGGGAAAGCAAGGCTCAAAAGGCACCAGCTCTCCTGCAGTTCTGCTTCCCTGACGCGACTGAAGCCTTGCTGAGGAAACAGCGGTGAAGTGCTGTTCGCTCCAAGCCAAAGCCTCTGAGAAAGCACAGCATTCGCTGAGAAATGTTCTGCGGGCTACGGCTGCTTGCCTGAGCCCAGTCTCGCGGCTGGAGATACCCGCATACAGCGAAATCCTCTTTGCCTTGTCATCTACCCTGGGAAATGACAGCATTTGTTGGGAAATCTGAGTTGGGTTTGGGGATGCTGCTGCTGCATGCCTGAGCTAGTCCCCGCAGCACGGTGGAAAATACCCGCATGGAGCGAAATACTCTTTGCCCTAGCATCCCTTCAGCCTGAGAGAGAAGCGTGGTTGCACATGTCTGTCACCGCGCTCCCCAGGAGCACGTGTGGGGAAGGCGCAGCACGCCGCCCCCGGAGAAGAGAAGGAGCCCTTGGCCTTGGGGTCGGGAAACGCTCGGGAAGCAGGATAGCCTGCCGTGGCACGAGCAGCAGGCCGGTGGCAAGACAAGTGTCACCCGCTCCCTGTGCGGAGAGATGGAAGCCTGGCTGCTAAGGAGACATGAGGGGACGACTAGGGCAGGGGCACGTGCTATCCTCTGAAGAAGGAGACTGGGCAGAAGGCAGGCCAGTCTTGTGCCTCTGGTCCCAAGGGGACAGCATCTCCTTGGCCACTTGTCCCAAGGGCAGATTTGGGTTTGACACCATGTGCCATACCCACAACTCGCAGAAACAAGCCCATGGAGAAACGGGCAGTCAGATGCCGTGTTCCACCAAGATGTGGCAGCGATGTGGGTTGCAGGGGGTGTGCCGGGGAAGGAGTCGAGACTGTCCCCCACAGTTCCCCATCCTTGTGCACGGGCCGTTTGCAGGGATCCTGTCGCAACCTCTCTCCTGTGCTGAAGACACTGGCCTAGACCCCGAGTCTGCCTGAGTGCCAGAGCAAAAGGCAAAGCCTTACCTACCCCAGGAGATGGTAATAGGCACAGAGTGCCATGCTAGGCCACGCAAGCTGCTGCAGGGCTGTGACTGTGTCTGCTTAGTTCGGCTTAGCAAGTTGAAACCCGGGTGTGAACTTGGAGCCCGGTAAAGCAAGGCCCACGAGGCACCAGCTCTACCGCGATTCTTCTTCCCTGCCGCGATAGAGCGAACGACCAAAGTCTTGCTGAGGAAGCAGCAGCGTAATGCGGTTCGCGCCAAGTTGAAAACCTTTGGGAAAGCATAGCAGTCGCTGGGAAATCAGAGTCGGTTCTGCGGTCTCTTCTGCTGCTTGCCTGAGACCAGTCTCACGGTGGGTGAAACCCGCATACAGTGAAACCCCTTTGCCTGGGCATCCCCTCTGGGAAAGCACAGCATTCGTTGGGAAATCAGAATCGGATGTGTGTGATGCTGCAGCTTAATGCCTGAGCTAGTCTCCGCAGCACAGTGGAAGGCACCCGAATGGAGCGAAATCCTCTTTGCCCTAGCACTCCTCTGCCTGAGAGAGAAGTGCGGTTGCGCCTGTGGAAAGAGCCTTAAGGAAAGGGACACGTCTATCACTGCGCTCCCCAGGGGCATGTCTGTGGAAGGTGAAGCACGCTGCCCAGGGAGAAGAGCTGGAGCCGTTGGCTTTCCGGTTTGAAATGGTTGCGAAACAGGAGATCCGGCCCTGGCACGAACAGCGGACAGTGGCAATACAAGTGTCACCCGCTCCCTGTGCAGAGAGACAGTAGCCTGTCTGCTACGAAGAGAGGAAGGGCTGAGTAGGGCAGGGCGCGTGCTCCACTCTTAGAAAGAAGTCTGGGCAGAAAGCATGCCTGTCCTGAGCCTCTGGGCCCAAGGAGACAGCAGCTCCTTGGCCACCTGTCCCTGGGGCAGACATGCGCTAGCCACCAGGAGCCTACGCTGAACTCGCAGAAACAGCTCCCTGAAATAACAGGGGGTCAGATGCCGTCTTCCTTCAGGATGTGGAAGCTTGGAGGTGGCATGGGGTTTCGGGTGATGGGGTGAGGACAGTCCCCGAAAGCTCCCTATTCAGTGCACGGGCGGTGTGCAGGGATCCTGTCACATCTCGTTTCCTGAGGGGAAAGCACTGGGCTAGTCCGCGAAAACGCCTGAGCACCAGAGTAAAAGGCCAAGCGATGCCTACACCGGGAGATGGTAGTGTGCATAGGGTGCCATCCTAGGCTCCGCATGCTACTGCAGGGTTGTGGCTGTGTCTGCTTAATTCGGCCTGGCAGGGTGAACCCAGGAGGCGAACATGGAGCCTGGGAAAGCAAGGCTCAAAAGGCACCAGCTCTACCACAGCTCTGCTTCCCTGACGGGACTGAAGCCTTGCTGAGGAAGCAGCGGCGAAGTGCTGTTTGCTCCAAGCCAAAGCCTCTGAGAAAGCACAGCATTCGCTTAGAAATGTTCTGCGGGCTACTGCTGCTTGCCTGAGCCCATTCTCGCGGCTGGACATACCCGCATACAGCGAAATCCTCTTTGCCTTGTCATCTATTCTGGAAAATCACAGCATTCGTTGGGAAAACTCAGTTTGGTTTGGGGATGATGCTGCTGTTTGCCTGAGCTAGTCTCCGCAGCACGGTGAAAGATACCCGCATGGAGCGAAATCCTCTTTGCCCTAGCACCCCTCTGCCTGAGAGAGAAGCAGGGTTGCACATGTCTGTCACCGCGCTCCCCAGGAGCAAGTGTGGGGAAGGCGCAGCATGCAGCCCCCGGAGAAGAGAAGGAGCCCTAGGCCTTGGGGACGGGAAACGCTCGGGAAGCAGGATAACCAGCCATGGCACGAACAGTAGGCCGGTAGCAAGACAAGTGTCACCCGCTCCCTGTGCGGAGGGATGGAAGTCTGGCTGCTAAGGAGACATGAAGGGACGACTAAGGCAAGGGCGTGATCTCCACTCTGAGGAAGGAGTCTGGGCAGAAAGCAGGCCTGTCCTGTGCCTCTGGTACCAAGGGGACAGCATCTCCTTGGCCACCTGTCCCAAGGGCAGACTTGGGCCTGCCACCAGGTGCCATACCCGCAACTCCCAGAAACAATCCCATGGAGCAACGGGCAGTCAGATGCCGTCTTCCACCAAGATGTGGCAGCGATGTGGGTGGCAGGGGGTGTGCCGGGGAAGGAGTGGAGACTGTCCCCCATAGTTCCCCATCCTAGTGCACGGGCCGTTTGCAGGGATCCTGTCCCACCTCTCTCCTGTGCTGAAGGCATTGTCCTACACCCCGAGTATGCCTGAGCGCCAGAACAAAAGGCAAAGCCTTACCTACCCCTAGGAGATGGTAATAGTATAGAGTGCCTTGCTAGGCCATGCAAGTTGCTGCAGGGCTGTGTCTGTGTCTGCTTAGTACGGCTTAGCAAGTTGAAACCCGGGTGTGACCTTGGAGCCCGGGAAAGCAAGGCCCAAGAGTTCCAGCTCTCCCGCTGTTCTTCCTTCCCTCCGCGACAGACCGAACGATCAAAGCCTTGCTGAGGAAGCAGCAGCGTAGTGCAGTTCGCGCCAAGTTGAAAACCTTTGGGAAAGCATAGCAGTCGCTGGGAAATCAGAGTTGTTTCTGAGGTCTCTTCTGCTGATTGCCTGAACCCAGTCTCGCGGTGGGAGAAACCCGCATAGAGCGAAACCCCTTTGCCCGGGCATCCCCTCTGGGAAAGCACAGCTTTTGTTGGGAAATCAGAATCGGATGTGTGTGATGCTGCGGCGTAATGCCTGAGCTAGTCTCCGCAGCACGGTGGAAGATACCCGCTTGGAGCGAAATCCTCTTTGCCCTATCACCCCTCTGCCTGAGAGAAGCGCGGTTGCGACTGTGGAAAGAGCCTTAAGGAAAGGGACACGTCTATCACTGCGCTCCCCAGGAGCATGTCTGTGGAAGGTGCAGCACGGTGCCCAGGGAGAAGAGTAGGAGCCATTGGCTTTCTGGTCTGGAATCGGTTGTAAAACAGGAGAGCTGGCCCTGGCAGGCACAGCGGCCGGTGGCAATACAAGTGTCACCCGCTCCCTGTGCGGAGAGACGGAAGCCTCTCTGCTATAGAGGAGTGGATGAGTAAGGCAGGGCGCGTGCTCCACTCTTAGAAAGGAGTCTGGGCAGAAAGCATGCCTATCCTGAGCCTCTGGGCCCAAGGAGACAGCAGCTCCTTGGCCACCTGTCCCTGGGGCAGACATGCGCAAGCCACCAGGAGCCTACGCTGAACTCGCAGAAACAGCTCCCTGAAATAACAGGGAGTCAGATGCCGTCTTCCTTTAGGATGTGGATGCTTGGAGGTGGCATGAGGTTTAGGGTGATGGGGTGAGGACAGTCCCCGAAAGCTCCCTATTCAGTGCACGGGCGGTGTGCAGGGATCCTGTCACGTCTCCTTTCCTGTGGGGAAAGCACTGGGCTAGTCCGCGAAAACGCCTGAGCTCCAGAGTAAATGGCCAAGCGATGCCTACACCGGGAGATGGTAGTGTGCATAGGGTGCCATCCTAGGCTCCACACGCTACTGCAGGGTTGTGGCTGTGTCTGCTTAATTCGGCCTGGCAGGGCGAATCCAGGAGGCGAGCATGGAGCCCGGGAAAGCAAGGCTCAAAAGGCACCAGCTCTCCTGCAGTTCTGCTTCCCTGACGCGACTGAAGCCTTGCTGAGGAAACAGCGGTGAAGTGCTGTTCGCTCCAAGCCAAAGCCTCTGAGAAAGCACAGCATTCGCTGAGAAATGTTCTGCGGGCTACGGCTGCTTGCCTGAGCCCAGTCTCGCGGCTGGAGATACCCGCATACAGCGAAATCCTCTTTGCCTTGTCATCTACCCTGGGAAATGACAGCATTTGTTGGGATATCTGAGTTGGGTTTGGGGATGCTGCTGCTGCATGCCTGAGCTAGTCCCCGCAGCACGGTGGAAAATACCCGCATGGAGCGAAATACTCTTTGCCCTAGCATCCCTTCAGCCTGAGAGAGAAGCGTGGTTGCACATGTCTGTCACCGCGCTCCCCAGGAGCAAGTGTGGGGAAGGCGCAGCACGCCGCCCCCGGAGAAGAGAAGGAGCCCTTGGCCTTGGGGTCGGGAAACGCTCGGGAAGCAGGATAGCCTGCCGTGGCACGAGCAGCAGGCCGGTGGCAAGACAAGTGTCACCCGCTCCCTGTGCGGAGAGATGGAAGCCTGGCTGCTAAGGAGACATGAGGGAACGACTTGGGCAGGGGCACGTGCTATCCTCTGAAGAAGGAGACTGGGCAGAAGGCAGGCCAGTCTTGTGCCTCTGGTCCCAAGGGGACAGCATCTCCTTGGCCACCTGTCCCAAGGGCAGATTTGGGTTTGACACCATGTGCCATACCCACAACTCGCAGAAACAAGCCCATGGAGAAACGGGCAGTCAGATGCCGTCTTCCACCAAGATGTGGCAGCGATGTGGGTTGCAGGGGGTGTGCCGGGGAAGGAGTGGAGACTGTCCCCCACAGTTCCCCATCCTTGTGCACGGGCCGTTTGCAGGGATCCTGTCGCAACCTCTCTCCTGTGCTGAAGACACTGGCCTAGACCCCGAGTCTGCCTGAGTGCCAGAGCAAAAGGCAAAGCCTTACCTACCCCAGGAGATGGTAATAGGCACAGAGTGCCATGCTAGGCCACGCAATCTGCTGCAGGGCTGTGACTGTGTCTGCTTAGTTCGGCTTAGCAAGTTGAAACCCGGGTGTGAACTTGGAGCCCGGTAAAGCAAGGCCCACGAGGCACCAGCTCTACCGCGATTCTTCTTCCCTGCCGCGACAGAGCGAACGACCAAAGTCTTGCTGAGGAAGCAGCAGCGTAATGCGGTTCGTGCCAAGTTGAAAACCTTTGGGAAAGCATAGCAGTCGCTGGGAAATCAGAGTCGGTTCTGCGGTCTCTTCTGCTGCTTGCATGAGACCAGTCTCACGGTGGGTGAAACCCGCATACAGTGAAACCCCTTTGCCTGGGCATCCCCTCTGGGAAAGCACAGCATTCGTTGGGAAATCAGAATCGGATATGTGTGATGCTGCAGCTTAATGCCTGAGCTAGTCTCCGCAGCACGGTGGAAGGCACCCGAATGGAGCGAAATCCTCTTTGCCCTAGCACTCCTCTGCCTGAGAGAGAAGTGCGGTTGCGCCTGTGGAAAGAGCCTTAAGGAAAGGGACACGTCTATCACTGCGCTCCCCAGGAGCATGTCTGTGGAAGGTGCAGCACGGTGCCCAGGGAGAAGAGGAGGAGCCATTGGCTTTCTGGTCTGGAATCGGTTGTAAAACAGGAGATCGGGCCCTGGCACGAACAGCGGACAGTGGCAATACAAGTGTCACCCGCTCCCTGTGCAGAGAGACAGTAGCCTGTCTGCTACGAAGAGAGGAAGGGCTGAGTAGGGCAGGGCGCGTGCTCCACTCTTAGAAAGAAGTCTGGGCAGAAAGCATGCCTGTCCTGAGCCTCTGGGCCCAAGGAGACAGCAGCTCCTTGGCCACCTGTCCCTGGGGTAGACATGCGCTAGCCAGCAGGAGCCTACGCTGAACTCGCAGAAACAGCTCCCTGAAATAACAGGGGGTCAGATGCCGTCTTCCTTCAGGATGTGGAAGTTTGGAGGTGGCATGGGGTTTCGGGTGATGGGGTGAGGACAGTCCCCGAAAGCTCCCTATTCAGTGCACGGGCGGTGTGCAGGGATCCTGTCACATCTCGTTTCCTGAGGGGAAAGCACTGGGCTAGTCCGCGAAAACGCCTGAGCACCAGAGTAAAAGGCCAAGCGATGCCTACACCGGGAGATGGTAGTGTGCATAGGGTGCCATCCTAGGCTCCGCATGCTACTGCAGGGTTGTGGCTGTGTCTGCTTAATTCGGCCTGGCAGGGCGAATCCAGGAGGCGAGCATGGAGCCAGGGAAAGCAAGGCTCAAAAGGCACCAGCTCTCCTGCAGTTCTGCTTCCCTGACGCGACTGAAGCCTTGCTGAGGAAACAGCGGTGAAGTGCTGTTCGCTCCAAGCCAAAGCCTCTGAGAAAGCACAGCATTCGCTGAGAAATGTTCTGCGGGCTACGGCTGCTTGCCTGAGCCCAGTCTCGCGGCTGGAGATACCCGCATACAGCGAAATCCTCTTTGCCTTGTCATCTACCCTGGGAAATGACAGCATTTGTTGGGAAATATGAGTTGGGTTTGGGGATGCTGCTGCTGCATGCCTGAGCTAGTCCCCGCAGCACGGTGGAAAATACCCGCATGGAGCGAAATACTCTTTGCCCTAGCATCCCTTCAGCCTGAGAGAGAAGCGTGGTTGCACATGTCTGTCACCGCGCTCCCCAGGAGCAAGTGTGGGGAAGGCGCAGCACGCCGCCCCCGGAGAAGAGAAGGAGCCCTTGGCCTTGGGGTCGGGAAACGCTCGGGAAGCAGGATAGCCTGCCGTGGCACGAGCAGCAGGCCGGTGGCAAGACAAGTGTCACCCGCTCCCTGTGCGGAGAGATGGAAGCCTGGCTGCTAAGGAGACATGAGGGGACGACTAGGGCAGGGGCACGTGCTATCCTCTGAAGAAGGAGACTGGGCAGAAGGCAGGCCAGTCTTGTGCCTCTGGTCCCAAGGGGACAGCATCTCCTTGGCCACCTGTCCCAAGGGCAGATTTGGGTTTGACACCATGTGCCATACCCACAACTCGCAGAAACAAGCCCATGGAGAAACGGGCAGTCAGATGCCGTCTTCCACCAAGATGTGGCAGCGATGTGGGTTGCAGGGGGTGTGCCGGGGAAGGAGTGGAGACTGTCCCCCACAGTTCCCCATCCTTGTGCACGGGCCGTTTGCAGGGATCCTGTCGCAACCTCTCTCCTGTGCTGAAGACACTGGCCTAGACCCCGAGTCTGCCTGAGTGCCAGAGCAAAAGGCAAAGCCTTACCTACCCCAGGAGATGGTAATAGGCACAGAGTGCCATGCTAGGCCACGCAAGCTGCTGCAGGGCTGTGACTGTGTCTGCTTAGTTCGGCTTAGCAAGTTGAAACCCGGGTGTGAACTTGGAGCCCGGTAAAGCAAGGCCCACGAGGCACCAGCTCTACCGCGATTCTTCTTCCCTGCCGCGATAGAGCGAACGACCAAAGTCTTGCTGAGGAAGCAGCAGCGTAATGCGGTTCGCGCCAAGTTGAAAACCTTTGGGAAAGCATAGCAGTCGCTGGGAAATCAGAGTCGGTTCTGCGGTCTCTTCTGCTGCTTGCCTGAGACCAGTCTCACGGTGGGTGAAACCCGCATACAGTGAAACCCCTTTGCCTGGGCATCCCCTCTGGGAAAGCACAGCATTCGTTGGGAAATCAGAATCGGATGTGTGTGATGCTGCAGCTTAATGCCTGAGCTAGTCTCCGCAGCACGGTGGAAGGCACCCGAATGGAGCGAAATCCTCTTTGCCCTAGCACTCCTCTGCCTGAGAGAGAAGTGCGGTTGCGCCTGTGGAAAGAGCCTTAAGGAAAGGGACACGTCTATCACTGCGCTCCCCAGGGGCATGTCTGTGGAAGGTGAAGCACGCTGCCCAGGGAGAAGAGCAGGAGCCGTTGGCTTTCCGGTTTGAAATGGTTGCGAAACAGGAGATCCGGCCCTGGCACGAACAGCGGACAGTGGCAATACAAGTGTCACCCGCTCCCTGTGCAGAGAGACAGTAGCCTGTCTGCTACGAAGAGAGGAAGGGCTGAGTAGGGCAGGGCGCGTGCTCCACTCTTAGAAAGAAGTCTGGGCAGAAAGCATGCCTGTCCTGAGCCTCTGGGCCCAAGGAGACAGCAGCTCCTTGGCCACCTGTCCCTGGGGAAGACATGCGCTAGCCACCAGGAGCCTACGCTGAACTCGCAGAAACAGCTCCCTGAAATAACAGGGGGTCAGATGCCGTCTTCCTTCAGGATGTGGAAGCTTGGAGGTGGCATGGGGTTTCGGGTGATGGGGTGAGGACAGTCCCCGAAAGCTCCCTATTCAGTGCACGGGCGGTGTGCAGGGATCCTGTCACATCTCGTTTCCTGAGGGGAAAGTACTGGGCTAGTCCGCGAAAACGCCTGAGCACCAGAGTAAAAGGCCAAGCGATGCCTACACCGGGAGATGGTAGTGTGCATAGGGTGCCATCCTAGGCTCCGCATGCTACTGCAGGGTTGTGGCTGTGTCTTCTTAATTCGGCCTGGCAGGGTGAACCCAGGAGGCGAACATGGAGCCTGGGAAAGCAAGGCTCAAAAGGCACCAGCTCTACCACAGCTCTGCTTCCCTGACGGGACTGAAGCCTTGCTGAGGAAGCAGCGGTGAAGTGCTGTTTGCTCCAAGCCAAAGCCTCTGAGAAAGCACAGCATTCGCTTAGAAATGTTCTGCGGGCTACTGCTTCTTTCCTGAGCCCATTCTCGCGGCTGGACATACCCGCATACAGCGAAATCCTCTTTGCCTTGTCATCTACTCTGGAAAATCACAGCATTCGTTGGGAAAACTCAGTTTGGTTTGGCGATGATGCTGCTGTTTGCCTGAGCTAGTCTCCGCAGCACGGTGAAAGATACCCGCATGGAGCGAAATCCTCTTTGCCCTAGCACCCCTCTGCCTGAGAGAGAAGCAGGGTTGCACATGTCTGTCACCGCGCTCCCCAGGAGCAAGTGTGGGGAAGGCGCAGCATGCAGCCCCCGGAGAAGAGAAGGAGCCCTAGGCCTTGGGGACGGGAAACGCTCGGGAAGCAGGATAGCCAGCCATGGCACGAACAGTAGGCCGGTAGCAAGACAAGTGTCACCCGCTCCCTGTGCGGAGGGATGGAAGTCTGGCTGCTAAGGAGACATGAAGGGACGACTAAGGCAAGGGCGTGATCTCCACTCTGAGGAAGGAGTCTGGGCAGAAAGCAGGCCTGTCCTGTGCCTTTGGTACCAAGGGGACAGCATCTCATTGGCCACCTGTCCCTAGGGCAGACTTGGGCCTGCCACCAGGTGCCATACCCGCAACTCCCAGAAACAATCCCATGGAGCAACGGGCAGTCAGATGCCGTCTTCCACCAAGATGTGGCAGCGATGTGGGTGGCAGGGGGTGTGCCGGGGAAGGAGTGGAGACTGTCCCCCATAGTTCCCCATCCTAGTGCATGGGCCGTTTGCAGGGATCCTGTCCCACCTCTCTCCTGTGCTGAAGGCATTGTCCTACACCCCGAGTATGCCTGAGCGCCAGAACAAAAGGCAAAGCCTTACCTACCCCTAGGAGATGGTAATAGTATAGAGTGCCATGCTAGGCCATGCAAGTTGCTGCAGGGCTGTGTCTGTGTCTGCTTAGTTCGGCTTAGCAAGTTGAAACCCGGGTTTGACCTTGGAGCCCGGGAAAGCAAGGCCCAAGAGTCACCAGCTCTCCCGCTGTTCTTCCTTCCTGCCGCGACAGACCGAACGATCAAAGCCTTGCTGAGGAAGCAGCAGCGTAGTGCGGTTCGCGCCAAGTTGAAAACCTCTGGGAAAGCATAGCAGTCGCTGGGAAATCAGAGTTGTTTCTGAGGTCTCTTCAGCTGCTTGCCTGAACCCAGTCTCGCGGTGGGAGAAACCCGCATAGAGCGAAACCCCTTTGCCCGGGCATCCCCTCTGGGAAAGCACAGCTTTTGTTGGGAAATCAGAATCGGATGTGTGTGATGCTGCGGCGTAATGCCTGAGCTAGTCTCCGCAGCACGGTGGAAGATACCCGCTTGGAGCGAAATCCTCTTTGCCCTATCACCCCTCTGCCTGAGAGAAGCGCGGTTGCGACTGTGGAAAGAGCCTTAAGGAAAGGGACACGTCTATCACTGCGCTCCCCAGGAGCATGTCTGTGGAAGGTGCAGCACGGTGCCCAGGGAGAAGAGTAGGAGCCATTGGCTTTCTGGTCTGGAATCGGTTGTAAAACAGGAGAGCTGGCCCTGGCAGGCACAGCGGCCGGTGGCAATACAAGTGTCACCCGCTCCCTGTGCAGAGAGACGGAAGCCTCTCTGCTACAGAGGAGTGGATGAGTAAGGCAGGGCGCGTGCTCCACTCTTAGAAAGGAGTCTGGGCAGAAAGCATGCCTATCCTGAGCCTCTGGGCCCAAGGAGACAGCAGCTCCTTGGCCACCTGTCCCTGGGGCAGACATGCGCAAGCCACCAGGAGCCTACGCTGAACTCGCAGAAACAGCTCCCTGAAATAACAGGGAGTCAGATGCCGTCTTCCTTCAGGATGTGGATGCTTGGAGGTGGCATGAGGTTTAGGGTGATGGGGTGAGGACAGTCCCCAAAAGCTCCCTATTCAGTGCACGGGCGGTGTGCAGGGATCCTGTCAGGTCTCCTTTCCTGTGGGGAAAGCACTGGGCTAGTCCGTGAAAACGCCTGAGCGCCAGAGTAAAAGGCCAAGCGATGCCTACACCGGGAGATGGTAGTGTGCATAGGATGCCATCCTAGGCTCCACACGCTACTGCAGGGTTGTGGCTGTGTCTGCTTAATTCGGCCTGGCAGGGCGAATCCAGGAGGCGAGCATGGAGCCCGGGAAAGCAAGGCTCAAAAGGCACCAGCTCTCCTGCAGTTATGCTTCCTTGACGCGACTGAAGCCTTGCTGAGGAAGCAGCGGTGAAGTGCTGTTCGCTCCAAGCCAAAGCCTCTGAGAAAGCACAGCATTCGCTGAGAAATGTTCTGCAGGCTACGGCTGCTTGCCTGAGCCCAGTCTCGCGGCTGGAGATACCCGCATACAGCGAAATCCTCTTTGCCTTGTCATCTACCCTGGGAAATGACAGCATTTGTTGGGAAATCTGAGTTGGGTTTGGGGATGCTGCTGCTGCATGCCTGAGCTAGTCCCCGCAGCACGGTGGAAAATACCCGCATGGAGCGAAATACTCTTTGCCCTAGCATCCCTTCAGCCTGAGAGAGAAGCGTGGTTGCACATGTCTGTCACCGCGCTCCCCAGGAGCAAGTGTGGGGAAGGCACAGCACGCCGCCCCCGGAGAAGAGAAGGAGCCCTTGGCCTTGGGGTCGGGAAACGCTCGGGAAGCAGGATAGCCTGCCGTGGCACGAGCAGCAGGCCGGTGGCAAGACAAGTGTCACCCGCTCCCTGTGCGGAGAGATGGAAGCCTGGCTGCTAAGGAGACATGAGGGGACGACTAGGGCAGGGGCACGTGCTATCCTCTGAAGAAGGAGACTGGGCAGAAGGCAGGCCAGTCTTGTGCCTCTGGTCCCAAGGGGACAGCATCTCCTTGGCCACCTGTCCCAAGGGCAGATTTGGGTTTGACACCATGTGCCATACCCACAACTCGCAGAAACAAGCCCATGGAGAAACGGGCAGTCAGATGCCGTCTTCCACCAAGATGTGGCAGCGATGTGGGTTGCAGGGGGTGTGCCGGGGAAGGAGTGGAGACTGTCCCCCACAGTTCCCCATCCTTGTGCACGGGCTGTTTGCAGGGATCCTGTCGCAACCTCTCTCCTGTGCTGAAGACACTGGCCTAGACCCCGAGTCTGCCTGAGTGCCAGAGCAAAAGGCAAAGCCTTACCTACCCCAGGAGATGGTAATAGGCACAGAGTGCCATGCTAGGCCACGCAAGCTGCTGCAGGGCTGTGACTGTGTCTGCTTAGTTCGGCTTAGCAAGTTGAAACCCGGGTGTGAACTTGGAGCCCGGTAAAGCAAGGCCCACGAGGCACCAGCTCTACCGCGATTCTTCTTCCCTGCCGCGACAGAGCGAACGACCAAAGTCTTGCTGAGGAAGCAGCAGCGTAATGCGGTTCGCGCCAAGTTGAAAACCTTTGGGAAAGCATAGCAGTCGCTGGGAAATCAGAGTCGGTTCTGCGGTCTCTTCTGCTGCTTGCCTGAGACCAGTCTCACGGTGGGTGAAACCCGCATACAGTGAAACCCCTTTGCCTGGGCATCCCCTCTGGGAAAGCACAGCATTCGTTGGGAAATCAGAATCGGATGTGTGTGATGCTGCAGCTTAATGCCTGAGCTAGTCTCCGCAGCACGGTGGAAGGCACCCGAATGGAGCGAAATCCTCTTTGCCCTAGCACTCCTCTGCCTGAGAGAGAAGTGCGGTTGCGCCTGTGGAAAGAGCCTTAAGGAAAGGGACACGTCTATCACTGCGCTCCCCAGGGGCATGTCTGTGGAAGGTGAAGCACGCTGCCCAGGAAGAAGAGCAGGAGCCGTTGGCTTTCCGGTTTGAAATGGTTGCGAAACAGGAGATCCGGCCCTGGCACGAACAGCGGACAGTGGCAATACAAGTGTCACCCGCTCCCTGTGCAGAGAGACAGTAGCCTGTCTGCTACGAAGAGAGGAAGGGCTGAGTAGGGCAGGGCGCGTGCTCCACTCTTAGAAAGAAGTCTGGGCAGAAAGCATGCCTGTCCTGAGCCTCTGGGCCCAAGGAGACAGCAGCTCCTTGGCCACCTGTCCCTGGGGCAGACATGCGCTAGCCACCAGGAGCCTACGCTGAACTCGCAGAAACAGCTCCCTGAAATAACAGGGGGTCAGATGCCGTCTTCCTTCAGGATGTGGAAGCTTGGAGGTGGCATGGGGTTTCGGGTGATGGGGTGAGGACAGTCCCCGAAAGCTCCCTATTCAGTGCACGGGCGGTGTGCAGGGATCCTGTCACATCTCGTTTCCTGAGGGGAAAGCACTGGGCTAGTCCGCGAAAACGCATGAGCGCCAGAGTAAAAGGCCAAGCGATGCCTACACCGGGATATGGTAGTGTGCATAGGGTGCCATCCTAGGCTCCGCATGCTACTGCAGGGTTGTGGCTGTGTCTGCTTAATTCGGCCTGGCAGGGCGAATCCAGGAGGCGATCATGGAGCCCGGGAAAGCAAGGCCCTAAAGGCACCAGCTTTACGACAGCTCTGCTTCTCTGACGCAACTGAAGCCTTGCTGAGGAAGCAGCGGCGAAGTGCTGTTCGCTCCAAGCCAAAGCCTCTGAGAAAGCACAGCATTCGATGAGAAATGTTCTGCGGGCTACTGCTGCTTGCCTGAGCCCATTCTCGCGGCTGGACATACCCGCATACAGCGAAATCCTCTTTGCCTTGTCTTCTACCCTGGAAAATCACAGCATTCGTTGGGAAAACTGAGTTGGGTTTGGGGATTCTGCTGCTGTTTGCCTGAGCTAGTCTCCGCAGCACGGTGAAAGATACCCGCATGGAGCAAAATCCTCTTTGCCCTAGCACCCCTCTGCCTGAGAGAGAAGCGTGGTTGCACATGTCTGTCACCGCGCTCCCCAGGAGCAAGTGTGGAGAAGGCGCAGCATGCAGCCCCAGGAGAAGAGAAGGAGCCCTAGGCCTTGGGGACGGGAAACGCTCGGGAAGCAGGATAGCCAGCCATGGCACGAACAGTAGGCCGGTAGCAAGACAAGTGTCACCCGCTCCCTGTGCGGAGGGATGGAAGTCTGGCTGCTAAGGAGACATGAAGGGACGACTAGGGCAGGGGCACGTGCTATCCTCCTGGGCACGTGCCCAGGAGACTGGGCAGAAGGCAGGCCAGTCTTGTGCCTCTGGTCCCAAGGGGACAGCATCTCCTTGGCCACCTGTCCCAAGGGCAGATTTGGGTTTGACACCATGTGCCATACCCACAACTCGCAGAAACAAGCCCATGGAGAAACGGGCAGTCAGATGCCGTCTTCCACCAAGATGTGGCAGCAATGTGGGTTGCAGGGGGTGTGCCGGGGAAGGAGTGGAGACTGTCCCCCACAGTTCCCCATCCTTGTGCAAGGGCCGTTTGCAGGGATCCTGTCGCAACCTCTCTCCTGTGCTGAAGACACTGGCCTAGACCCCGAGTCTGCCTGAGTGCCAGAGCAAAAGGCAAAGCCTTACCTACCCCAGGAAATGGTAATAGGCACAGAGTGCCATGCTAGGCCACGCAAGCTGCTGCAGGGCTGTGACTGTGTCTGCTTAGTTCGGCTTAGCAAGTTGAAACCCGGGTGTGAACATGGAGCCCGGTAAAGCAAGGCCCACGAGGCACCAGCTCTACCGCGATTCCTCTTCCCTGCCGCGACAGAGCGAACGACCAAAGTCTTGCTGAGGAAGCAGCAGCGTAATGCGGTTCGCGCCAAGTTGAAAACCTTTGGGAAAGCATAGCAGTCGCTGGGAAATCAGAGTCGGTTCTGCGGTCTCTTCTGCTGCTTGCCTGAGACCAGTCTCACGGTGGGTGAAACCCGCATACAGTGAAACCCCTTTGCCTGGGCATCCCCTCTGGGAAAGCACAGCATTCGTTGGGAAATCAGAATCGGATGTGTGTGATGCTGCAGCTTAATGCCTGAGCTAGTCTCCGCAGCACGGTGGAAGGCACCCGAATGGAGCGAAATCCTCTTTGCCCTAGCACTCCTCTGCCTGAGAGAGAAGTGCGGTTGCGCCTGTGGAAAGAGCCTTAAGGAAAGGGACACGTCTATCACTGCGCTCCCCAGGGGCATGTCTGTGGAAGGTGAAGCACGCTGCCCAGGGAGAAGAGCAGGAGCCGTTGGCTTTCCGGTTTGAAATGGTTGCGAAACAGGAGATCCGGCCCTGGCACGAACAGCGGACAGTGGCAATACAAGTGTCACCCGCTCCCTGTGCAGAGAGACAGTAGCCTGTCTGCTACGAAGAGAGGAAGGGCTGAGTAGGGCAGGGCGCGTGCTCCACTCTTAGAAAGAAGTCTGGGCAGAAAGCATGCCTGTCCTGAGCCTCTGGGCCCAAGGAGACAGCAGCTCCTTGGCCACCTGTCCCTGGGGCAGACATGCGCTAGCCACCAGGAGCCTACGCTGAACTCGCAGAAACAGCTCCCTGAAATAACAGGGGGTCAGATGCCGTCTTCCTTCAGGATGTGGAAGCTTGGAGGTGGCATGGGGTTTCGGGTGATGGGGTGAGGACAGTCCCCGAAAGCTCCCTATTCAGTGCACGGGCGGTGTGCAGGGATCCTGTCACATCTCGTTTCCTGAGGGGAAAGCACTGGGCTAGTCCGCGAAAACGCCTGAGCACCAGAGTAAAAGGCTAAGCGATGCCTACACCGGGATATGGTAGTGTGCATAGGGTGCCATCCTAGGCTCCGCATGCTACTGCAGGGTTGTGGCTGTGTCTGCTTAATTCGGCCTGGCAGGGCGAATCCAGGAGGCGAGCATGGAGCCCGGGAAAGCAAGGCCCTAAAGGAACCAGCTTTACCACAGCTCTGCTTCTCTGACGCAACTGAAGCCTTGCTGAGGAAGCAGCGGCGAAGTGCTGTTCGCTCCAAGCCAAAGCCTCTGAGAAAGCACAGCATTCGCTTAGAAATGTTCTGCGGGCTACTGCTGCTTGCCTGAGCCCATTCTCGCGGCTGGACATACCCGCATACAGCGAAATCCTCTTTGCCTTGTCTTCTACCCTGGAAAATCACAGCATTCGTTGGGAAAACTGAGTTGGGTTTGGGGATTCTGCTGCTGTTTGCCTGAGCTAGTCTCCGCAGCACGGTGAAAGATACCCGCATGGAGCAAAATCCTCTTTGCCCTAGCACCCCTCTGCCTGAGAGAGAAGCGTGGTTGCACATGTCTGTCACCGCGCTCCCCAGGAGCAAGTTTGGAGAAGGCGCAGCATGCAGCCCCCGGAGAAGAGAAGGAGCCCTAGGCCTTGGGGACGGGAAACGCTCGGGAAGCAGGATAGCCAGCCATGGCACGAACAGTAGGCCGGTAGCAAGACAAGTGTCACCCGCTCCCTGTGCGGAGGGATGGAAGTCTGGCTGCTAAGGAGACATGAAGGGACGACTAGGGCAGGGGCACGTGCTATCCTCCTGGGCACGTGCCCAGGAGACTGGGCAGAAGGCAGGCCAGTCTTGTGCCTCTGGTCCCAAGGGGACAGCATCTCCTTGGCCACCTGTCCCAAGGGCAGATTTGGGTTTGACACCATGTGCCATGCCCACAACTCGCAGAAACAAGCCCATGGAGAAACGGGCAGTCAGATGCCGTCTTCCACCAAGATGTGGCAGCAATGTGGGTTGCAGGGGGTGTGCCGGGGAAGGAGTGGAGACTGTCCCCCACAGTTCCCCATCCTTGTGCAAGGGCCGTTTGCAGGGATCCTGTCGCAACCTCTCTCCTGTGCTGAAGACACTGGCCTAGACCCCGTGTCTGCCTGAGTGCCAGAGCAAAAGGCAAAGCCTTACCTACCCCAGGAGATGGTAATAGGCACAGAGTGCCATGCTAGGCCACGCAAGCTGCTGCAGGGCTGTGACTGTGTCTGCTTAGTTCGGCTTATCAAGTTGAAACCCGGGTGTGAACTTGGAGCCCGGTAAAGCAAGGCCCACGAGGCACCAGCTCTACCGCGATTCCTCTTCCCTGCCGCGACAGAGCGAACGACCAAAGTCTTGCTGAGGAAGCAGCAGCGTAATGCGGTTCGCGCCAAGTTGAAAACCTTTGGGAAAGCATAGCAGTCGCTGGGAAATCAGAGTCGGTTCTGCGGTCTCTTCTGCTGCTTGCCTGAGACCAGTCTCACGGTGGGTGAAACCCGCATACAGTGAAACCCCTTTGCCTGGGCATCCCCTCTGGGAAAGCACAGCATTCGTTGGGAAATCAGAATCGGATGTGTGTGATGCTGCAGCTTAATGCCTGAGCTAGTCTCCGCAGCACGGTGGAAGGCACCCGAATGGAGCGAAATCCTCTTTGCCCTAGCACTCCTCTGCCTGAGAGAGAAGTGCGGTTGCGCCTGTGGAAAGAGCCTTAAGGAAAGGGACACGTCTATCACTGCGCTCCCCAGGGGCATGTCTGTGGAAGGTGAAGCACGCTGCCCAGGGAGAAGAGCAGGAGCCGTTGGCTTTCCGGTTTGAAATGGTTGCGAAACAGGAGATCCGGCCCTGGCACGAACAGCGGACAGTGGCAATACAAGTGTCACCCGCTCCCTGTGCAGAGAGACAGTAGCCTGTCTGCTACGAAGAGAGGAAGGGCTGAGTAGGGCAGGGCGCGTGCTCCACTCTTAGAAAGAAGTCTGGGCAGAAAGCATGCCTGTCCTGAGCCTCTGGGCCCAAGGAGACAGCAGCTCCTTGGCCACCTGTCCCTGGGGCAGACATGCGCTAGCCACCAGGAGCCTACGCTGAACTCGCAGAAACAGCTCCCTGAAATAACAGGGGGTCAGATGCCGTCTTCCTTCAGGATGTGGAAGCTTGGAGGTGGCATGGGGTTTCGGGTGATGGGGTGAGGACAGTCCCCAAGCTCCCTATTCAGTGCACGGGCGGTGTGCAGGGATCCTGTCACATCTCGTTTCCTGAGGGGAAAGCACTGGGCTAGTCCGCGAAAACGCCTGAGCACCAGAGTAAAAGGCCAAGCGATGCCTACACCGGGAGATGGTAGTGTGCATAGGGTGCCATCCTAGGCTCCGCATGCTACTGCAGGGTTGTGGCTGTGTCTGCTTAATTCGGCCTGGCAGGGCGAATCCAGGAGGTGAGCATGGAGCCCGGGAAAGAAAGGCCCTAAAGGAACCAGCTTTACCACAGCTCTGCTTCTCTGACGCAACTGAAGCCTTGCTGAGGAAGCAGCGGCGAAGTGCTGTTCGCTCCAAGCCAAAGCCTCTGAGAAAGCACAGCATTCACTGAGAAATGTTCTGCGGGCTACTGCTGCTTGCCTGAGCCCATTCTCGCGGCTGGACATACCCGCATACAGCGAAATCCTCTTTGCCTTGTCTTCTACCCTGGAAAATCACAGCATTCGTTGGGAAAACTGAGTTGGGTTTGGGGATTCTGCTGCTGTTTGCCTGAGCTAGTCTCCGCAGCACGGCGAAAGATACCCGCATGGAGCAAAATCCTCTTTGCCCTAGAACCCCTCTGCCTGAGAGAGAAGCGTGGTTGCACATGTCTGTCACCGCGCTCCCCAGGAGCAAGTTTGGGGAAGGCGCAGCATGCAGCCCCCGGAGAAGAGAAGGAGCCCTAGGCCTTGGGGTCGGGAAACGCTCGGGAAGCAGGATAGCCAGCCATGGCACGAACAGTAGGCCGGTAGCAAGACAAGTGTCACCCGCTCCCTGTGCGGAGGGATGGAAGTCTGGCTGCTAAGGAGACATGAAGGGACGACTAGGGCAGGGGCACGTGCTATCCTCCTGGGCACGTGCCCAGGAGACTGGGCAGAAGGCAGGCCAGTCTTGTGCCTCTGGTCCCAAGGGGACAGCATCTCCTTGGCCACCTGTCCCAAGGGCAGATTTGGGTTTGACACCATGTGCCATACCCACAACTCGCAGAAACAAGCCCATGGAGAAACGGGCAGTCAGATGCCGTCTTCCACCAAGATGTGGCAGCAATGTGGGTTGCAGGGGGTGTGCCGGGGAAGGAGTGGAGACTGTCCCCCACAGTTCCCCATCCTTGTGCACGGGCCGTTTGCAGGGGTTCTGTCGCAACCTCTCTCCTGTGCTGAAGACACTGGCCTAGACCCCGTGTCTGCCTGAGTGCCAGAGCAAAAGGCAAAGCCTTACCTACCCCAGGAGATGGTAATAGGCACAGAGTGCCATGCTAGGCCACGCAAGCTGCTGCAGGGCTGTGACTGTGTCTGCTTAGTTCGGCTTAGCAAGATGAAACCCGGGTGTGAACTTGGAGCTCGGTAAAGCAAGGCCCACGAGGCACCAGCTCTACCGCGATTCTTCTTCCCTGCCGCGACAGAGCGAACGACCAAAGTCTTGCTGAGGAAGCAGCAGCGTAATGCGGTTCGCGCCAAGTTGAAAACCTTTGGGAAAGCATAGCAGTCGCTGGGAAATCAGAGTCGGTTCTGCGGTGTCTTCTGCTGCTTGCCTGAGACCAGTCTCACGGTGGATGAAACCCACATACAGTGAAAACCCTTTGCCTGGGCATCCCCTCTGGGAAAGCACAGCATTCGTTGGGAAATCAGAATCGGATGTGTGTGATGCTGCAGCTTAATGCCTGAGCTAGTCTCCGCAGCACGGTGGAAGGCACCCGAATGGAGCGAAATCCTCTTTGCCCTAGCACTCCTCTGCCTGAGAGAGAAGTGCGGTTGCGCCTGTGGAAAGAGCCTTAAGGAAAGGGACACGTCTATCACTGCGCTCCCCAGGGGCATGTCTGTGGAAGGTGAAGCACGCTGCCCAGGAAGAAGAGCAGGAGCCGTTGGCTTTCCGGTTTGAAATGGTTGCGAAACAGGAGATCCGGCCCTGGCACGAACAGCGGACAGTGGCAATACAAGTGTCACCCGCTCCCTGTGCAGAGAGACAGTAGCCTGTCTGCTACGAAGAGAGGAAGGGCTGAGTAGGGCAGGGCGCGTGCTCCACTCTTAGAAAGAAGTCTGGGCAGAAAGCATGCCTGTCCTGAGCCTCTGGGCCCAAGGAGACAGCAGCTCCTTGGCCACCTGTCCCTGGGGCAGACATGCGCTAGCCACCAGGAGCCTACGCTGAACTCGCAGAAACAGCTCCCTGAAATAACAGGGGGTCAGATGCCGTCTTCCTTCAGGATGTGGAAGCTTGGAGGTGGCATGGGGTTTCGGGTGATGGGGTGAGGACAGTCCCCGAAAGCTCCCTATTCAGTGCACGGGCGGTGTGCAGGGATCCTGTCACATCTCGTTTCCTGAGGGGAAAGCACTGGGCTAGTCCGCAAAAACGCCTGAGCACCAGAGTAAAAGGCTAAGCGATGCCTACACCGGGATATGGTAGTGTGCATAGGGTGCCATCCTAGGCTCCGCATGCTACTGCAGGGTTGTGGCTGTGTCTGCTTAATTCGGCCTGGAAGGGCGAATCCAGGAGGCGAGCATGGAGCCCGGGAAAGCAAGGCCCTAAAGGAACCAGCTTTACCACAGCTCTGCTTCTCTGACGCAACTGAAGCCTTGCTGAGGAAGCAGCGGCGAAGTGCTGTTCGCTCCAAGCCAAAGCCTCTGAGAAAGCTCAGCATTCGCTTAGAAATGTTCTGCGGGCTACTGCTGCTTGCCTGAGCCCATTCTCGCGGCTGGACATACCCGCATACAGCGAAATCCTCTTTGCCTTGTCTTCTACCCTGGAAAATCACAGCATTCGTTGGGAAAACTGAGTTGGGTTTGGGGATTCTGCTGCTGTTTGCCTGAGCTAGTCTCCGCAGCACGGTGAAAGATACCCGCATGGAGCAAAATCCTCTTTGCCCTAGCACCCCTCTGCCTGAGAGAGAAGCGTGGTTGCACATGTCTGTCACCGCACTCCCCAGGAGCAAGTTTGGAGAAGGCGCAGCATGCAGCCCCCGGAGAAGAGAAGGAGCCCTAGGCCTTGGGGACGGGAAACGCTCGGGAAGCAGGATAGCCAGCCATGGCACGAACAGTAGGCCGGTAGCAAGACAAGTGTCACCCGCTCCCTGTGCGGAGGGATGGAAGTCTGGCTGCTAAGGAGACATGAAGGGACGACTAGGGCAGGGGCACGTGCTATCCTCCTGGGCACGTGCCCAGGAGACTGGGCAGAAGGCAGGCCAGTCTTGTGCCTCTGGTCCCAAGGGGACAGCATCTCCTTGGCCACCTGTCCCAAGGGCAGATTTGGGTTTGACACCATGTGCCATACCCACAACTCGCAGAAACAAGCCCATGGAGAAACGGGCAGTCAGATGCCGTCTTCCACCAAGATGTGGCAGCAATGTGGGTTGCAGGGGGTGTGCCGGGGAAGGAGTGGAGACTGTCCCCCACAGTTCCCCATCCTTGTGCACGGGCCGTTTGCAGGGATCCTGTCGCAACCTCTCTCCTGTGCTGAAGACACTGGCCTAGACCCCGTGTCTGCCTGAGTGCCAGAGCAAAAGGCAAAGCCTTACCTACCCCAGGAGATGGTAATAGGCACAGAGTGCCATGCTAGGCCACGCAAGCTGCTGCAGGGCTGTGACTGTGTCTGCTTAGTTCGGCTTAGCAAGTTGAAACCCGGGTGTGAACTTGGAGCCCGGTAAAGCAAGGCCCACGAGGCACCAGCTCTACCGCGATTCCTCTTCCCTGCCGCGACAGAGCGAACGACCAAAGTCTTGCTGAGGAAGCAGCAGCGTAATGCGGTTCGCGCCAAGTTGAAAACCTTTGGGAAAGCATAGCAGTCGCTGGGAAATCAGAGTCGGTTCTGCGGTCTCTTCTGCTGCTTGCCTGAGACCAGTCTCACGGTGGGTGAAACCCGCATACAGTGAAACCCCTTTGCCTGGGCATCCCCTCTGGGAAAGCACAGCATTCGTTGGGAAATCAGAATCGGATGTGTGTGATGCTGCAGCTTAATGCCTGAGCTAGTCTCCGCAGCACGGTGGAAGGCACCCGAATGGAGCGAAATCCTCTTTGCCCTAGCACTCCTCTGCCTGAGAGAGAAGTGCGGTTGCGCCTGTGGAAAGAGCCTTAAGGAAAGGGACACGTCTATCACTGCGCTCCCCAGGGGCATGTCTGTGGAAGGTGAAGCACGCTGCCCAGGGAGAAGAGCAGGAGCCGTTGGCTTTCCGGTTTGAAATGGTTGCGAAACAGGAGATCCGGCCCTGGCACGAACAGCGGACAGTGGCAATACAAGTGTCACCCGCTCCCTGTGCAGAGAGACAGTAGCCTGTCTGCTACGAAGAGAGGAAGGGCTGAGTAGGGCAGGGCGCGTGCTCCACTCTTAGAAAGAAGTCTGGGCAGAAAGCATGCCTGTCCTGAGCCTCTGGGCCCAAGGAGACAGCAGCTCCTTGGCCACCTGTCCCTGGGGCAGACATGCGCTAGCCACCAGGAGCCTACGCTGAACTCGCAGAAACAGCTCCCTGAAATAACAGGGGGTCAGATGCCGTCTTCCTTCAGGATGTGGAAGCTTGGAGGTGGCATGGGGTTTCGGGTGATGGGGTGAGGACAGTCCCCGAAAGCTCCCTATTCAGTGCACGGGCGGTGTGCAGGGATCCTGTCACATCTCGTTTCCTGATGGGAAAGCACTGGGCTAGTCCGCGAAAACGCCTGAGCACCAGAGTAAAAGGCCAAGCGATGCCTACACCGGGAGATGGTAGTGTGCATAGGGTGCCATCCTAGGCTCCGCATGCTACTGCAGGGTTGTGGCTGTGTCTGCTTAATTCGGCCTGGCAGGGCGAATCCAGGAGGCGAGCATGGAGCCAGGGAAAGCAAGGCTCAAAAGGCACCAGCTCTCCTGCAGTTCTGCTTCCCTGACGCGACTGAAGCCTTGCTGAGGAAACAGCGGTGAAGTGTTGTTCGCTCCAAGCCAAAGCCTCTGAGAAAGCACAGCATTCGCTGAGAAATGTTCTGCGGGCTACGGCTGCTTGCCTGAGCCCAGTCTCGCGGCTGGAGATACCCGCATTCAGCGAAAGCCTCTTTGCCTTGTCATCTACCCTGGGAAATGACAGCATTTGTTGGGAAATCTGAGTTGGGTTTGGGGATGCTGCTGTTGCATGCCTGAGCTAGTCCCCGCAGCACGGTGGAAAATACCCGCATGGAGCGAAATACTCTTTGCCCTAGCATCCCTCTGCCTGAGAGAGAAGCATGGTTGCACATGTCTGTCAACGCGCTCCCCAGGAGCAAGTGTGGGGAAGGCGCAGCACGCCGCCCCCGGAGAAGAGAAGGAGCCCTTGGCCTTGGGGTCGGGAAACGCTCGGGAAGCAGGATAGCCTGCCGTGGCACGAGCAGCAGGCCGGTGGCAAGACAAGTGTCACCCGCTCCCTGTGCGGAGAGATGGAAGCCTGGCTGCTAAGGAGACATGAGGGGATGACTAGGGCAGGGGCACGTGCTATCCTCTGAAGAAGGAGACTGGGCAGAAGGCAGGCCAGTCTTGTGCCTCTGGTCCCAAGGGGACAGCATCTCCTTGGCCACCTGTCCCAAGGGCAGATTTGGGTTTGACACCATGTGCCATACCCACAACTCGCAGAAACAAGCCCATGGAGAAACGGGCAGTCAGATGCCGTCTTCCACCAAGATGTGGCAGCGATGTGGGTTGCAGGGGGTGTGCCGGGGAAGGAGTGGAGACTGTTCCCCACAGTTCCCCATCCTTGTGCATGGGCCGTTTGCAGGGATCCTGTCGCAACCTCTCTCCTGTGCTGAAGACACTGGCCTAGACCCCGAGTCTGCCTGAGTGCCAGAGCAAAAGCCAAAGCCTTACCTACCCCAGGAGATGGTAATAGGCACAGAGTGCCATGCTAGGCCACGCAAGCTGCTGCAGGGCTGTGACTGTGTCTGCTTAGTTCGGCTTAGCAAGTTGAAACCCGGGTGTGAACTTGGAGCCCGGTAAAGCAAGGTCCACGAGGCACCAGCTCTACCGCGATTCTTCTTCCCTGCCGCGACAGAGCGAACGACCAAAGTCTTGCTGAGGAAGCAGCAGCGTAATGCGGTTCGCGCCAAGTTGAAAACCTTTGGGAAAGCATAGCAGTCGCTGGGAAATCAGAGTCGGTTCTGCAGTCTCTTCTGCTGCTTGCCTGAGACCAGTCTCACGGTGGGTGAAACCCGCATACAGTGAAACCCCTTTGCCTGGGCATCCCCTCTGGGAAAGCACAGCATTCGTTGGGAAATCAGAATCGGATGTGTGTGATGCTGCAGCTTAATGCCTGAGCTAGTCTCCGCAGCACGGTGGAAGGCACCCGAATGGAGCGAAATCCTCTTTGCCCTAGCACTCCTCTGCCTGAGAGAGAAGTGCGGTTGCGCCTGTGGAAAGAGCCTTAAGGAAAGGGACACGTCTATCACTGCGCTCCCCAGGGGCATGTCTGTGGAAGGTGAAGCACGCTGCCCAGGAAGAAGAGCAGGAGCCGTTGGCTTTCCGGTTTGAAATGGTTGCGAAACAGGAGATCCGGCCCTGGCACGAACAGCGGACAGTGGCAATACAAGTGTCACCCGCTCCCTGTGCAGAGAGACAGTAGCCTGTCTGCTACGAAGAGAGGAAGGGCTGAGTAGGGCAGGGCGCGTGCTCCACTCTTAGAAAGAAGTCTGGGCAGAAAGCATGCCTGTCCTGAGCCTCTGGGCCCAAGGAGACAGCAGCTCCTTGGCCACCTGTCCCTGGGGCAGACATGCGCTAGCCACCAGGAGCCTACGCTGAACTCGCAGAAACAGCTCCCTGAAATAACAGGGGGTCAGATGCCATCTTCCTTCAGGATGTGGAAGCTTGGAGGTGGCATGGGGTTTCGTGTGATGGGATGAGGACAGTCCCCGAAAGCTCCCTATTCAGTGCACGGGCGGTGTGCAGGGATCCTGTCACATCTCGTTTCCTGAGGGGAAAGCACTGGGCTAGTCCGCGAAAACGCCTGAGCACCAGAGTAAAAGGCCAAGCGATGCCTACACCGGGAGATGGTAGTGTGCATAGGGTGCCATCCTAGGCTCCGCATGCTACTGCAGGGTTGTGGCTGTGTCTGCTTAATTCGGCCTGGCAGGGTGAACCCAGAAGGCGAACATGGAGCCCGGGAAAGCAAGGCCCTAAAGGCACCAGCTTTACCACAGCTCAGCTTCTCTGACGCAACTGAAGCCTTGCTGAGGAAGCAGCGGCGAAGTGCTGTTCGCTCCAAGCCAAAGCCTCTGAGAAAGCACAGCATTCGATGAGAAATGTTCTGCGGGCTACTGCTGCTTGCCTGAGCCCATTCTCGCGGCTGGACATACCCGCATACAGCGAAATCCTCTTTGCCTTGTCTTCTACCCTGGAAAATCACAGCATTCGTTGGGAAAACTGAGTTGGGTTTGGGGATGCTGCTGCTGTTTGCCTGATCTAGTCTCCGCAGCACGGTGAAAGATACCGGCATGGAGCAAAATCCTCTTTGCCCTAGCACCCCTCTCCCTGAGAGAGAAGCGTGGTTGCACATGTCTGTCACCGCGCTCCCCAGGAGCAAGTGTGGGGAAGGCGCAGCATGCAGCCCCCGGAGAAGAGAAGGAGCCCTAGGCCTTGGGGACGGGAAACGCTCGGGAAGCAGGATAGCCAGCCATGGCACGAACAGTAGGCCGGTAGCAAGACAAGTGTCACCCGCTCCCTGTGCGGAGGGATGGAAGTCTGGCTGCTAAGGAGACATGAAGGGACGACTAGGGCAGGGGCACGTGCTATCCTCTGAAGAAGGAGACTGGGCAGAAGGCAGGCCAGTCTTGTGCCTCTGGTCCCAAGGGGACAGCATCTCCTTGGCCACCTGTCCCAAGGGCAGATTTGGGTTTGACACCATGTGCCGTACCCACAACTCGCAGAAACAAGCCCATGGAGAAACGGGCAGTCAGATGCCGTCTTCCACCAAGATGTGGCAGCGATGTGGGTTGCAGGGGGTGTGCCGGGGAAGGAGTGGAGACTGTCCCCCACAGTTCCCCATCCTTGTGCACGGGCCGTTTGCAGGGATCCTGTCGCAACCTCTCTCCTGTGCTGAAGACACTGGCCTAGACCCCGAGTCTGCCTGAGTGCCAGAGCAAAAGGCAAAGCCTTACCTACCCCAGGAGATGGTAATAGGCACAGAGTGCCATGCTAGGCCACGCAAGCTGCTGCAGGGCTGTGACTGTGTCTGCTTAGTTCGGCTTAGCAAGTTGAAACCCGGGTGTGAACTTGGAGCCCGGTAAAGCAAGGCCCACGAGGCACCAGCTCTACCACGATTCCTCTTCCCTGCCGCGACAGAGCGAACGACTAAAGTCTTGCTGAGGAAGCAGCAGCGTAATGCGGTTCGCGCCAAGTTGAAAACCTTTGGGAAAGCATAGCAGTCGCTGGGAAATCAGAGTCGGTTCTGCGGTCTCTTCTGCTGCTTGCCTGAGACCAGTCTCACGGTGGATGAAACCCGCATACAGTGAAACCCCTTTGCCTGGGCATCCCCTCTGGGAAAGCACAGCATTCGTTGGGAAATCAGAATCGGATGTGTGTGATGCTGCAGCTTAATGCCTGAGCTAGTCTCCGCAGCACGGTGGAAGGCACCCGAATGGAGCGAAATCCTCTTTGCCCTAGCACTCCTCTGCCTGAGAGAGAAGTGCGGTTGCGTCTGTGGAAAGAGCCTTAAGGAAAGGGACACGTCTATCACTGCGCTCCCCAGGGGCATGTCTGTGGAAGGTGAAGCACGCTGCCCAGGGAGAAGAGCAGGAGCCGTTGGCTTTCCGGTTTGAAATGGTTGCGAAACAGGAGATCCGGCCCTGGCACGAACAGCGGACAGTGGCAATACAAGTGTCACCCGCTCCCTGTGCAGAGAGACAGTAGCCTGTCTGCTACGAAGAGAGGAAGGGCTGAGTAGGGCAGGGCGCGTGCTCCACTCTTAGAAAGAAGTCTGGGCAGAAAGCATGCCTGTCCTGAGCCTCTGGGCCCAAGGAGACAGCAGCTCCTTGGCCACCTGTCCCTGGGGAAGACATGCGCTAGCCACCAGGAGCCTACGCTGAACTCGCAGAAACAGCTCCCTGAAATAACAGGGGGTCAGATGCCGTCTTCCTTCAGGATGTGGAAGCTTGGAGGTGGCATGGGGTTTCGGGTGATGGGGTGAGGACAGTCCCCAAAAGCTCCCTATTCAGTGCACGGGCGGTGTGCAGGGATCCTGTCACATCTCGTTTCCTGAGGGGAAAGCACTGGGCTAGTCCGCGAAAACGCCTGAGCACCAGAGTAAAAGGCCAAGCGATGCCTACACCGGGAGATGGTAGTGTGCATAGGGTGCCATCCTAGGCTCCGCATGCTACTGCAGGGTTGTGGCTGTGTCTGCTTAATTCGGCCTGGCAGGGTGAACCCAGGAGGCGAACATGGAACCCGGGAAAGCAAGGCCCTAAAGGCACCAGCTTTACCACAGCTCTGCTTCTCTGACGCGACTGAAGCCTTGCTGAGGAAGCAGCGGCGAAGTGCTGTTCGCTCCAAGCCAAAGCCTCTGAGAAACCACAGCATTCGCTTAGAAATGTTCTGCGGGCTACTGCTGCTTGCCTGAGCCCATTCTCGCGGCTGGACATACCCGCATACAGCGAAATCCTCTTTGCCTTGTCTTCTACCTGGAAAATCACAGCATTCGTTGGGAAAACTGAGTTGGGTTTGGGGATTCTGCTGCTGTTTGCCTGAGCTAGTCTCCACAGCACGATGAAAGATACCCGCATGGAGCAAAATCCTTCTTGCCCTAGCACCCCTCTGCCTGAGTGAGAAGCGTGGTTGCACATGTCTGTCACCGCGCTCCCCAGGGGCAAGTGTGGGGAAGGCGCAGCATGCAGCCCCCGGAGAAGAGAAGGAGCCCTAGGCCTTGGGGACGGGAAACGCTCGGGAAGCAGGATTGCCAGCCATGGCACGAACAGTCGGCCGGTAGCAAGACAAGTGTCACCCGCTCCCTGTGCGGAGGGATGGAAGTCTGGCTGCTAAGGAGACAAGAAGGGACGACTAGGGCAGGGGCACGTGCTATCCTCTGAAGAAGGAGACTGGGCAGAAGGCAGGCCAGTCTTGTGCCTCTGGTCCCAAGGGGACAGCATCTCCTTGGCCACCTGTCCCAAGGGCAGATTTGGGTTTGACAACATGTGCCGTACCCACAACTCGCAGAAACAAGCCCATGGAGAAACGGGCAGTCAGATGCCGTCTTCCACCAAGATGTGGCAGCGATGTGGGTTGCAGGGGGTGTGCCGGGGAAGGAGTGGAGACTGTCCCCCACAGTTCCCCATCCTTGTGCACGGGCCGTTTGCAGGGATCCTGTCGCAACCTCTCTCCTGTGCTGAAGACACTGGCCTAGACCCCGAGTCTGCCTGAGTGCCAGAGCAAAAGGCAAAGCCTTACCTACCCCAGGAGATGGTAATAGGCACAGAGTGCCATGCTAGGCCACGCAAGCTGCTGCAGGGCTGTGACTGTGTCTGCTTAGTTCGGCTTAGCAAGTTGAAACCCGGGTGTGAACTTGGAGCCCGGTAAAGCAAGGCCCACGAGGCACCAGCTCTACCGCGATTCTTCTTCCCTGCCGCGACAGAGCGAACGACCAAAGTCTTGCTGAGGAAGCAGCAGCGTAATGCGGTTCGCGCCAAGTTGAAAACCTTTGGGAAAGCATAGCAGTCGCTGGGAAATCAGAGTCGGTTCTGCGGTCTCTTCTGCTGCTTGCCTGAGACCAGTCTCACGGTGGGTGAAACCCGCATACAGTGAAACCCCTTTGCCTGGGCATCCCCTCTGGGAAAGCACAGCATTCGTTGGGAAATCAGAATCGGATGTGTGTGATGCTGCAGCTTAATGCCTGAGCTAGTCTCCGCAGCACGGTGGAAGTCCCGAATGGAGCGAAATCCTCTTTGCCCTAGCACTCCTCTGCCTGAGAGAGAAGTGCGGTTGCGCCTGTGGAAAGAGCCTTAAGGAAAGGGACACGTCTATCACTGCGCTCCCCAGGGGCATGTCTGTGGAAGGTGAAGCACGCTGCCCAGGGAGAAGAGCAGGAGCCGTTGGCTTTCCGGTTTGAAATGGTTGCGAAACAGGAGATCCGGCCCTGGCACGAACAGCGGACAGTGGCAATACAAGTGTCACCCGCTCCCTGTGCAGAGAGACAGTAGCCTGTCTGCTACGAAGAGAGGAAGGGCTGAGTAGGGCAGGGCGCGTGCTCCACTCTTAGAAAGAAGTCTGGGCAGAAAGCATGCCTGTCCTGAGCCTCTGGGCCCAAGGAGACAGCAGCTCCTTGGCCACCTGTCCCTGGGGCAGACATGCGCTAGCCACCAGGAGCCTACGCTGAACTCGCAGAAACAGCTCCCTGAAATAACAGGGGGTCAGATGCCGTCTTCCTTCAGGATGTGGAAGCTTGGAGGTGGCATGGGGTTTCGGGTGATGGGGTGAGGACAGTCCCCGAAAGCTCCCTATTCAGTGCACGGGCGGTGTGCAGGGATCCTGTCACATCTCGTTTCCTGAGGGGAAAGCACTGGGCTAGTCCGCGAAAACGCCTGAGCACCAGAGTAAAAGGCCAAGCGATGCCTACACCGGGAGATGGTAGTGTGCATAGGGTGCCATCCTAGGCTCCGCATGCTACTGCAGGGTTGTGGCTGTGTCTGCTTAATTCGGCCTGGCAGGGCGAATCCAGGAGGCGAGCATGGAGCCCGGGAAAGCAAGGCTCAAAAGGCACCAGCTCTCCTGCAGTTCTGCTTCCCTGACGCGACTGAAGCCTTGCTGAGGAAACAGCGGTGAAGTGCTGTTCGCTCCAAGCCAAAGCCTCTGAGAAAGCACAGCATTCGCTGAGAAATGTTCTGCGGGCTACGGCTGCTCGCCTGAGCCCAGTCTCGCGGCTGGAGATACCCGCATACAGCGAAAGCCTCTTTGCCTTGTCATCTACCCTGGGAAATGACAGCATTTGTTGGGAAATCTGAGTTGGGTTTGGGGATGCTGCTGCTGCATGCCTGAGCTAGTCTCCGCAGCATGGTGAAAGATACCCGCATGGAGCGAAATCCTCTTTACCCTAGCAACCCTCTGCCTGAGAGAGAAGCGTGGTTTCACATGTCGGTCACCGCGCTCCCCAGGAGCAAGTGTGGGGAAGGCGCAGCACGCCGCCCCCGGAGAAGAGAAGGAGCCCTTGGCCTTGGGGTCGGGAAACGCTCGTGAATCAGGATAGCCTGCCGTGGCACGAGCAGCAGGCCGGTGGCAAGACAAGTGTCACCCGCTCCCTGTGCGGAGAGATGGAAGCCTGGCTGCTAAGGAGACATGAGGGGACGACTAGGGCAGGGGCACGTGCTATCCTCTGAAGAAGGAGACTGGGCAGAAGGCAGGCCAGTCTTGTCCCTCTGGTCCCAAGGGGACTGCATCTCCTTGGCCACCTGTCCCAAGGGCAGATTTGGGTTTGACACCATGTGCCATACCCACAACTCGCAGAAACAACCCCATGGAGAAACGGGCAGTCAGTTGCCGTCTTCCACCAAGATGTGGCAGCGATGTGGGTTGCAGGGGGTGTGCCGGGGAAGGAGTGGACACTGTCCCCCACAGTTCCCCATCCTTGTGCACGGGCCGTTTGCAGGGATCCTGACGCAACCTCTCTCCTGTGCTGAAGACACTGGCCTAGACCCCGAGTCTGCCTGAGTGCCAGAGCAAAAGCCAAAGCCTTACCTATCCCAGGAGATGGTAATAGGCACAGAGTGCCATGCTAGGCCACGCAAGCTGCTGCAGGGCTGTGACTGTGTCTGCTTAGTTCGGCTTAGCAAGTTGAAACCCGGGTGTGAACTTGGAGCCCGGTAAAGCAAGGTCCACGAGGCACCAGCTCTACCGCGATTCTTCTTCCCTGCCGCGACAGAGCGAACGACCAAAGTCTTGCTGAGGAAGCAGCAGCGTAATGCGGTTCGCGCCAAGTTGAAAACCTTTGGGAAAGCATAGCAGTCGCTGGGAAATCAGAGTCGGTTCTGCAGTCTCTTCTGCTGCTTGCCTGAGACCAGTCTCACGGTGGGTGAAACCTGCATACAGTGAAACCCCTTTGCCTGGGCATCCCCTCTGGGAAAGCACAGCATTCGTTGGGAAATCAGAATCGGATGTGTGTGATGCTGCAGCTTAATGCCTGAGCTAGTCTCCGCAGCACGGTGGAAGGCACCCGAATGGAGCGAAATCCTCTTTGCCCTAGCACTCCTCTGCCTGAGAGAGAAGTGCGGTTGCGCCTGTGGAAAGAGCCTTAAGGAAAGGGACACGTCTATCACTGCGCTCCCCAGGGGCATGTCTGTGGAAGGTGAAGCACGCTGCCCAGGAAGAAGAGCAGGAGCCGTTGGCTTTCCGGTTTGAAATGGTTGCGAAACAGGAGATCCGGCCCTGGCACGAACAGCGGACAGTGGCAATACAAGTGTCACCCGCTCCCTGTGCAGAGAGACAGTAGCCTGTCTGCTACGAAGAGAGGAAGGGCTGAGTAGGGCAGGGCGCGTGCTCCACTCTTAGAAAGAAGTCTGGGCAGAAAGCATGCCTGTCCTGAGCCTCTGGGCCCAAGGAGACAGCAGCTCCTTGGCCACCTGTCCCTGGGGCAGACATGCGCTAGCCACCAGGAGCCTACGCTGAACTCGCAGAAACAGCTCCCTGAAATAACAGGGGGTCAGATGCCATCTTCCTTCAGGATGTGGAAGCTTGGAGGTGGCATGGGGTTTCGGGTGATGGGGTGAGGACAGTCCCCGAAAGCTCCCTATTCAGTGCACGGGCGGTGTGCAGGGATCCTGTCACATCTCGTTTCCTGAGGGGAAAGCACTGGGCTAGTCCGCGAAAACGCCTGAGCACCAGAGTAAAAGGCCAAGTGATGCCTACACCGGGAGATGGTAGTGTGCATAGGGTGCCATCCTAGGCTCCGCATGCTACTGGAGGGTTGTGGCTGTGTCTGCTTAATTCGGCCTGGCAGGGTGAACCCAGAAGGCGAACATGGAGCCCGGGAAAGCAAGGCCCTAAAGGCACCAGCTTTACCACAGCTCTGCTTCTCTGACGCAACTGAAGCCTTGCTGAGGAAGCAGCGGTGAAGTGCTGTTCGCTCCAAGCCAAAGCCTCTGAGAAAGCACAGCATTCGATGAGAAATGTTCTGCGGGCTACTGCTGCTTGCCTGAGCCCATTCTCGCGGCTGGACATACCCGCATACAGCGAAATCCTCTTTGCCTTGTCTTCTACCCTGGAAAATCACAGCATTCGTTGGGAAAACTGAGTTGGGTTTGGGGATGCTGCTGCTGTTTGCCTGATCTAGTCTCCGCAGCACGGTGAAAGATACCGGCATGGAGCAAAATCCTCTTTGCCCTAGCACCCCTCTGCCTGAGAGAAAAGCGTGGTTGCACATGTCTGTCACCGCGCTCCCCAGGAGCAAGTGTGGGGAAGGCGCAGCATGCAGCCCCCGGAGAAGAGAAGGAGCCCTAGGCCTTGGGGACGGGAAACGCTCGGGAAGCAGGATAGCCAGCCATGGCACGAACAGTAGGCCGGTAGCAAGACAAGTGTCACCCGCTCCCTGTGCGGAGGGATGGAAGTCTGGCTGCTAAGGAGACATGAAGGGACGACTAGGGCAGGGGCACGTGCTATCCTCTGAAGAAGGAGACTGGGCAGAAGGCAGGCCAGTCTTGTGCCTCTGGTCCCAAGGGGACAGCATCTCCTTGGCCACCTGTCCCAAGGGCAGATTTGGGTTTGACACCATGTGCTGTACCCACAACTCGCAGAAACAAGCCCATGGAGAAACGGGCAGTCAGATGCCGTCTTCCACCAAGATGTGGCAGCGATGTGGGTTGCAGGGGGTGTGCAGGGGAAGGAGTGGAGACTGTCCCCCACAGTTCCCCATCCTTGTGCACGGGCCGTTTGCAGGGATCCTGTCGCAACCTCTCTCCTGTGCTGAAGACACTGGCCTAGACCCCGAGTCTGCCTGAGTGCCAGAGCAAAAGGCAAAGCCTTACCTACCCCAGGAGATGGTAATAGGCACAGAGTGCCATGCTAGGCCACGCAAGCTGCTGCAGGGCTGTGACTGTGTCTGCTTACTTCGGCTTAGCAAGTTGAAACCCGGGTGTGAACTTGGAGCCCGGTAAAGCAAGGCCCACGAGGCACCAGCTCTACCACGATTCCTCTTCCCTACCGCGACAGAGCGAACGACCAAAGTCTTGCTGAGGAAGCAGCAGCGTAATGCGGTTCGCGCCAAGTTGAAAACCTTTGGGAAAGCATAGCAGTCGCTGGGAAATCAGAGTCGGTTCTGCGGTCTCTTCTGCTGCTTGCCTGAGACCAGTCTCACGGTGGATGAAACCCGCATACAGTGAAACCCCTTTGCCTGGGCATCCCCTCTGGGAAAGCACAGCATTCGTTGGGAAATCAGAATCGGATGTGTGTGATGCTGCAGCTTAATGCCTGAGCTAGTCTCCGCAGCACGGTGGAAGGCACCCGAATGGAGCGAAATCCTCTTTGCCCTAGCACTCCTCTGCCTGAGAGAGAAGTGCGGTTGCGTCTGTGGAAAGAGCCTTAAGGAAAGGGACACGTCTATCACTGCGCTCCCCAGGGGCATGTCTGTGGAAGGTGAAGCACGCTGCCCAGGGAGAAGAGCAGGAGCCGTTGGCTTTCCGGTTTGAAATGGTTGCGAAACAGGAGATCCGGCCCTGGCACGAACAGCGGACAGTGGCAATACAAGTGTCACCCGCTCCCTGTGCAGAGAGACAGTAGCCTGTCTGCTACGAAGAGAGGAAGGGCTGAGTAGGGCAGGGCGCGTGCTCCACTCTTAGAAAGAAGTCTGGGCAGAAAGCATGCCTGTCCTGAGCCTCTGGGCCCAAGGAGACAGCAGCTCCTTGGCCACCTGTCCCTGGGGAAGACATGCGCTAGCCACCAGGAGCCTACGCTGAACTCGCAGAAACAGCTCCCTGAAATAACAGGGGGTCAGATGCCGTCTTCCTTCAGGATGTGGAAGCTTGGAGGTGGCATGGGGTTTCGGGTGATGGGGTGAGGACAGTTCCCAAAAGCTCCCTATTCAGTGCACGGGCGGTGTGCAGGGATCCTGTCACATCTCGTTTCCTGAGGGGAAAGCACTGGGCTAGTCCGGGAAAACGCCTGAGCACCAGAGTAAAAGGCCAAGCGATGCCTACACCGTGAGATGGTAGTGTGCATAGGGTGCCATCCTAGGCTCCGCATGCTACTGCAGGGTTGTGGCTGTGTCTGCTTAATTCGGCCTGGCAGGGTGAACCCAGGAGGCGAACATGGAACCCGGGAAAGCAAGGCCCTAAAGGCACCAGCTTTACCACAGCTCTGCTTCTCTGACGCGACTGAAGCCTTGCTGAGGAAGCAGCGGCGAAGTGCTGTTCGCTCCAAGCCAAAGCCTCTGAGAAACCACAGCATTCGCTTAGAAATGTTCTGCGGGCTACTGCTGCTTGCCTGAGCCCATTCTCGCGGCTGGACATACCCGCATACAGCGAAATCCTCTTTGCCTTGTCTTCTACCTGGAAAATCACAGCATTCGTTGGGAAAACTGAGTTGGGTTTGGGGATTCTGCTGCTGTTTGCCTGAGCTAGTCTCCGCAGCACGGTGAAAGATACCCGCATGGAGCAAAATCCTTCTTGCCCTAGCACCCCTCTGCCTGAGAGAGAAGCGTGGTTGCACATGTCTGTCACCGCGCTCCCCAGGAGCAAGTGTGGGGAAGGCGCAGCATGCAGCCCCCGGAGAAGAGAAGGAGCCCTAGGCCTTGGGGACGGGAAACGCTCGGGAAGCAGGATTGCCAGCCATGGCACGAACAGTAGGCCGGTAGCAAGACAAGTGTCACCCGCTCCCTGTGCGGAGGGATGGAAGTCTGGCTGCTAAGGAGACAAGAAGGGACGACTAGTGCAGGGGCACGTGCTATCCTCTGAAGAAGGAGACTGGGCAGAAGGCAGGCCAGTCTTGTGCCTCTGGTCCCAAGGGGACAGCATCTCCTTGGCCACCTGTCCCAAGGGCAGATTTGGGTTTGACAACATGTGCCGTACCCACAACTCGCAGAAACAAGCCCATGGAGAAACGGGCAGTCAGATGCCGTCTTCCACCAAGATGTGGCAGCGATGTGGGTTGCAGGGGGTGTGCCGGGGAAGGAGTGGAGACTGTCCCCCACAGTTCCCCATCCTTGTGCACGGGCCGTTTGCAGGGATCCTGTCGCAACCTCTCTCCTGTGCTGAAGACACTGGCCTAGACCCCGAGTCTGCCTGAGTGCCAGAGCAAAAGGCAAAGCCTTACCTACCCCAGGAGATGGTAATAGGCACAGAGTGCCATGCTAGGCCACGCAAGCTGCTGCAGGGCTGTGACTGTGTCTGCTTAGTTCGGCTTAGCAAGTTGAAACCCGGGTGTGAACTTGGAGCCCGGTAAAGCAAGGCCCACGAGGCACCAGCTCTACCGCGATTCTTCTTCCCTGCCGCGACAGAGCGAACGACCAAAGTCTTGCTGAGGAAGCAGCAGCGTAATGCGGTTCGCGCCAAGTTGAAAACCTTTGGGAAAGCATAGCAGTCGCTGGGAAATCAGAGTCGGTTCTGCGGTCTCTTCTGCTGCTTGCCTGAGACCAGTCTCACGGTGGGTGAAACCCGCATACAGTGAAAACCCTTTGCCTGGGCATCCCCACTGGGAAAGCACAGCATTCGTTGGCAAATCAGAATCGGATGTGTGTGATGCTGCAGCTTAATGCCTGAGCTAGTCTCCGCAGCACGGTGGAAGGCACCCGAATGGAGCGAAATCCTCTTTGCCCTAGCACTCCTCTGCCTGAGAGAGAAGTGCGGTTGCGCCTGTGGAAAGAGCCTTAAGGAAAGGGACACGTCTATCACTGCGCTCCCCAGGGGCATGTCTGTGGAAGGTGAAGCACGCTGCCCAGGGAGAAGAGCAGGAGCCGTTGGCTTTCCGGTTTGAAATGGTTGCGAAACAGGAGATCCGGCCCTGGCACGAACAGCGGACAGTGGCAATACAAGTGTCACCCGCTCCCTGTGCAGAGAGACAGTAGCCTGTCTGCTACGAAGAGAGGAAGGGCTGAGTAGGGCAGGGCGCGTGCTCCACTCTTAGAAAGAAGTCTGGGCAGAAAGCATGCCTGTCCTGAGCCTCTGGGCCCAAGGAGACAGCAGCTCCTTGGCCACCTGTCCCTGGGGAAGACATGCGCTAGCCACCAGGAGCCTACGCTGAACTCGCAGAAACAGCTCCCTGAAATAACAGGGGGTCAGATGCCGTCTTCCTTCAGGATGTGGAAGTTGGAGGTGGCATGGGGTTTCGGGTGATGGGGTGAGGACAGTCCCCAAAAGCTCCCTATTCAGTGCACGGGCGGTGTGCAGGGATCCTGTCACATCTCGTTTCCTGAGGGGAAAGCACTGGGCTAGTCCGCGAAAACGCCTGAGCACCAGAGTAAAAGGCCAAGCGATGCCTACACCGGGAGATGGTAGTGTGCATAGGGTGCCATCCTAGGCTCCACATGCTACTGCAGGGTTGTGGCTGTGTCTGCTTAATTCGGCCTGGCAGGGTGAACCCAGAAGGCGAACATGGAGCCCGGGAAAGCAAGGCCCTAAAGGCACCAGCTTTACCACAGCTCTGCTTCTCTGACGCGACTGAAGCCTTGCTGAGGAAGCAGCGGCGAAGTGCTGTTCGCTCCAAGCCAAAGCCTCTGAGAAAGCACAGCATTTGCTTAGAAATGTTCTGCGGGCTACTGCTGCTTGCCTGAGCCCATTCTCGCGCTGGACATACCCGCATACAGCGAAATCCTCTTTGCCTTGTCTTCTACCTGGAAAATCACAGCATTCGTTGGGAAAACTGATTTGGGTTTCGGGATGCTGCTGCTGTTTGCCTGAGCTAGTCTCCGCAGCACGGTGAAAGATACCCGCATGGAGCGAAATCCTCTTTGCCCTAGCACCCCTCTGCCTGAGAGAGAAGCGTGGTTGCACATGTCTGTCACCGCGATCCCCAGGAGCAAGTGTGGGGAAGGCGCAGCATGCAGCCCCCGGAGAAGAGAAGGAGCCCTAGGCCTTGAGGACGGGAAACGCTCGGGAAGCAGGATTGCCAGCCATGGCACGAACAGTAGGCCGGTAGCAAGACAAGTGTCACCCGCTCCTTGTGCGGAGGGATGGAAGTCTGGCTGCTAAGGAGACATGAAGGGACGACTAGGGCAGGGGCACGTGCTATCCTCTGAAGAAGGAGACTGGGCAGAAGGCAGGCCAGTCTTGTGCCTCTGGTCCCAAGGGGACAGCATCTCCTTGGCCACCTGTCCCAAGGGCAGATTTGGGTTTGACACCATGTGCCATACCCACAACTCGCAGAAACAAGCCCATGGAGAAACGGGCAGTCAGATGCCGTCTTCCACCAAGATGTGGCAGCGATGTGGGTTGCAGGGGGTGTGCCGGGGAAGGAGTGGAGACTGTCCCCCACAGTTCCCCATCCTTGTGCACGGGCCGTTTGCAGGGATCCTGTCGCAACCTCTCTCCTGTGCTGAAGACACTGGCCTAGACCCCGAGTCTGCCTGAGTGCCAGAGCAAAAGGCAAAGCCTTACCTACCCCAGGAGATGGTAATAGGCACAGAGTGCCATGCTAGGCCACGCAAGCTGCTGCAGGGCTGTGACTGTGTCTGCTTAGTTCGGCTTAGCAAGTTGAAACCCGGGTGTGAACTTGGAGCCCGGTAAAGCAAGGCCCACGAGGCACCAGCTCTACCGCGATTCCTCTTCCCTGCCGCGACAGAGCGAACGACCAAAGTCTTGCTGAGGAAGCAGCAGCGTAATGCGGTTCGCGCCAAGTTGAAAACCTTTGGGAAAGCATAGCAGTCGCTGGGAAATCAGAGTCGGTTCTGCGGTCTCTTCTGCTGCTTGCCTGAGACCAGTCTCACGGTGGGTGAAACCCGCATACAGTGAAACCCCTTTGCCTGGGCATCCCCTCTGGGAAAGCACAGCATTCGTTGGGAAATCAGAATCGGATGTGTGTGATGCTGCAGCTTAATGCCTGAGCTAGTCTCCGCAGCACGGTGGAAGGCACCCGAATGGAGCGAAATCCTCTTTGCCCTAGCACTCCTCTGCCTGAGAGAGAAGTGCGGTTGCGCCTGTGGAAAGAGCCTTAAGGAAAGGGACACGTCTATCACTGCGCTCCCCAGGGGCATGTCTGTGGAAGGTGAAGCACGCTGCCCAGGGAGAAGAGCAGGAGCCGTTGGCTTTCCGGTTTGAAATGGTTGCGAAACAGGAGATCCGGCCCTGGCACGAACAGCGGACAGTGGCAATACAAGTGTCACCCGCTCCCTGTGCAGAGAGACAGTAGCCTGTCTGCTACGAAGAGAGGAAGGGCTGAGTAGGGCAGGGCGCGTGCTCCACTCTTAGAAAGAAGTCTGGGCAGAAAGCATGCCTGTCCTGAGCCTCTGGGCCCAAGGAGACAGCAGCTCCTTGGCCACCTGTCCCTGGGGCAGACATGCGCTAGCCACCAGGAGCCTACGCTGAACTCGCAGAAACAGCTCCCTGAAATAACAGGGGGTCAGATGCCGTCTTCCTTCAGGATGTGGAAGCTTGGAGGTGGCATGGGGTTTCGGGTGATGGGGTGAGGACAGTCCCCGAAAGCTCCCTATTCAGTGCACGGGCGGTGTGCAGGGATCCTGTCACATCTCGTTTCCTGAGGGGAAAGCACTGGGCTAGTCCGCGAAAACGCCTGAGCACCAGAGTAAAAGGCCAAGCGATGCCTACACCGGGAGATGGTAGTGTGCATAGGGTGCCATCCTAGGCTCCGCATGCTACTGCAGGGTTGTGGCTGTGTCTGCTTAATTCGGCCTGGCAGGGCGAATCCAGGAGGCGAGCATGGAGCCCGGGAAAGCAAGGCTCAAAAGGCACCAGCTCTCCTGCAGTTCTGCTTCCTTGACGCGACTGAAGCCTTGCTGAGGAAACAGCGGTGAAGTGCTGTTCGCTCCAAGCCAAAGCCTCTGAGAAAGCACAGCATTCGCTGAGAAATGTTCTGCGGGCTACGGCTGCTTGCCTGAGCCCAGTCTCGCCGCTGGAGATACCCGCATACAGCGAAATCCTCTTTGCCTTGTCATCTACCCTGGGAAATGACAGCATTTGTTGGGAAATCTGAGTTGGGTTTGGGGATGCTCCTGCTGCATGCCTGAGCTAGTCCCCGCAGCACGGTGGAAAATACCCGCATGGAGCGAAATACTCTTTGCCCTAGCATCCCTTCAGCCTGAGAGAGAAGCGTGGTTGCACATGTCTGTCACCGCGCTCCCCAGGAGCAAGTGTGGGGAAGGCGCAGCACGCCGCCCCCGGAGACGAGAAGGAGCCCTTGGCTTTGGGGTCGGGAAACTCTCGGGAAGCAGGATAGCCTGCCGTGGCACGAGCAGCAGGCCGGTGGCAAGACAAGTGTCACCCGCTCCCTGTGCGGAGAGATGGAAGCCTGGCTGCTAAGGAGACATGAGGGGACGACTAGGGCAGGGGCACGTGCTATCCTCTGAAGAAGGAGACTGGGCAGAAGGCAGGCCAGTCTTGTGCCTCTGGTCCCAAGGGGACAGCATCTCCTTGGCCACCTGTCCCAAGGGCAGATTTGGGTTTGACACCATGTGCCATACCCACAACTCGCAGAAACAAGCCCATGGAGAAACGGGCAGTCAGATGCCGTCTTCCACCAAGATGTGGCAGCGATGTGGGTTGCAGGGGGTGTGCCGGGGAAGGAGTGGAGACTGTCCCCCACAGTTCCCCATCCTTGTGCACGGGCCGTTTGCAGGGATCCTGTCGCAACCTCTCTCCTGTGCTGAAGACACTGGCCTAGACCCCGAGTCTGCCTGAGAGCCAGAGCAAAAGGCAAAGCCTTACCTACCCCAGGAGATGGTAATAGGCACAGAGTGCCATGCTAGGCCACGCAAGCTGCTGCAGGGCTGTGACTGTGTCTGCTTAGTTCGGCTTAGCAAGTTGAAACCCGGGTGTGAACTTGGAGCCCGGTAAAGCAAGGCCCACGAGGCACCAGCTCTACCGCGATTCTTCTTCCCTGCCGCGACAGAGCGAACGACCAAAGTCTTGCTGAGGAAGCAGCAGCGTAATGCGGTTCGCGCCAAGTTGAAAACCTTTGGGAAAGCATAGCAGTCGCTGGGAAATCAGAGTCGGTTCTGCGGTCTCTTCTGCTGCTTGCCTGAGACCAGTCTCACGGTGGGTGAAACCCGCATACAGTGAAACCCCTTTGCCTGGGCATCCCCTCTGGGAAAGCACAGCATTCGTTGGGAAATCAGAATCGGATGTGTGTGATGCTGCAGCTTAATGCCTGAGCTAGTCTCCGCAGCACGGTGGAAGGCACCCGAATGGAGCGAAATCCTCTTTGCCCTAGCACTCCTCTGCCTGAGAGAGAAGTGCGGTTGCGCCTGTGGAAAGAGCCTTAAGGAAAGGGACACGTCTATCACTGCGCTCCCCAGGGGCATGTCTGTGGAAGGTGAAGCACGCTGCCCAGGGAGAAGAGCAGGAGCCGTTGGCTTTCCGGTTTGAAATGGTTGCGAAACAGGAGATCCGGCCCTGGCACGAACAGCGGACAGTGGCAATACAAGTGTCACCCGCTCCCTGTGCAGAGAGACAGTAGCCTGTCTGCTACGAAGAGAGGAAGGGCTGAGTAGGGCAGGGCGCGTGCTCCACTCTTAGAAAGAAGTCTGGGCAGAAAGCATGCCTGTCCTGAGCCTCTGGGCCCAAGGAGACAGCAGCTCCTTGGCCACCTGTCCCTGGGGCAGACATGCGCTAGCCACCAGGAGCCTACGCTGAACTCGCAGAAACAGCTCCCTGAAATAACAGGGGGTCAGATGCCGTCTTCCTTCAGGATGTGGAAGCTTGGAGGTGGCATGGGGTTTCGGGTGATGGGGTGAGGACAGTCCCCGAAAGCTCGCTATTCAGTGCACGGGCGGTGTGCAGGGATCCTGTCACATCTCGTTTCCTGAGGGGAAAGCACTGGGCTAGTCCGCGAAAACGCCTGAGCACCAGAGTAAAAGGCCAAGCGATGCCTACACCGGGAGATGGTAGTGTGCATAGGGTGCCATCGTAGGCTCCGCATGCTACTGCAGAGTTGAGGCTGTGTCTGCTTAATTCGGCCTGGTAGGGTGAACCCAGGAGGCGAACATGGAGCCCGGGAAAGCAAGGCCCAAAAGGCACCAGCTCTACCACAGCTCTGCTTCCCTGACGCGACTGAAGCCTTGCTGAGGAAGCAGCGGCGAAGTGCTGTTTGCTCCAAGCCAAAGCCTCTGAGAAAGCACAGCATTCGCTTAGAAATGTTCTGCGGGCTACTGCTGCTTGCCTGAGCCCATTCTCGCGGCTGGACATACCCGCATACAGCGAAATCCTCTTTGCCTTGTCATCTACCCTGGAAAATCACAGCATTCGTTGGGAAAACTGAGTTGGGTTTGGGGATGCTGCTGCTGTTTGCCTGAGCTAGTCTCTGCAGCACGGTGAAAGATACCCGCATGGAGCGAAATCCTCTTTGCCCTAGCACCCCTCTGCCTGAGAGAGAAGCGTGGTTGCACATGTCTGTCACCGCGCTCCCCAGGAGCAAGTGTGGGGAAGGCGCAGCATGCAGCCCCCAGAGAAGAGAAGGAGCCCTAGGCCTTGGGGACGGGAAACGCTCGGGAAGCAGGATAACCAGCCATGGCACGAACAGTAGGCCGGTAGCAAGACAAGTGTCACCCGCTCCCTGTGCGGAGGGATGGAAGTCTGGCTGCTAAGGAGACATGAAGGGACGACTAGGGCAGGGGCACATGCTATCCTCTGAAGAAGGAGACTGGGCAGAAGGCAGGCCAGTCTTGTGCCTCTGGTCCCAAGGGGACAGCATCTCCTTGGCCACCTGTCCCAAGGGCAGATTTGGGTTTGACACCATGTGCCATACCCACAACTCGCAGAAACAAGCCCATGGAGAAACGGGCAGTCAGATGCTGTCTGCCACCAAGATGTGGCAGCGATGTGGGTGGCAGGAGATGTGCCGGGGAAGGAGTGGAGACTGTCCCCCATAGTTCCCCATCCTAGTGCACGGGCCGTTTGCAGGGATCCTGACGCAACCTCTCTCCTGTGCTGAAGACACTGGCCTACACCCCGAGTATGCCTGAGCGCCAGAACAAAAGGCAAAGCCTTACCTACCCCTAGGAGATGGTATAGAGTGCCATGCTAGGCCATGCAAGTTGCTGCAGGGCTGTGTCTGTGTCTGCTTAGTTCGGCTTAGCAAGTTGAAACCCGGGTGTGACCTTCGAGCCCGGGAAAGCAAGGCCCACGAGGCACCAGCTCTACCGCGATTCTTCTTCCCTGCCGCGACAGAGCGAACGACAATAGCCTTGCTGAGGAAGCAGCAGCGTAATGCGGTTCGCGCCAAGTTGAAAACCTTTGGGAAAGCATAGCAGTCGCTGGGAAATCAGAGTCGGTTCTGCGGTCTCTTCTGCTGCTTGCCTGAGACCAGTCTCACGGTGGGTGAAACCCGCATACAGTGAAACCCCTTTGCCTGGGCATCCCCTCTGGGAAAGCACAGCATTCGTTGGGAAATCAGAATCGGATGTGTGTGATGCTGCAGCTTAATGCCTGAGCTAGTCTCCGCAGCACGGTGGAAGTCCCGAATGGAGCGAAATCCTCTTTGCCCTAGCACTCCTCTGCCTGAGAGAGAAGTGCGGTTGCGCCTGTGGAAAGAGCCTTAAGGAAAGGGACACGTCTATCACTGCGCTCCCCAGGGGCATGTCTGTGGAAGGTGAAGCACGCTGCCCAGGGAGAAGAGCAGGAGCCGTTGGCTTTCCGGTTTGAAATGGTTGCGAAACAGGAGATCCGGCCCTGGCACGAACAGCGGACAGTGGCAATACAAGTGTCACCCGCTCCCTGTGCAGAGAGACAGTAGCCTGTCTGCTACGAAGAGAGGAAGGGCTGAGTAGGGCAGGGCGCGTGCTCCACTCTTAGAAAGAAGTCTGGGCAGAAAGCATGCCTGTCCTGAGCCTCTGGGCCCAAGGAGACAGCAGCTCCTTGGCCACCTGTCCCTGGGGCAGACATGCGCTAGCCACCAGGAGCCTACGCTGAACTCGCAGAAACAGCTCCCTGAAATAACAGGGGGTCAGATGCCGTCTTCCTTCAGGATGTGGAAGCTTGGAGGTGGCATGGGGTTTCGGGTGATGGGGTGAGGAGAGTCCCCGAAAGCACCCTATTCAGTGCACGGGCGGTGTGCAGGGATCCTGTCACATCTCGTTTCCTGAGGGGAAAGCAATGGGCTAGTCCGCGAAAACGCCTGAGCACCAGAGTAAAAGGCCAAGCGATGCCTACACCGGGAGATGGTAGTGTGCATAGGGTGCCATCCTAGGCTCCACACGCTACTGCAGGGTTGTGGCTGTGTCTGCTTAATTCGGCCTGGCAGGGCGAATCCAGGACGCGAGCATGGAGCCCGGGAAAGCAAGGCTCAAAAAGCACCAGCTCTCCTGCAGTTCTGCTTCCCTACGCGACTGAAGCCTTGCTGAGGAAACAGCGGTGAAGTGCTGTTCGCTCCAAGCCAAAGCCTCTGAGAAAGCACAGCATTCGCTGAGAAATGTTCTGCGGGCTACGGCTGCTTGCCTGAGCCCAGTCTCGCGGCTGGAGATACCCGCATACAGCGAAAGCCTCTTTGCCTTGTCATCTACCCTGGGAAATGACAGCATTTGTTGGGAAATCTGAGTTGGGTTTGGGGATGCTGCTGCTGCATGCCTGAGCTAGTCCCCGCAGCACGGTGGAAAATACCCGCATGGAGCGAAATACTCTTTGCCCTAGCATCCCTTCAGCCTGAGAGAGAAGCGTGGTTGCACATGTCTGTCACCGCGCTCCCCAGGAGCAAGTGTGGGGAAGGCGCAGCACGCCGCCCCCGGAGAAGAGAAGTAGCCCTTGGCTTTGGTGTCGGGAAACTCTCGGGAAGCAGGATAGCCTGCCGTGGCACGAGCAGCAGGCCGGTGGCAAGACAAGTGTCACCCGCTCCCTGTGCGGAGAGATGGAAGCCTGGCTGCTAAGGAGACATGAGGGGACGACTAGGGCAGGGGCACGTGCTATCCTCTGAAGAAGGAGCCTGGGCAGAAGGCAGGCCAGTCTTGTGCCTCTGGTCCCAAGGGACAGCATCTCCTTGGCCACCTGTCCCAAGGGCAGATTTGGGTTTGACACCATGTGCCATACCCAAAATTCGCAGAAACAACCCCATGGAGAAACGGGCAGTCAGATGCCGTCTTCCACCAAGATGTGGCAGCGATGTGGGTTGCAGGGGGTGAGCCGGGGAAGGAGTGGAGACTGTCGCCCACAGTTCCCCATCCTTGTGCACGGGCCGTTTGCAGGGATCCTGACGCAACCTCTCTCCTGTGCTGAAGACACTGGCCTAGACCCCGAGTCTGCCTGAGTGCCAGAGCAAAAGCCAAAGCCTAACCTACCCCAGGAGATGGTAATAGGTACAGAGTGCCATGCTAGGCCACGCAAGCTGCTGCAGGGCTGTGACTGTGTCTGCTTAGTTCGGCTTAGCAAGTTGAAACCCGGGTGTGAACTTGGAGCCCGGTAAAGCAAGGCCCACGAGGCACCAGCTCTACCGCGATTCTTCTTCCCTGCCGCGACAGAGCGAACGACCAAAGCCTTGCTGAGGAAGCAGCAGCGTAATGCGGTTCGCGCCAAGTTGAAAACCTTTGGGAAAGCATAGCAGTCGCTGGGAAATCAGAGTCGGTTCTGCGGTCTCTTCTGCTGCTTGCCTGAGACCAGTCTCACGGTGGGTGAAACCCGCATACAGTGAAACCCCTTTGCCTGGGCATCCCCTCTGGGAAAGCACAGCATTCGTTGGGAAATCAGAATCGGATGTGTGTGATGCTGCAGCTTAATGCCTGAGCTAGTCTCCGCAGCACGGTGGAAGTCCCGAATGGAGCGAAATCCTCTTTGCCCTAGCACTCCTCTGCCTGAGAGAGAAGTGCGGTTGCGCCTGTGGAAAGAGCCTTAAGGAAAGGGACACGTCTATCACTGCGCTCCCCAGGGGCATGTCTGTGGAAGGTGAAGCACGCTGCCCAGGGAGAAGAGCAGGAGCCGTTGGCTTTCCGGTTTGAAATGGTTGCGAAACAGGAGATCCGGCCCTGGCACGAACAGCGGACAGTGGCAATACAAGTGTCACCCGCTCCCTGTGCAGAGAGACAGTAGCCTGTCTGCTACGAAGAGAGGAAGGGCTGAGTAGGGCAGGGCGCGTGCTCCACTCTTAGAAAGAAGTCTGGGCAGAAAGCATGCCTGTCCTGAGCCTCTGGGCCCAAGGAGACAGCAGCTCCTTGGCCACCTGTCCCTGGGGCAGACATGCGCTAGCCACCAGGAGCCTACGCTGAACTCGCAGAAACAGCTCCCTGAAATAACAGGGGGTCAGATGCCGTCTTCCTTCAGGATGTGGAAGCTTGGAGGTGGCATGGGGTTTCGGGTGATGGGGTGAGGACAGTCCCCGAAAGCTCCCTATTCAGTGCACGGGCGGTGTGCAGGGATCCTGTCACATCTCGTTTCCTGAGGGGAAAGCACTGGGCTAGTCCGCGAAAACGCCTGAGCACCAGAGTAAAAGGCCAAGCGATGCCTACACCGGGAGATGGTAGTGTGCATAGGGTGCCATCCTAGGCTCCGCATGCTACTGCAGGGTTGTGGCTGTGTCTGCTTAATTCGGCCTGGCAGGGCGAATCCAGGAGGCGAGCATGGAGCCCGGGAAAGCAAGGCTCAAAAGGCACCAGCTCTCCTGCAGTTCTGCTTCCCTGACGCGACTGAAGCCTTGCTGAGGAAACAGCGGTGAAGTGCTGTTCGCTCCAAGCCAAAGCCTCTGAGAAAGCACAGCATTCGCTGAGAAATGTTCTGCGGGCTACGGCTGCTCGCCTGAGCCCAGTCTCGCGGCTGGAGATACCCGCATACAGCGAAAGCCTCTTTGCCTTGTCATCTACCCTGGGAAATGACAGCATTTGTTGGGAAATCTGAGTTGGGTTTGGGGATGCTGCTGCTGCATGCCTGAGCTAGTCTCCGCAGCATGGTGAAAGATACCCGCATGGAGCGAAATCCTCTTTACCCTAGCAACCCTCTGCCTGAGAGAGAAGCGTGGTTTCACATGTCGGTCACCGCGCTCCCCAGGAGCAAGTGTGGGGAAGGCGCAGCACGCCGCCCCCGGAGAAGAGAAGGAGCCCTTGGCCTTGGGGTCGGGAAACGCTCGTGAATCAGGATAGCCTGCCGTGGCACGAGCAGCAGGCCGGTGGCAAGACAAGTGTCACCCGCTCCCTGTGCGGAGAGATGGAAGCCTGGCTGCTAAGGAGACATGAGGGGACGACTAGGGCAGGGGCACGTGCTATCCTCTGAAGAAGGAGACTGGGCAGAAGGCAGGCCAGTCTTGTCCCTCTGGTCCCAAGGGGACTGCATCTCCTTGGCCACCTGTCCCAAGGGCAGATTTGGGTTTGACACCATGTGCCATACCCACAACTCGCAGAAACAACCCCATGGAGAAACGGGCAGTCAGTTGCCGTCTTCCACCAAGATGTGGCAGCGATGTGGGTTGCAGGGGGTGTGCCGGGGAAGGAGTGGAGACTGTCCCCCACAGTTCCCCATCCTTGTGCACGGGCCGTTTGCAGGGATCCTGACGCAACCTCTCTCCTGTGCTGAAGACACTGGCCTAGACCCCGAGTCTGCCTGAGTGCCAGAGCAAAAGGCAAAGCCTTACCTACCCCAGGAGATGGTAATAGGTACAGAGTGCCATGCTAGGCCACGCAAGCTGCTGCAGGGCTGTGACTGTGTCTGTTTAGTTCGGCTTAGCAAGTTGAAACCCGGGTGTGAACTTGGAGCCCGGTAAAGCAAGGCCCACGAGGCACCAGCTCTACCGCGATTCTTCTTCCCTGCCGCGACAGAGCGAACGACCAAAGTCTTGCTGAGGAAGCAGCAGCGTAATGCGGTTCGCGCCAAGTTGAAAACCTTTGGGAAAGCATAGCAGTCGCTGGGAAATCAGAGTCGGTTCTGCGGTCTCTTCTGCTGCTTGCCTGAGACCAGTCTCACGGTGGGTGAAACCCGCATACAGTGAAACCCCTTTGCCTGGGCATCCCCTCTGGGAAAGCACAGCATTCGTTGGGAAATCAGAATCGGATGTGTGTGATGCTGCAGCTTAATGCCTGAGCTAGTCTCCGCAGCACGGTGGAAGGCACCCGAATGGAGCGAAATCCTCTTTGCCCTAGCACTCCTCTGCCTGAGAGAGAAGTGCGGTTGCGCCTGTGGAAAGAGCCTTAAGGAAAGGGACACGTCTATCACTGCGCTCCCCAGGGGCATGTCTGTGGAAGGTGAAGCACGCTGCCCAGGGAGAAGAGCAGGAGCCGTTGGCTTTCCGGTTTGAAATGGTTGCGAAACAGGAGATCCGGCCCTGGCACGAACAGCGGACAGTGGCAATACAAGTGTCACCCGCTCCCTGTGCAGAGAGACAGTAGCCTGTCTGCTACGAAGAGAGAAAGGGCTGAGTAGGGCAGGGCGCGTGCTCCACTCTTAGAAAGGAGTCTGGGCAGAAAGCATGCCTGTCCTGAGCCTCTGGGCCCAAGGAGACAGCAGCTCCTTGGCCACCTGTCCCTGGGGCAGACATGCGCTAGCCACCAGGAGCCTACGCTGAACTCGCAGAAACAGCTCCCTGAAATAACAGGGGGTCAGATGCCGTCTTCCTTCAGGATGTGGAAGCTTGGAGGTGGCATGGGGTTTCGGGTGATGGGGTGAGGACAGTCCCCGAAAGCTCCCTATTCAGTGCACGGGCGGTGTGCAGGGATCCTGTCACATCTCGTTTCCTGAGGGGAAAGCACTGGGCTAGTCCGCGAAAACGCCTGAGCACCAGAGTAAAAGGCCAAGCGATGCCTACACCGGGAGATGGTAGTGTGCATAGGGTGCCATCCTAGGCTCCACACGCTACTGCAGGGTTGTGGCTGTGTCTGCTTAATTCGGCCTGGCAGGGCGAATCCAGGAGGCGAGCATGGAGCCCGGGAAAGCAAGGCTCAAAAGGCACCAGCTCTCCTGCAGTTCTGCTTCCCTGACGCGACTGAAGCCTTGCTGAGGAAACAGCGGTGAAGTGCTGTTCGCTCCAAGCCAAAGCCTCTGAGAAAGCACAGCATTCGCTGAGAAATGTTCTGCGGGCTACGGCTGCTTGCCTGAGCCCAGTCTCGCGGCTGGAGATACCCGCATACAGCGAAATCCTCTTTGCCTTGTCATCTACCCTGGGAAATGACAGCATTTGTTGGGAAATCTGAGTTGGGTTTGGGGATGCTGCTGCTGCATGCCTGAGCTAGTCCCCGTAGCACGGTGGAAAATACCCGCATGGAGCGAAATACTCTTTGCCCTAGCATCCCTTCAGCCTGAGAGAGAAGCGTGGTTGCACATGTCTGTCACCGCGCTCCCCAAAAGCAAGTGTGGAGAAGGCGCAGCACGCCGCCCTCGGAGAAGAGAAGGAGCCCTTGGCTTTGGGGTCGGGAAACGCTTGGGAAGCAGGATAGCCTGCCGTGGCACGAGCAGCAGGCCGGTGGCAAGACAAGTGTCACCCGCTCCCTGTGCGGAGAGATGGAAGCCTGGCTGCTAAGGAGACATGAGGGGACGACTAGGGCAGGGGCACGTGCTATCCTCTGAAGAAGGAGACTGGGCAGAAGACAGGCCTGCCCTGTGCCTCTGGTACCAAGGGGACAGCATCTCCTTGGCCACCTGTCCCAAGGGCAGACTTGGGCTTGCCACCAGGTGCCATACCCGCAACTCGCAGAAACAATCCCATGGAGCAACGGGCAGTCAGATGCCGTCTTCCACCATGATGTGGCAGCGATGTGGGTGGCAGGGGGTGTGCCGGGGAAGGAGTGCAGACTGTCCCCCATAGTTCCCCATCCTAGTGCACGGGCCGTTTGCAGGGATCCTGTCGCAACCTCTCTCCTGTGCTGAAGACACTGGCCTAGACCCCGAGTCTGCCTGAGTGCCAGAGCAAAAGCCAAAGCCTTACCTACCCCAGGAGATGGTAATAGGCACAGAGTGCCATGCTAGGCCACGCAAGCTGCTGCAGGGCTGTGACTGTGTCTGCTTAGTTCGGCTTAGCAAGTTGAAACCCGGGTGTGAACTTGGAGCCCGGTAAAGCAAGGCCCACGAGGCACCAGCTCTACCGCGATTCTTCTTCCCTGCCGCGACAGAGCGAACGACCAAAGTCTTGCTGAGGAAGCAGCAGCGTAATGCGGTTCGCGCCAAGTTGAAAACCTTTGGGAAAGCATAGCAGTCGCTGGGAAATCAGAGTCGGTTCTGCGGTCTCTTCTGCTGCTTGCCTGAGACCAGTCTCACGGTGGGTGAAACCCGCATACAGTGAAACCCCTTTGCCTGGGCATCCCCACTGGGAAAGCACAGCATTCGTTGGGAAATCAGAATCGGATGTGTGTGATGCTGCAGCTTAATGCCTGAGCTAGTCTCCGCAGCACGGTGGAAGGCACCCGAATGGAGCGAAATCCTCTTTGCCCTAGCACTCCTCTGCCTGAGAGTGAAGTGCGGGTGCGCCTGTGGAAAGAGCCTTAAGGAAAGGGACACGTCTATCACTGCGCTCCCCAGGGGCATGTCTGTGGAAGGTGAAGCACGCTGCCCAGGGAGAAGAGCAGGAGCCGTTGGCTTTCCGGTTTGAAATGGTTGCGAAACAGGAGATCCGGCCCTGGCACGAACAGCGGACAGTGGCAATACAAGTGTCACCCGCTCCCTGTGCAGAGAGACAGTAGCCTGTCTGCTACGAAGAGAGGAAGGGCTGAGTAGGGCAGGGCGCATGCTCCTCTCTTAGAAAGAAGTCTGGGCAGAAAGCATGCCTGTCCTGAGCCTCTGGGCCCAAGGAGACAGCAGCTCCTTGGCCACCTGTCCCTGGGGCAGACATGCGCTAGCCACCAGGAGCCTACGCTGAACTCGCAGAAACAGCTCCCTGAAATAACAGGGGGTCAGATGCCGTCTTCCTTCAGGATGTGGAAGCTTGGAGGTGGCATGGGGTTTCGGGTGATGGGGTGAGGACAGTCCCCGAAAGCTCCCTATTCAGTGCACGGGCGGTGTGCAGGGATCCTGTCACATCTCGTTTCCTGAGGGGAAAGCACTGGGCTAGTCCGCGAAAACGCCTGAGCACCAGAGTAAAAGGCCAAGCGATGCCTACACCGGGAGATGGTAGTGTGCATAGGGTGCCATCCTAGGCTCCGCATGCTACTGCAGGGTTGTGGCTGTGTCTGCTTAATTCGGCCTGGCAGGGCGAATCCAGGAGGCGAGCATGGAGCCTGGGAAAGCAAGGCTCAAAAGGCACCAGCTCTCCTGCAGTTCTGCTTCCCTGACGCGACTGAAGCCTTGCTGAGGAAACAGCGGTGAAGTGCTGTTCGCTCCAAGCCAAAGCCTCTGAGAAAGCACAGCATTCGCTGAGAAATGTTCTGTGGGCTACGTCTGCTTGCCTGAGCCCAGTCTCGCTGCTGGAGATACCCGCATACAGCGAAAGCCTCTTTGCCTTGTCATCTACCCTGGGAAATGACAGCATTTGTTGGGAAATCTGAGTTGGGTTTGGGGATGCTGCTGCTGCATGCCTGAGCTAGTCTCCGCAGCACGGTGAAAGATACCCGCATGGAGCGAAATCCTCTTTACCCTAGCAACCCTCTGCCTGAGAGAGAAGCGTGGTTTCACATGTCTGTCACCGCGCTCCCCAGGAGCAAGTGTGGGGAAGGTGCAGCACGCCGCCCCCGGAGAAGAGAAGGAGCCCTTGGCCTTGGGGTCGGGAAACGCTCGTGAATCAGGATAGCCTGCCGTGGCACGAGCAGCAGGCCGGTGGCAAGACAAGTGTCACCCGCTCCCTGTGCGGAGAGATGGAAGCCTGGCTGCTAAGAAGACATGAGGGGACGACTAGGGCAGGGGCACGTGCTATCCTCTGAAGAAGGAGACTGGGCAGAAGGCAGGCCAGTCTTGTCCCTCTGGTCCCAAGGGGACAGCATCTCCTTGGCCACCTGTCCCAAGGGCAGATTTGGGTTTGACACCATGTGCCATACCCACAACTCGCAGAAACAACCCCATGGAGAAACGGGCAGTCAGATGCCGTCTTCCACCAAGATGTGGCAGCGATGTGGGTTGCAGGGGGTGTGCCGGGGAAGGAGTGGAGACTGTCCCCCACAGTTCCCCATCCTTGTGCACGGGCCGTTTGCAGGGATCCTGACGCAACCTCTCTCCTGTGCTGAAGACACTGGCCTAGACCCCGAGTCTGCCTGAGTGCCAGAGCAAAAGGCAAAGCCTTACCTACCCCAGGAGATGGTAATAGGCACAGAGTGCCATGCTAGGCCACGCAAGCTGCTGCAGGGCTGTGACTGTGTCTGCTTAGTTCGGCTTAGCAAGTTGAAACCCGGGTGTGAACTTGGAGCCCGGTAAAGCAAGGCCCACGAGGCACCAGCTCTACCGCGATTCTTCTTCCCTGCCACGACAGAGCGAACGACCAAAGTCTTGCTGAGGAAGCAGCAGCGTAATGCGGTTCGCGCCAAGTTGAAAACCTTTGGGAAAGCATAGCAGTCGCTGGGAAATCACAGTCGCTTCTGTGGTCTCTTCTGCTGCTTGCCTGAGACCAGTCTCACGGTGGGTGAAACCCGCATACAGTGAAACCCCTTTGCCTGGGCATCCCCTCTGGGAAAGCACAGCATTCGTTGGGAAATCAGAATCGGATGTGTGTGATGCTGCAGCTTAATGCCTGAGCTAGTCTCCGCAGCACGGTGGAAGGCACCCGAATGGAGCGAAATCCTCTTTGCCCTAGCACTCCTCTGCCTGAGAGAGAAGTGCGGTTGCGCCTGTGGAAAGAGCCTTAAGGAAAGGGACACGTCTATCACTGCGCTCCCCAGGGGCATGTCTGTGGAAGATGAAGCACGCTGCCCAGGGAGAAGAGCAGGAGCCGTTGGCTTTCCGGTTTGAAATGGTTGCGAAACAGGAGATCCGGCCCTGGCACGAACAGCGGACAGTGGCAATACAAGTGTCACCCGCTCCCTGTGCAGAGAGACAGTAGCCTGTCTGCTAGGAAGAGAGGAAGGGCTGAGTAGGGCAGGGCGCGTGCTCCACTCTTAGAAAGGAGTCTGGGCAGAAAGCATGCCTGTCCTGAGCCTCTGGGCCCAAGGAGACAGCAGCTCCTTGGCCACCTGTCCCTGGGGCAGACATGCGCTAGCCACCAGGAGCCTACGCTGAACTCGCAGAAACAGCTCCCTGAAATAACAGGGGGTCAGATGCCGTCTTCCTTCAGGATGTGGAAGCTTGGAGGTGGCATGGGGTTTCGGGTGATGGGGTGAGGACAGTCCCCGAAAGCTCGCTATTCAGTGCACGGGCGGTGTGCAGGGATCCTGTCACATCTCGTTTCCTGAGGGGAAAGCACTGGGCTAGTCCCCGAAAACGCCTGAGCACCAGAGTAAAAGGCCAAGCGATGCCTTCACCGGGAGATGGTAGTGTGCATAGGGTGCCATCCTAGGCTCCGCATGCTACTGCAGGGTTGTGGCTGTGTCTGCTTAATTCGGCCTGGCAGGGTGAACCCAGGAGGCGAACATGGAGCCCGGGAAAGCAAGGCCCAAAAGGCACCAGCTCTACCACTTCTCTGCTTCTCTGACGTGACTGAAGCCTTGCTGAGGAAGCAGCGGCGAAGTGCTGTTCGCTCCAAGCCAAAGCCTCTGAGAAAGCACAGCATTCGCTTAGAAATGTTCTGCGGGCTACTGCTGCTTGCCTGAGCCCATTCTCGCGGCTGGACATACCCGCATACAGCGAAATCCTCTTTGCCTTGTCATCTACCCTGGAAAATCACAGCATTCGTTGGGAAAACTGAGTTGGGTTTGGGGATGCTGCTGCTGTTTGCCTGAGCTAGTCTCCGCAGCACGGTGAAAGATACCCGCATGGAGCGAAATCCTCTTTGCCCTAGCACCCCTCTGCCTGAGAGAGAAGCGTGGTTGCACATGTCTGTCACCGCGCTCCCCAGGAGCAAGTGTGGGGAAGGCGCAGCATGCAGCCCCCGGAGAAGAGAAGGAGCCCTAGGCCTTGGGGACGGGAAACGCTCGGGAAGCAGGATAACCAGCCATGGCACGAACAGTAGGCCGGTAGCAAGACAAGTGTCACCCGCTCCCTGTGCGGAGGGATGGAAGTCTGGCTGCTAAGGAGACATGAAGGGACGACTAGGGCAAAAGCGTGATCTCCACTCTGAGGAAGGAGTCTGGGCAGAAAGCAGGCCTGTCCTGTGCCTCTGGTACCAAGGGGACAGCATCTCCTTGGCCACCTGTCCCAAAGGCAGACTTGGGCTTGCCACCAGGTGCCATACCCGCAACTCGCAGAAACAATCCCATGGAGCAACGGGCAGTCAGATGCCGTCCTCCACCAAGATGTGGCAGCGATGTGGGTGGCAGGGGGTGTGCCGGGGAAGGAGTGGAGACTGTCCCCCATAGTTCCCCATCCTAGTGCACGGGCCGTTTGCAGGGATCCTGTCGCAACCTCTCTCCTGTGCTGAAGACACTGGCCTAGACCCCGAGTCTGCCTGAGTGCCAGAGCAAAAGCCAAAGCCTTACCTACCCCAGGAGATGGTAATAGGCACAGAGTGCCATGCTAGGCCACGCAAGCTGCTGCAGGGCTGTGACTGTGTCTGCTTAGTTCGGCTTAGCAAGTTGAAACCCGGGTGTGAACTTGGAGCCCGGTAAAGCAAGGCCCACGAGGCACCAGCTCTACCGCGATTCTTCTTCCCTGCCGCGACAGAGCGAACGACCAAAGTCTTGCTGAGGAAGCAGCAGCGTAATGCGGTTCGCGCCAAGTTGAATACCTCTGGGAAAGCATAGCAGTCGCTGGGAAATCAGGGTCGTTTCTGTGGTCTCTTCTGCTGCTTGCCTGAGACCAGTCTCGCGGTGGGAGAAACCCGCATAGAGCGAAACCCCTTTGCCCGGGCATCCCCTCTGGGAAAGCACAGCATTCGTTGGGAAATCAGAATCGGATGTGTGTGATGCTGCGGCGTAATGCCTGAGCTAGTCTCCGCAGCACGGTGGAAGATACCCGTTTGGAGCGAAATCCTCTTTGCCCTATCACCCCTCTGCCTGAGAGAAGCGCGGTTGCGACTGTGGAAAGAGCCTTAAGGAAAGGGACACGTCTATCACTGCGCTCCCCAGGAGCATGTCTGTGGAAGGTGCAGCACGGTGCCCAGGGAGAAGAGCAGGAGCCGTTGGCTTTCTGGTCTGGAATCAGTTGTAAAACAGGAGAGCCGGCCCTGGCAGGCAAAGCGGCCGGTGGCAATACAAGTGTCACCCGCTCCCTGTGTAGAGAGACGGAAGCCTGTCTGCTACAGAGGAGTGGATGAGTAGGGCAGGGCGCGTGCTCCACTCTTAGAAAGGAGTCTGGGCAGAAAGCATGCCTGTCCTGAGCCTCTGGGCCCAAGGAGACAGCAGCACCTTGGCCACCTGTCCCTGGGGCAGACATGCGCTAGCCACCAGGAGCCTACGCTGAACTCGCAGAAACAGCTCCCTGAAATAACAGGGAGTCAGATGCCGTCTTCCTTTCGGATGTGGATGCTTGGAGGTAGCATGAGGTTTAGGGTGATGGGGTGAGGAAAGTCCCCGAAATCTCCCTATTCAGTGCACGGGCGGTGTGCAGGGATCCTGTTACATCTCCTTTCGTGTGGGGAAAGCACTGGGCTAGTCTGCGAGAACGCCTGAGCGCCAGAGTAAAAGGCCAAGCGATGCCTACACCGGGAGATGGTAGTGTGCATAGGGTGCCATCCTAGGCTCCACACGCTACTGCAGGGTTGTGGCTGTGTCTGCTTGATTCCGCCTGGCAGGGCGAATCCAGGAGGCGAACATGGACCCCTGGAAAGCAAGGCCCAAAAGGCACCAGCTCTCCCGCAGCTCTGCTTCCCTGACGCGACTGAAGCCTTCCTGAGGAAGCAGCGGCGAAGTGCTGTTCGCTCCAAGCCAAAGCCTCTGAGAAAGCACAGCATTCGCTGAGAAATGTTCTGCGGTCTACTGCTGCTTGCCTGAGCCTAGTCTCGCGGCTGGAGATACCCGCATACAGCGAAAGCCTCTTTGCCTTGTCATCTACCCTGGGAAATGACAACATTTGTTGGGAAATCTGAGTTGGGTTTGGGGATGCTGTTGCTGCAGGCCTGAGCTAGTCCCCGCAGCACGGTGGAAAATACCCGCATGGAGCGAAATACTCTTTGCCCTAGCATCCCTTCAGCCTGAGAGAGAAGCGTGGTTGCACATGTCTGTCACCGCGCTCCCCAGGAGCAAGTGTGGGGAAGGCGCAGCAAGCCGCCCCTGGAGAAGAGAAGGAGCCCTTGGCCTAGGGGTCGGGAAACGCTCGGGAAGCAGGATAGCCTGCCGTGGCACGAACAGCAGGCCGGTGGCAAGACAAGTGTCACCCGCTCCCTGTGCGGAGAGATGGAAGCCTGGCTGCTAAGGAGACATGAGGGGACGACTAGGGCAGGGGCACGTGCTATCCTCTGAAGTAGGAGACTGTGCAGAAGGCAGGCCAGTCTTGTGCCTCTAGTTCCAAGGGGATAGCATCTCCTTGGCCACCTGTCCCAAGGGCAGATTTGGGCTTGAGACCAGGTGCCATACCCACAACTCGCAGAAACAACCCCATGGAGAAACGGGCAGTCAGATGCCGTCTTCCACCAAGATGTGGCAGCGATGTGGGTGGCAGGGGGTGTGCCGGGGAAGGAGTGGAGACTGTCCCCCACAGTTCCCCATCCAAGGCACGGGCCGTTTGCAGGGATCCTGTCGCAACCTCTCTCCTGTTCTAAGGCACTGGCCTAGACCCCGCGTCTTCCTGAGCGCCAGAGTAAAATGCAAAGCCTTACCTACCCCAAAAGGTGGTAATAGGCATAGAGTGCCATGCTAGGCCACGCAAGCTGCTGCAGGGCTGTGACTGTGTCTGCTTAGTTCGGCTTAGCAAGATGAACCCCGGGTTTGATCTTGGAGCTCGGGAAAGCAAGGCCCAAGAGGCACCAGCTCTCCCGCAGCTCTTCTTCCCTGACGCGACTGAAGCCTTGCTGAGGAAGCAGCGGCGAAGTGCTGTTAGCTCCAAGCCAAAGCCTCTGCAAAAGCACAGCATTCGCTGAGAAATGATCTGCGGGCTTCTGCTGCTTTCCTGAGCCCAGTCTTGCGGTGGGAGAAACCTGCATACAGCGAAAGCCTCTTTGCCTGTGCATCTCCCCTGGGAAAGCACAGCATTCATTGGGAAATCAGAATTGGGTTTGTGGATGCTGCTGCTGCTTGCCTGAGCTAGTCTCCGCAGCACGGTGGAAGATACCCGCATGGAACAAAATACTCTTTTCCCTAGCATCCCCTCTGTCTGAGAGAGAAGCATGGTCGCACACGACTGTCACCGCGTTCCCCAGGAGTACATGGGAGAAGGCACAGCAGTAGAGAAGGAGCCTCTGGCCTTAGGGTCGGGAAAACTGAACAGCCACATGCAGAAAAATGAAATTGGACTATTTCCTTACACCATACATAAAAATAGACTGGAAATGGATGAAGAAGCATAATGTGAGAAAGGAATCCATCAAAATCCTTGAGGAGAGAACAGGCAGCAAACTCTTTGACCTCACCAGCAGCAACTTCTTCGTAGGAACATCGCCAAAGGCAAGGGAAGCAAGGGCAAGAATGAACTCTTGCGATTTCATCAGATCAAAAAGCTTTTGCCCAGCAAAGGAAACAGTTAACAAAGCCAAAAGATCACTGTCTGAAGTTATCTGGGAGAAGATATTTGCAAATGACATACCAGATAAAGGGCCAGTATCTATCCAAAATCTATAAAGAGCTTATCAAACTCAACACCCTATGAACAAATAATCCAATGAAGAAATTGGCAGAGGACATGAACAGACATTTCTGCAAAGAATACATCCAAATGGCCAACAGACACATGAAAAAATGCTCCACATCACTCGGCATCAGGGAACTACAAATCAAAACCAGAATGAGATACCACCTCACACCTTTCAGAATGGCTAAAATGAACAAGTCAGTCAATGACAGATGCTGGCGAGGATGTGGAGAAAGGGCAACCCTCCTACACTGTACGTGGGAATGCAAGCTGGTGCAACCACTCTGGAAAACAGCGTGGAGGTGCCTCAAAAAGCTGAAAATAGAACTAGCCTATGACCCAGTGATTGTAGGGTATATACCCTAAAGATACAAACGTGGCATTCTGAAGGGGTACATGCACCTAAATGTTTATAGCAGCAATGTCCACAATAGTTAAACTATGGAAAGAACCTAAATGTCCTTCAATAGATGAATCAATAAATAAGATGTGGTATATATGTACAATGGGATACTATGCAGCCATCAAAAGAAATGAAATCCTGCTATTTGTGATGACGTGGATGGAACTAGAGGGTATTGTGCTTGGCGATATAAATCAATCTGAGAAAGACAACTATCTTATCTCCCTGATATGATGAAGTAGAGATGCAACATAGGCAGTTTCGGGAGTACAAAAAGAAAAATAAAAGAAGATGGGATTGGGAGGGAGACAAACCATAAAAGACTGAATCTCACAAAACAGACTGAGGGTTGCTGGGGGGAGGTGTGTTGGGAGAGGATGGTGGGGGTATAGACATTGGGGAGGGCAGGTGCTATGGTGAGTGATGGTGAGTGCTGTGAAATGTGTAAACCTGGTGATTCACAGACCTGTACCCCTAGGGATAAAAACACATTATATGTTTATGAAAATTTTTAAAAAAATAATTTAAAAAATCCATTAAAAAAAAACCACATATTGCAAGCCCAGAGCTCATCTCATATTCAATCAAAAAAGTTTGAAAGTTTTCCCCTTAAAGATCAGAAAAAAGACAAGTGTGTCCACTTTCACTACTCTCATTTGACATAGTATGGGATGTCCTAGCCAGAGAAACAAGGAACACAAAGAAATAAGAGACTCCAAAAAAAAAAGGAAGAAGTAAAATTTTTTTTTTTTTGGATAACATGAACTTACATGTTAAAAAATCCTAAAAACGTCACATAAAAATTTGAATAAACAAATTTAGTAAAGCCGCCAAATACTAGAACAATATATAAAAGACAAGAACTTTGTTTCGTTTCATTTTTTTAAATATGGAATGCTTCCCTGTTTTTCATGTCATCCAAAGTAAGCCAAAGTAAGCACAAGACAGGAGCATTTTAACACTCTAATGATGAATTACCTGAAAAAATAAAGAAAACAATCTAATTCACAATAGCATCAAAAATAATAAAATACTTAGGAATAGATTTAACTAAGAAGATGAAACTATGACATTGATAAAGAAATTGAAGGAGACACAAATGGAAAGATAGCTCATATTTATGAATGGTAAGAATTAACATTGTTAAAATATCCATACTACCGAAAACCATCTGTAAATCCAATTCTTATAAAAAATCCAATGTTAGGGGTGCCTGGGTGGCTCAGTGGGTTAAGCCGCTGCCTTCGACTCAGGTCATGATTCCAGGGTCCTGGGATCGAGCCCCGCATCAGGCTCTCTGCTCAGCAGGAAGCCTGCTTCCTCTTCTCTGTCTGCCTGCCTCTCTGCCTGCTTGTCATCTCTCTCTGTCAAATAAATAAATTAAAAATCTTTAAAAAATCCAATATTATTTTTTTACAGAAGTAAGTAAAAAATCCTAAAATTTATATGAGACCATAAAAGACAACAAATAATCAAAGCAGTTCTGAGAAAGAATGAAGAAGAGAAATTACACTTCTTGATTTGAAACTATACTACAAAGCCCTCATGCTCAAAACAATAAAGTATACTGGCATAAAAACAGACCAATAAACAAGTAGAACAGAAATAAATCCTTTCATACAGTCACCTAATATTTGACAGGGGCCAACATATGTAATGGGTTAAGATAGTCTGTTCAATAAATGATATTTAAAACTGAATAGTCACATAAACAGTATGAAACTGGAACCTTATATCACTCATAAGACTTAACTTGAAATAGATTAAAGACTTAAAGGTGATGCATGAAACTACATTTCCTAAAGGAAAACATAGGAAAAATTCTCCTTGACATTGGTCTTGCCAATAGTTTTTGCATACCAGACCAAGAACACAAGCAATAAAAGCAAAAATAAATAAATCGTATTACATCAAATTAAAGTTTCTGCATTGCCAAAAAAAAAAGAGAGAGAAAGAATGAAAACACAATCCACAGAATGTAAAAAAATACTTACAAATCTTATATCTGAAAAGAGGTTAATAACCAACAGATACAAATAGAAAAAATATATAATTAAAAAAATAGCAAAAGGATCTCAATAGACTTTTTTTTTCAAAAAAGTTATATAAATGACCAACAGGAGCATTAAAAAGTGCTCAACGTAAAAAACTCAGGGCAAAGTCATTATGATGTTGTTGTTGTTGTTTACCTCTGAAAAACATAGCAAGATATTACTACCTATTAGAATATATAGTACCAGAAATGGAAACTAACAAATTTTGGTAAATATTGGGGAAAATGGGGAACTTATGCACTGTGATAGGGATATAAATTTGTATGGAAAACAGTATGATTATTCATATTATTAAAAGTAAAATTACCATATGATTCAGTAATCCCACTTCTAGGGATATATCTAAAGGAAACGAAGTCACTGTTCAAAGACATATCTGCACTCTTATGTTTATTATAAAATTATTAACTCTAAGCAAGAGATGGAAATAACTTCAGTATCCATTAGTGGATGAATGAATAAAATAAGTATGGTAAATATATACTATGGAATACTACTTACCCATGAAAAATTAAGAAATACTGCCATTTACAACAGCATGGATGGATCTTGAAGGTGTTATACTAAGTAAAATATTTCAAAGATTTTATATATTTTTTAAATTTATGTATTATGATATCCCTTACATACAGAATCTGAGGAAAAGGCAAACTAATGGAAACTTAGAGTTGAGTTGACAAGGGGTGAACCTGGGGTGGAGTAAGGTGGTCAAAGGGTGCAAACTTGCAACTATAATACCAAAAAGTTCTGGGGATCATGATGATCATAGTTAATAAAATATACATACTTTTTTTTATTGTGCTTCCCTTTATTAAACTTTGCATATATCACATTCTTACTAGTTGAAAGTTTATTTCAATTTGTATAAAAGAGGTCTGCTGCCACCATTTTTCTAACAACATTTGTTCATTTTGTGTCTCTCTGTCACATGTTGGTAATTCTTGCAATATTTCAAGTTTTTTCATTATTATTGTATTTGTTATGGTGATCTGTGATCAGTAATTATGACCCACTGAAAACTCAGAACCAGTTTACTTAAGGTATATACATTGTTTTTCTTTAAAAACATAATGCTTTTGAACAGTACAGTATAGTGTTTATTTTTTATATGCACTGGGAAACATAATTTTTTATATGAACTGGGAAACCAAAAATAATAATAATAATAATTTGACTTAGTATATTGAGATAATCACTTTATTGAGGTGGTCTGGAACAAAACCCACAAGACCTCTGAAGTTTATCTCTACTATACTATATACATAGAAGTTGCTAAGAGAGTAGATCTTAAAATTCCTTACGATACATGCATAAAAAACAGTGGCAACTATACGAGATAGTAGATGTATTAACATTTTTATGTAGATTATATTGCAATAAAGATGTATACCGATTTATCAAATTGTACAAAGTTTACACAATGTTAAAAGATTGCAGTGTTATAAGAAATCATTTCTTAAATCTACAAATTATAATATGTCGATTTTTTTCAATAAAGCTGGCAAAAACTTTTTGTAGAATTAATCTATTTTTCAAAAAAGGAAGTAAGGAAGTAGAAACTGCAACTAACTCTGAAATAATAGAATATAAAATCCATTTTCGTTATATACACTGTGACAAAAACTATTACTTAGTTTACAATAAAGGAGTACTTATGAAGCATGAAGGATGGTCTATAAATAAGGCTGAAAGAGCTCAGCTTTAAGGTTTAAATTTAAAATCTTCTTTTGAAATACTAAACTGACCACCCAGTTTTCCAAACATAAATGTCTTAACTGCATGAATTTATTTCATACAACTCTATAATCTAGTTTCATAAGAAAGCAGCAAGCAAATTTTGAATAAGACAGACTTGCTTAAGTTTCTTTATGTTCAACAGTAAAGGATACTTCCCTAAAAATAAATAGAAGAAAAATCAGCATATTTATTATGATAATTATTATTCATAATGAGATTCATATTGAATTAGGGAATACATATCCTCAGAGGGGGTAACGTAAAATGAAATTTATTTTGGTAAATGTGTCTATGAATAGTCAATACAATGCCTCAATATAAATGAATATTACCATTTTGAACAATTTAATTACTATTATTACAATTATTATAAGTATAAAAATAGCTATCATTTTAGCATGGAATATGAGACTCTCATGCTCCATGCTTCATCACATCCACACAACAACTCTGCATAATAAGTATTATCATCACCATTTCATGGGTGAAAAATCTGAGGCTAACACATTTAGATAACTGGTTTATGATTACATGGCTAGTAAAGATGCATCACACTAATTTAGGCTTTATGATTTCAGAATTGTACTCTTTCCACTGCACATTCTATTACTCTGTAAATACTTGGCTTGTTTTCATTTAGTTCTTTAATTTTATTCATGTGGTGATGGCTTAAAGCTTCATTTAAAGAAGCTTAAAAAATTCATTTAACCAAAAGCTCTCAAGAATTAAAAATGTCAAGGATCTAATGTAGACATGGATATCATTAGTTAATGGGTAACCATATATTTTCCACTCTAGTGAGATAACAATCAGAGTATTTTTCTAAGTTTTAGTTTCTGAGTATTAAAAAGGACTTTGTTAAAATAGAAATATTTAGACAAAGGTGATCAAAAGTCTGGATCAGGTCACCTTAAAATAAATATTAGGAAACTGAGGAAACAAATGGAGATTTGAACACTGAGCTATGATATAATGAATGGTTTGAAGTATTTAGTAGAGTATAGAAAAGCCTTTTAAAGCCTGGTCTTAGACTAGCATTGCAGCTTCTGGGATATCTGTCCATCTATCATCTATCTATCTAGATATAAATTTGAAAACTTTTTTAACTTAAAGATTTTGAGAAATAGAACATAATCCGCACCATAGAAGATCTGTTTATGATAACAACCTAGCCCCTCCTCCTAGTTTGTTAATATTCTCTCTTATTTAATGTAACATTGTGCAAATATACCACTGCTGATATGCCGTTATGAATGAAATAGCTATAATCATCTGTTTGCATATCCTGGTGAAAATATTCATTAACTTCCATGTTGTATTTCTAGGAATGGACCAAATCTTTATTTTTATTTTTAAGTTTTCTAAATATTGTCCAACTTACCTCAAATGTTTTTATTATGGGCACTTTCATTCTTTCACATTCTTGCAAGACAATTTTACTGTTGCCCAATATGGTAAGTGTGTAATAGTATGTCATTTTAGGTTTTAATTCATTTTTAATTTAATTTAATTCCAGATTCATAATAAAGATAAACAGTTTTTATATATGAGTGGCCATTTGGATTACCCTTTCTGTAAAGTACACGCTCCAATCTTTTGATATCTTAACATGTGTCATACTGACTTCTTTAATAGTAGATTTTCTGAATGAACTTTTAGCTGTGTAGGTCTTCTCTATTTTATTTAGGACTTGTTTTCATTTCAAAATCTTTATATTTATTTTCATAATCTGCTTTTATTTTGCTTTGTCTATTATCTATCTATCTATTTATTTGCAAGCAAGAGAGAGCGAGCAAGTGAAAGCGCAGGGAGGGATAGAAAAAGAAGGGAAAAGAATCTTAAGCAGGCTCCAGGCTCAGCACAGAGCCCAACTCTGGGCTCTATTTCACAACCCTGACATCATGACCTGAGCCAAAATGAAAGAAATAAAATAAAATTATGGTGTAAAAAAAAAAAGGAAAAAGAATTGGAGGTTTAATTAAGTGAGCCACCCAGGCACCCCTGTGGTATCTTAAATTAGCTGTCATATCTTTAAAGTTCTAGAGTATCCATTTGGTTCATTTATAAAACCTTTCTCAATATCATTTTTAGTTTCCGTTTTTTGTTCAATTTGCTTCCCCTCTCATTTCTTTGAGCAGAGTACTCAAGCCATTTTACAATCTTTATTGATCATTTTAACATCATACTTAATCCCATTTTGTCTATCAAATTTTGTTAATGGTTTTTCTTTGTGCGCTTTGTTACATTTTGCTATGTTCAAGACATTATATTTGAAACTCTTATTGAGTAGGGATAATTAAGAGCTATAATAATGGTATGGTCCTCCTTGGCAGGATTTTCTGTTATATCTGAGACTCTACAAGACAATCATACTCCAAATTCAGTGACTGACTTTCTCAGTTTACACAGAAGGCAAGGTAGGCTATAGTCTTATATCTGCTTCTCCTTGTGCTTTGGGGATCTCAACTTAAATTTGGGTTGTACCAAAGTCCTCAAATTTGATTGCTGCTGGATTATGAATTTTGTTTCTCTAGTATCAAGAGTCTATTAACAACACAGCTCAGTGTGTTTTAGCAGTTTCAAATGCTCTCATAGCTAAAATGGCTTCAGGGCATATATCTCTAGGCTCTCATTGTATTTCGTATTTTGGCCCAGTAATCCCACACTTAATTTTTATAATCATTCTGATATTTTTAATTTTAAAATCTATTTTGTCTGGATTTTTAGTTGTCTTAAGTAGGAGTTTTTAGATCACCATTACTAGAAGCAACAACAAATATACATGAAAATATCTGCAGTAGTTTATCACATTTTTATGGCTTTGAACTTCCATAAGCTGAGGCATCCTTCTCTAATCACTTAGGCAAACTCCAATTTACCCTTTAAAACAACACAAGAATTGCTTTATTTAAGAACATGTTCAGGGATGACTCTTCCCCACTGTTCTTACCAACATTCCCACACACTCTTTGCTACCCACACCTTGTTTATGAACTTTCATTAGGTATATAAGCGGGACCAGAATTTTGCTCTATTGTATTTTTGTCCTTTAGAGCTTTAATTAAATATGAATTCCATAGAAAGTCTGTCCCTTTTCTTTCAAACCTGGGTTAGTTATTTCTTCTCATTCTTTGTCAGAAGTTACTTTAATAGAGAAACATACAGCTGTATTGTGACTTTGGAGCCTGGAAAAATCACCCATTCCTGAGATTTTTACGCAGCTTCCTGGCTGATATTATTCAGAAATGTGTTCAAAACAAACTTTTTCAGGGAGGCCCTTTCGGACCACTCAGTTACAAAACCTCTTCTCAATCACTGCTCTTATTAAAATGTGCTTATTTAGTTCAAATATGCATCACTATTAAAGAAAAACCAGTACGATTTTTTTCTTTTTAAAGTTGGCTTACCTATTATCTATCTCTCCCATTAAAATGATTCCTCTGGGCTGGGGTTTTGTTGTGCTCATCTTAGGCCAGGCACTCAATAAATTGTCTCTGAATGATTGAATTGTTTGACTCCCTTGCTAGATTCTCAACTTCATGAGGCCAAGGATTGTTCTATTCAGTCCTTCTTTATCCTCAATGTCTGTTATATTGCAGTCACTTACGTGACTAATGGGAAAAATCACAGAAAGAAAGAGTTAAAACTACAGAAAAACCCCGTAGGTTCAATAACACAAAGCTTTCTAAAATTATTTAGCCAAGGAATTGAATACTGGCTGCACTTTTGATTGTTTTTAAATGGTATAGAATTTAATTTAAATGGAAATACTTGAATGGTAGAATAATAAAAAAATTATAAAAGCAACTTGCTCCTTAAAGTAAGAATTATATAGGGCATCTCTTCTAGAAGCAAAATTTTCAAATGTCAAACATCTGAAAGCATAGAAGGAGAAGTAAGAGTGTGAATTGTACTTCAATGCTCTTTTCTTTATATTCAGCAAACAGCTTCATTCACACCTTTCCAATTTTTTCAACTCTTTTGACAAAGCCTTCAGAGGAGTTACTGCTGATGACAACCATCACAGCCTAACAGGAGAAATTCTATAAAGAAAAATAATAGCATGTTTTTCCCAAGTTGTTAAGGATATGGTGAAGCTCTGTCGGATTCAAAGGACGAATGTGCAATTCCATGCCATATATCATAATAACTTATTTTAATAGTGGCTTTGCAATTTTTCAGATATATCCATTTACTGAAAGCACTATCAAATTAACAAAAGCAACAAATTAACAGGAGTTCGAGACAGAAGTTATCTAATCTAAAAATAGCACAGAATACACAACACATATTCCAAGTACTACTATAGGTTTCAAGTAATAGTCAAAACAATAGTAAAAATGATTCAGACCCTACCAGTCAAATCATAAATGGGATCTTAACTGTAAATCCTTATCTTTAGATCAAAGCGGGTAATTGGGTGCTGAAGATACATTATAGAACTAATATGTTATAGAACTCCTCTGAAATGAGTCATTTATTCCATCACTTTTCCTGCACAGCTGCTGACCCATGTTTTGGTTCCTGGAAATAGCTGCTACCCTGTCATATTTCTTTAAAGCACATATATTGATAACTCTACTCATTCCTCCATTCCTCTGTGACTGTCATTGTGTTAAAATGTGGAGTCAGCTGACTCACTTGTGGTGGTAATAAAGTAGATGAGTTTGCAAAGCATTTTGTTATTTCTAAAAATGCAAAAACCAAATTACATTGAAATCATAAAGGGTGTTTCAGGGAGAGCTGTAGGATGTGGTTTCTTGTGTAATCCACAGAGATTAGCTCCAACACATATTTAAACTCTCCTCTAGGAGCAACCTTAGTGGTAAAGCAAGAAGATAAACAGATGTATACACACCCTGGCACAAAAGTATCACTTATGTTTGGCTTCCTAGTCTCCTCGTGTTATTTATCTTAACTTCTCTCTGAAATCAGGGAATACAGAATCTCAATCAGTTGACATTTTTCTACTGAAATACCCAATAGTCTGATCATACCCCTAAGACTTTTTTAAATTATTTCACTCATAATCCCAAATCTGCTTTGCCTCCTCAGCTCAGTACACTGTAATTTGATTTCAAAATGAGGACGGTTGTCAGTAATGCCACATTCATTAATCTATTTTACAATTCCATGTACTTAGAACTATGAAAATATGTTAATAACATCCATTTCAATAAGCCACCCTAAATTTATTATCATGAAACAAGACCTCAAGAAAGAGAATTCAAAATCATCCATGTATTTGCAACTTATTGCAATAAAGCCTTTATCAATAGACTTCCCTGTGCACATGGTGGTCAAATTGCTGGTGAAAACCAGCCAGATCTATTACAAGCTTTCTCATGGCTTCTAGGTAACCCAAGTGAGCCTTTATTGATACTGGGAAGGGATAAAGCAGGGAAGGGATAAACAGTGGTGTAAGAATTGGCTAGACAAAAGTAATGACTCTCATTACAAAGTGAGTATTTTAAAGCATAAGAGCCTGTTGGGAATATTGTTTTATAAATAGTGGTTTTTTTAAATTAACTTTTTAAAATTCAATTAGTTAACATATAGTGTACCATTAGTTTCAAATGTAGATTTCAGTTATTCATCCATAGCATATAATAGCTAAAGCTCAGTACTTACTGTTATAGCTTCTTGAAAGCAGAATTTTTACCCACTGAGCCACCCAGGCGCCCTTGAAAGCAGACTTTTAGATCACATTTTCTGATTACTTCCATGTAGTACAACACTTTCCTGCTAGCAACCTTCAAAACATACTGTTCGTTAGAGGAATTTCTTTGATAATAAATAAATAGGAATTTATTTAAATTTATAAATATATAAAATAATTAGGAATTTATTTAAATTTATTTAAATATTGCACACTGTTTCATTGTTCATAAATAAGGTGATGATATTATAGCCATTAGTTGGAAGCACTGATATATCACTTTCTTTTTACATTCTCTTTACACAAAATAGATATATATTTTAAAAGAATCTGAATCTGTGGCAAACTTTTAAAAACCCTATACAGTAAAGTTTATCATTTTAAGTAATCTCAATTATCTTCCTCAATTGTGATAGTATATCCTTCTATCTAGGCCAGATATTGTATGAGGGATTTGAAGAGACATACTTTTCTAAATTTCACTTTTCTCATCTGCAAAATGCTGATCATGATCCTACAATAAAATACACTTACTATTTTTTGATGAAAATTTATTTATGTATTTTAAGATTTTATTTCTATATCAGAGAGAGTGGGCGAGAGAGCAAGCACAGGCAGACAGAATGGCAGGCAGAGGCAGAGGGAGAAGCAGGCTCCCGGCCGAGCAAGGAGCCCAATGTGGGACTCGATCCCAGGATGCTGGGATCATGACCTGAGCCAAAGGCAGCTGCTTAACCAACTGAGCCGCCCAGGCGTCCCTTTTGATGAAAATTTAATCTGTATAAACAATATATTTGCTGTAATGCGTGGTTCATGGAAAACATCTTATTTAATTATAAGCAACAACAGTATTAGAAATTAAGTAAATGTGTCTATAATATTTAAAGTTTTAACACAAAATTCCAGTACTTTGCCTTATTTTTTCAAATCCCTTTACCACTTTCACTGACAGAGTCAAATGTACTTTTTCTACTAGTAGCCAGCTCTTTGTCTTTTGTCAGAAAGATGCCCTTGTGAATTATTTATAATAGAGATATTAGCAATAATAATAATAATAATAAATAGCAATGAAAATGTTAAAAAGTTTTCTTAACTAATTAGGGTTCTTAGACATCAATTAGAGGAACCACCTCTGGCAAGCAAATTAATCTGCAAGACATTCCCAGAATTAACAAGTCAGTCAGATACAGGGTTGTCCGTAGACTGAAAGGTGAAGCAAAAGGACTAGGTTTGGAAAATAGGTAAGGACAGTGAAAAAAATGATCAAATTTTTGGGCAAAATAAATTCTTAGGTGTCCTTTCAATGGAGTCCTGGGCATTATGTAGCAGAAACTCTGGAGATTATCTCAATCCATTGGAGTCACCCTGTTTACTAGCTTGCTATTGACAAAGTTATTTACAAACTGTAGAGCAAGAGGTTATAATGTAGAAAACTGATGGTAATGCACAAGATTCTTGTTAACAATAATGCAAGTTAGTGATATTTCATTAGAAAACATAAATTCTATAACCCAAATGATGGGCCCAGAGCACTTCTGCTGCACAACTCTGCTTATATCCCAAATAACCATGTGAACTAGTTTTAATATCTGCTTCTTATTAATTTTTGAATAAAAATTCTTGACACAAGTATTTTATAATTGTGTGATAATCATGCATTTAATTTCTTGGAGAACAAAACACACTTTAGCGTAACTATGTTCGTTCACAGAATCAGCCTTGATAACACACTTCTACATGTTAGAAATGATATAATAAATGTAGAATATTGGGCACTCGTTTGGTATTCTTTGCCATGTTTTGCACTATCTAAAAAGAGATCAGTGAACTTGGACTGGAGTTAGTAGACATGGAAGAAAATAAAATATTACAGAGAGGAATACTCTGTGGTCCACAACCTAAACGGGCTGGGATTCCCATCATTTGGATCCCTGTAGCTTTACAAAAGTCAATTAAATGTTTGTATCTCCTATTAAAGTGGATTTCCCAGTACTTTTTCAAACATCTCTTGTAAAGTATTGTTTCCCAGAAAAAAAGGGATTTTGCACATGTATCTGCCTTTGTCTCTGGTCATGATCTCAGTCAGGATCCTGGGATCGAGCTCCATATCGGGCTTTTTGCTCATTAGGGAGTATACTTCTCAGTCTCTCTCTGCATCTACCTCCCCCTACCCCACTCATGATCTCTCTCTCAAATAAATAAATACAATCTTTAATTTTTTAATTAAAAATAAGATAAATAAAATAAAATAAAAAGTCTGGTCTTACTGCCCCATTTAGCTCCTTTTTTTTTTTTTTGAGTTGTATTTAAAGCAGCATGAGAGAACATGAGGCTCTCAAACTTAAAAAAAAAAGGAAAAAATTGAGTTTTGTTAGGATTTAAGATCTTGTCTGCTAGAAAAAACGTTGGCTTTGTTAACATGTGAAAATTAACAAAAGAGAATAAGATAGAATTCTAATAATTTTTGTAGAAATTAAAAATTTCCTCCAACAGAATTACATACAGACCCATTAAGTAAATTCATTCCAATGTCAGAAACCAACCTTTTCTAATACTAATGCATCTGTGTAAACAGAGTCAACCCAAGGAATAAATAAATATTATTATTTTTTTCCTGTCTCTTCCACAGTCACATCTGGGTATATTGGTAGCAAGCCAATTATCTATCTTATAAGACATGATATCATAAGGAAGGGTATTCTGTCCATTTGGAACAACTGAAAATCATTGTAATTTTATCTTGGTGCAGTAACTTGATATGGCACAGTGTGGGTTATGAATATATTTTATTTTTTTTTTACTGGGAAGAAGAGATTATAGAGATATTGGTTATCCAAGAGAGACTGACAGGTGTTGATAGTTGCCAGGTCAATATCCATTTACTTTTTCCTTGAATCTCAGAAAGCACTGAGGGATTGACAACAAGGAAACTTAAAACAACATCAAATATTTTATTGTCTCTTTTCTATTTATATTGTAACCACATGACAAAGTATCAGTCGTACAATATATCATTCTCTTTACCTCTATCTTTCTGTCAGAAATGTGGGCTTAATAGTGAGAACTCCAACAGCAATTTTTGCAACTGTGAATAAAAAGCCATGAAAACCTCTAAGATAGTTCACTTCACTTTCTTAAGACGCTGAACCAACACCAGAAAACACTCTCTGTAGTCTTCTTGTTAAATGAAAAAATATGGTTAAACCACTTTTGAAAGTCTACTACCTACAGCAAAATGTAAATCTTAATTGAAATATGTCCTCTCAGCTGTGCTTAAGCAACTGAGTCCTGAGCTTTTCAGGTTTTCAGTCTGAAAGAGTACACCTCTGGTGCTCAGAAAGGGAAGAGAAAGGACACCCTGTTCTCCATATAAATTAAAGAAGAGAAATCTGTGCATTTAAGTGGGCCATATAAAATTTATCAAGCAATTATCTCCTAACTCCTTCCTATCCAAATTACCTGATATGCTCTCCCTACTCCTTTATTCCACGTTACTGCCTTGTCCGGGATTCTGTCTCACATCACAACATGTCTTCTGTTATTTTCTTCTTGCAAGCTAGTTTTGTTTTCTCCATCTAAAAAAATCAACAATCATTGTGTATTTCAATTCCCATTTTCCTCAAATGCATTGATTCTTCTTATCTATTACTCTTTTCTCATACTCAGTGTCTTTGTCTTTATGGGGTTTGTACTTTGCTTTTCCCCATCCTTTACTGCCATTATATAATCAAATCTAATAACTTCTTAGAGAAAGTTAAAAATTCCTGCATAGCCACACGTGAACACAAAGACACTGATTTTTAGCAAACCTATAAGATAGTCAGACATCCATTCAATTTCTTTTTTTTTAAGATTTTATTTATTTATTTGACAGAGAGAGATGACAAGCAGGCAGAGAGGCAGGCAGAGAGAGAGGAGGAAGCAGGCTCCCTGCTGAGTAGAGAGCCCGACTTGGGGCTCGGTCCCAGGACCCTGGGATCATGACCTGAGCCGAAGACAGTGGCTTAACCCACTGAGCCACCCAGGCGTCCCTCCATTCAATTTCTTAACTGAGTCTCAAATGCATCCTGAGTTCTAACCTAAACCTAAGTTCTACTTCTTACACGTTGTTCTATGACCAAATCCTTTCAGTTCAGTATTTTGTAACATTTAAATATTAATCAATTGATGCTTTGTCTTTGTATTTCTATGATAATAATTTGAATACTGTAGATTTATTGTTATATTTATAGATTTATAATCAAAGTTTCATCAGTTGAAGTTTTTGGAAATTTCAGATATAATGATTAACCTAAATTGATACTGCCTCAAATCCCTCTGATATCAAGGCCCAACACTTGATTATAGCCAAACCTGTGGTGGATAGTTCCATGGGAAATTGCAGTTACTTAACACTGATAGCATCTCATGTTCTCTCTCTCATTTTAGAATGTCTCCAACACAACCCAAAAGTGTAGGAGAGTTAATGTCCTCTGAGGACAGCTTTCAGTGAAGTGGAAATAAGAGCCATAGATAAAATTGTCAGTTTTCAGGTCTTCATGAGGACAACTTAAAGAAGTTTCTCAGGACCTTTCAGTAAATGCAAGCCTTCATTTTCTATCCACAACAATTATATCAACAATGTACCTCTTTGACAAAGTTGTTTCTTCACTGTATCACTTTCCCATTCTTTTCTACCTTGGATAATCTCCCAGATAAACTAACAGTACTCAAATCCTTTGTCCTACTCTTTGCTCTCAGGATAAATGGAGCCAAAAGACTTAGATTAATATCAAGTTCTGAATGGGGTCTTAGAGCTATTTCTGTCCAGATTTTCATAAACATAGGGACCTTTGAATTATCAGGCTATAAATAAGTTCTAAATGGAGGGGGCAAAAGCAAAAAGTAGAAATTTTTATGTTTGATTTTTAATCATGATTAAAAATAATGTTAGTACATTATAAAAGTGTGGATCTTTGTAAAACAATGTCATAATGTAAGAAATAGGTTGCATAGTTCTTTTGAGAATATGAAACCAAGTGTTCAGGTGCCATCTAATTTCTTGTTTAATCCAGAACTTTGGTGTGCATTATCTTGAGGAATAGAATTTTGAAGTCCAGACAGACTAACAGAAAACTGACCCAAATGTGTGTGTTTATATTTCTGCTTTTGTTGTAAAAATCAAAGTGTGATTGCTGGTTTAAAATGGTAAAACTAATAATGTTCATGGACTCTATTATAAATTTTCTAATTGTATGGGAAGAATCCAAGAAACATAGAATTAATTGATTTGCAAATCCTCAAAGAGCTACAGGATCAGGTAGTGGTATGTTCTGATTCAACAGCATCATAATGCAGCATTTTATGTGTGTGGCTAATGGATATTTTCATGAATGTTTGCTAGCTAGTCAGCCAATACAGAGAAATATTAGGTAGGGTCATTACTCACAGTTGTGTTTAATAAAATGAGAGAAAATTATCAAATGACACTAATAATAATAATCCTATAGCAGGCTAAATAATTCAATGATAATTACAAGTATTAATCTAGCTTTCTTCCCTGATTATGACTCTTCTCTCCTTTATCATAATGGGAGTAGCAGATTGTCTGCAATGAATTGTGAAAACCCAGCAGTGACTTTGGCAGTGAAGGCCTCCCATCAATTTTGATAGGTTAAAATGATTCTGGATGGTCTTGAGCAAATGTGTCAATTTTTTTCTGTGTGTGTAATAAAAGAAAGAAGCAATAGTAAATTCTTGCTGTTATTCCATGGAGCCAATAAAATCATACTGCCAACAAGAGGCTGTTGACACTGTAAGTGTGGTTAACTGTCTTGAAATACTAGGCCTGGAAATAAAATTCCAGTATTTCACATAAACTCTTTTTTTTTTTTTAAGAAAAAAACAAAACTGGGACGCCTGGGTGGCTCAGTTGGTTGGACGACTGCCTTCGGCTCAGGTCATGATCCTGGAGTCCTGGGATCGAGTCCCGCATCAGGCTCCCAGCTCCATGGGGAGTCTGCTTCTCTCTCTGACCTTCTTGTTCATGCTCTCTCTCACTGTCTCTCTCTCAAGTAAATAAATAAAATCTTAAATAAAAAAAAATAAAAGAGTCACTTATAAAAAAAAAAAGAAAAAAACAAAACAAAACAAAGAAACTATACTGCTTACATTTAGGGCCCTGCTGTTGTGTAACTATTTTTAAACATGTCTACTGTAAGTGTATATATATATATATATATTTTTTTTTCTGTGCAATAACTTCATTTAGAGATAAATTTGGATTGCAAATTATTTGGGGGGAGGCATGGTATTTGTGGCTAGTCTTACAAGTAAAAAGGACTAAAAGAAAGAAGAAAAACATTTTTTATTACAGCATATTTACATCTGTCCAAAGTACTTATTTACTATAATACTGACTAATGTATAATACTGTACACAAAGAAAGAAGTTAAATGAGTTATAATTCAGTCGAAGTATAGCTGGCCATTTTAAAACTTACCACTGAATCTTTCTGGTATGAAATGTGATATCTGGCAATCTGGTCCAGTTCATTACATCAGGTCATTTGTATGTTCTAATTACCATTTTGATAGCATAGCACATTTTATAACCCAGACATTTAACAATGGAACTATGATGCATGTATTTTCAAAAGTATAGACATACATGAAGCTATGAGGTCAAAAAAGATGAATGTCCGTAGTACCATATAGACTCAACAAATAAAAATGTCCAAGGCGGGGCGTCAGGGTGGCTCAGTGGGTTAAGCCGCTGCCTTCGGCTCAGGTCATGATCTCAGGGTCCTGGGATCGAGTCCCACATCGGGCTCTCTGTTCGGCAGGGAGCTTGCTTCGCTCTCTCTCTCTCTCTCTGCCTGCCTCTCCATCTACTTCTGATCTCTCTCTATCAAATAAATAAATAAAATCTTTAAAAAAAATGTCCAAGGCTCTGAGTGAGATTTATGAATATTGTATAAGATTAGGCCAACATGTGGTTTTGATATAAATCATCTGTTCTTAAATTAGAATTACAATCGTTGAGTACAGTGTTGAAAATGGCAGATAGATTTTAGCTATCTTTGCTCACTAGGGAAAATGGATAAATGTTTAGTTTGGTCAGATTTTCACTTAACTTCTGAAAAATCTTACGTTTGAGAGAACCCTTCTGAAATAAGAATCCTTAAAGACATAACCCCTTTGGCACAAGTTTTCAAGAAACTTGTTGGATGTTGTAGACAATTATATGGCACACGTACTCTTCTAGATGTTTCATGCCAATAATATGTAAGCCATACAAAGGTTACATATACATATAGAGATGTTCCTCAGCTTACAAGGGGGCTATGTACAGAGAAACACATAAAAAACTGAAAATGCATTTAATACCCCTAAACTATCAAATATCATAGCTTACCTTAAGCTTATTTAAACATACTCAGAACACTTACATTTGCCTGCATTTGGGCAAAATCATCTTAAGCAAAGCCTATTTTATAACAAAGTATCAAATATCACATGCAATTTATTAAATATTACACTAAAAAAAAGAAGAATGGTTATATATAGAATGGTTGTAAGACTATCAGGTGTTCACCCCTGTAATCTTCTAGCTGACTGGAAGCTGTGGCTCACTGCCCCTGCCCAGCATCACAAGACGGCACCATACCACATGTCACTGGCCCTTTTTTATAAAGACCCAAATTCAAAATTCAAAGTACAGTTTCTACTGAATCACTTTCACTTTCACATCATTGCCAAATATATAGTAAGTTGAATCATTGTAAATCAGGAGCCATCTTATTTGAAAGTTAAATCACAGTCACCTTCATGTAGGGCCATCTATGTATCTCTAAACAACATAGCATGACCTATCAACAGCAAAAAATAAATGTGAAGGGGACAATTGCTTTGCGTCAGTACTCTGAGCAGTAACATACATGGCCTTACTCACCTAGCAGAACTCCAGAGCTAGCTGATGGCAAGGAATTTTACAAATGTTTGCTGAACAGCTTAAGCACTATTATTTTTAAATTAGTGTGCATATCTGTTTTCTAAAGATATGTTAATTTATTTTATGGACTTATTACAAAACCAAATAATTTCCTCTTATTTAAGTGGCAGGTAAATAGAATTCTTTTTAATTTAAATCAAATGGCTTTTTAGGGAAAATATACTAAAAATTCTGAAACTTGTATTGCTTATGAATCTTTTATTGGAATCCTTATCAAGTTGTATTTTTCAAGTTTTTCCTAAATAATCTTCAATGAATTGAAAATATTTTTTGGATTTTATTCAAGACTATTAACTCACAATTTCACTTTGTTAAATACAGTGCTAAACGTTCAACCAAAACGTTGTGTCTTTTTTTTTCCACTACCACATCCTCCATCTACTGACTGGATTCTCTCCCCAACTAACACATATATACCATTGTCTATCTTTAGGATAAGTAAGGGTCATCTTTTGTCTTTATTCTATTCCTCGCATGCTTCTGAACTTGTTGAATTTTAATATAGTCACACCATAAGCATCACATATTTGATTCCCCTTTCAATAGTAAACAGTGCACAACCAGAGCATACCTTCAAAGCTATCAATAGACTTACTCTGATATATTATTTTTGTATTTTTGTAAATTAAAATAATTCAATTATAGAACAAGAGTTTCAGGTGGTAGGTGTTGTAAGTTTTACTCAAACTGACTTTTGTCAAACTCGTTTTTGTCATCATATATGACAAGTAGTTTTCTCACGTTTGTTTTTAGAATATCCTTGTATAATGAATATTTACACTGATATCTAGTATAAAAATCTTGCAATTTATTTTAGAAACATTAAGATATTGAAAATCAATCTATTTCTTTGATTCATTAAAGACATTTTTGGCTTGTTTCCAGTACTTTCTTACTGGTTAAAAAATGAATTTGAAGTAGTCTGAATTTCATTATTATATGGCACTTTCCCTTTGATGAATACAAAGAAGATATTCTATATTAGCTATCTGAGAAGAATTTGTTTTTTTAATTTTATTTATTTGTGAGTGAGAGAGAGCACAAGCAGGGGGAGCAGCAGGGTGAGGGAGAAGCAAACTCCCGGCTAAGCAGGGATTCTGTTGCAGAACTGAGTCCCAGTACCCTAAGATCATGACCTGAGCTAAAGGCTCAGGCGTTTAACTGACTGAGCCACCCAGGTGTCCCAATCTGAGAAGAGTTCTGTATGTTATTCCTATTAATATGCAGTTTAAAGTCTAGGTGATTAACTTAATATTTAAGTGGCTATTACATAGATAGCACTATGTTCCAGGCAGAGAGTAAGAAAGAAATAGTAAATCAACCATATTCTATGCATTCTAAATGAAAATAATTAATCAATCATAATAAATCCTTCTATTTATGGAATATCAACTTATAAGCTTTCCTCCATATGAAAAATGCCAAATACCAGAATAAAGGGTCATCTAATACAAATAAAGGATAGAATTAAAGAATTCTGGTAAGCCATTTAATTTTGAAAAATGGTGCTATATTGTTGCTGAGTTGTGGTTTTCAGTTACATAATATCTGATAAGTGTAGAAGTAACATGAGTGTTACGTGAGATGAGAAATGGTTTATAATTAAGATAATTTTAAAAGTACAGATAAATACAAATTTGTAAACATAGCATTATGGAGGAATAAAAATAAATGATAGCTACACACTCTAAAGTGAATAAATCTTGGAAAGTTAATAGAGAAGTAAAACAAGGGCAGTGCAAAAAGTATGGTACATTTTTATGAAGTTCAAACAAATTCTGTGAAACCATAGATGGACTTAAAGATACTAGTATGTATCAAATATTGTAAAAATTAAGCAAGGAAATAGCAAACATAAAATAACCAAAGCATACAAACTTGGGTAGATACAATAGGTGTGATCATGTTCTACTTCAAAAAGAGATGAGTTAATAGATAAATAGAAGTAACTAGACTTTTTAGAAGTTAATAAAACTTTGCCTGTTATTTCTTAGTAATATAAAATATATGGTTTTCTAACAAAAACGTTTATCTTAAAAATATTTAAAAATAAATTTCAGGCTACTCATAAGGTTATATTTACTTTTCCACTGAAGGAAAAGCTGGTTGTTGTAGTTGTAGTTGTTTGTTTGTTTTAGTCTCCTCCTGGTTTTTATTATTATAATGTTAGAATAAGGAATGTTAGATTGAAAAGTGAATTATTTTATAGACAGAATCATTACTTGATTCACCTCCTGGTACAGCAGATGGAACTCCTGAAAATATGCCCTTTTGCCTTACAGAAGAGTAACAGTTATGCTTACTTCTGAAACATACTTGGTGGTGGCCCTAAATAGTGACACCATAGTAAACATTTTGAATATTTGCAATTAATTTTTATACTCATAGGGCTCCAAAAGGCACTGCTGGTATCTTAGCAGGTATTTCAATAAAGCTAAAAGTTGCCTGACTGTTTAAAAATATTAACAAGGCACAAAACGGCAGAAGTATTGTCCTCAGATATTATTTTTTTAGATATATGCTCCTGATTCCAGACATGACAAGTTATTTTTTTAAATTTTTTTATAAAAGATTTTATTTATTTATTTGACAGAGATCACAAGTAGGCAGAGTCAGGCAGAGAGAGAGGAAGAAGCAGGAACCCTGCTGAGCTGAGAGCTCAATGTGGGACTCGATCCAAGAATCCTGGGATCATGACCTGAGCCGAAGGCAGAGGCTTTAACCCACTGGGCCACCCAGGCGCCCCCATGACAAGTTATTTTTGATAGCTATATATACAATGTATTTTCCAGTTATAAGAAAAATGGTTCTGCTATTTTTAACATTTTTAAAAAATTACATAATTTTTTAAATTAAAATTTTATTTTTTAATGTTTTAATTTTCTTTTCTTTTTTTTAAAAGATTTTATTTATTTATTTGAAAGACGGAGATCCCAAGTAGGCAGAGAGGCAGGCAGAGAGAGAGAGAGGGAAGCAGGCTTCCTGCGGAGCAGGGAGCCCGATGCAGGGCTCAATCCCAGGACCCTGAGATCATGACCCGAGCCAAAGGCAGCAGCCCAAACCACTGAGCCACCCAGGCACCCCAATGTTTTACTGTTCAATATACTACTTAGAATATAAAACCTATTCCATTTGGTAAGATATTTACCATTTAAAAAATGGTAATTTTCTCATAGTGTGTTCCCCTCACATTGCTTTATTTTGAATAAAAAAAATTTCACAATAAACATAACTGATGCTTTCCTTTTGATTGTCCCTCTGTTGGTCATACTGTATATGAGCCATGACAATTAGTTTTACAAAATTTATTCATGTTTGTTGATATGTTTTATCATAACTAATTTTCCCTCCCTTATCTAGATTCCCCAGCTTTCAGACAGGTGGACACTTCAATAAACCATACCCAAGGGATGTATCAAGTACTTCTTAGACATCTCTCAGATCCTTAAGGTCTCGTTTTACCTAGGGATTTGCAAAAGGTTCTGCCAGAGGCACCACTGTGACAACTGATGACCATGGTCTATCTCCTGCTAAGCTCAAGAGGTCACTGGTTTCCAAGTTTATCTATACAATTAATGCATTCCAGCAAGTTCTTTGTTTTTTAATATTAACAAACTTACTTTAAAGTTTATATGAAGAGGCAAAGACTCACAATAGTCAACATAGTGTTGAAGGAGAACAAAGACTGAGGACTAACTTCAAAGTTTACCATAACGATGGGGCGCCTGGGTGGCTCAGTGGGTTAAGCCTCTACCTTCGGCTCAGGTCATGATCCCAGGGGCCTGGGATCGAGTCCTGCATTGGGCTCTCTGCTCAGCAGGGAGCCTGCTTCTCCTCATCTCTCTCTCTGTCTGTCTCTCTGCCTATTTGTGATCCCTCTCTGTCAAATAAATAAATAAAATCTTTTTAAAAAAAAGTTGACCATAATGATCATTGTAAGCAAGATATTGTAATACCACAGAAAGACTAGATTAAAGGAACAGAATATATATTATCAATTATATTTTATATTTAATATAAAAGCAAAAGCAATACAAGAGAGCAAAATACAGTCTTTTAAACAAATGGTTCTGGAGTAATGGTGAAGCTAAATGTAAAAATATAAAATAAAAATAAAATAAAATAATAAAATAAAATAAATCCAGGCAGATATCATACACTCTTCACAAAAATTAACTCAGATTGGATTATAAACCTAAACATGAAACATGTAGAAGGTAATATAGAAGAAAATTTAAATGACCTTGGTTTTGGCAATAACTTTAGCTACAAAAGCACAAGCACTGAATTTTAAAATGTCTACTCTGTGAAACACAATGCCAAGAGAATGAAAAGGCAAAGCACAGACTATGAGAAAAAATTTGCAAAATACACATCTGGCAAAGGACTGTTAATCAAAAATACACAAAGACCCCTTAAAACTCAACAATGGGGGAAAAACCTGATTAAAAATGAGCCAAAGACCTTAGCAGATACCTCACAAAAGAAAATATTACAGATGGCAAATAAGCATATAAAAAGATGCTTCACATCATATGTCATCAGGAAAATGCAAATTAAAACAAAAAAGAGACACCCGTACATACCCAGAATTCAGAACACTGAAAACAGAACCCGAAATGTTGGTGAGGATGTGGAGCAACAGGAATGTTCTTCCATGTCTATTGAGAATAAAGAATGGAAAACAACTTGGCAGTTTCTTACAAAACTAAACATATTCTTGCCAGATGATTCAGCAGTAGCAGTTCTTGGTATTTATCCAAAGAAGATGAAATCTATACCCACAAAGAGGTCTATAGTAGTTTTATTCATAACTGACAAAAGCTTGGAAGCAACCAGGATATCATTCCACAGGTGAAAGGTCAAATAAAGTGTAGTACATGCAAACAATGGAATATTATTTAATGCTAGAGAAATGAATTACCAAGCCATGAAAAGATATGGATATAAATATTTAATAAATATTTGATTTTAGGCTTCTACCAGCCTATCAATAGTATTAGTATATTTTAACAGTGAATGCTCAGCATTCATGAATTTACCTAATAAAATATTTTTGGCTCAATATTTTAAATACTTCAACATCTATGATTATATTCCTAATAATTTTGAATTGGGGTAAATAAACCTTAACTTTTTGTAACTTGTTTCAATATGCAAAAGAGCTCAATGAAATTTTAGAAAATAAAAATTTACCAAAAAAAAGTTTAGTTTACTATTGCCAAATAATTTAAAACTTTATCTTATATTCAAATACATATATTTTTCTAAATTGATTTATATGCTACTAAAACCAAAAACTTTTAGTTATACTAGATTTCATATCATGCCATCAATGCCAGAAAGCCATCTGTCGATGACTTGTCTTAAATAGAGTTAAGATGGGCGTTATTACAATGCAAGATGGAAACAAAGATAGTATAACAATTGAGTGTTACATAACTTTTCTGTTTTGATCAAGTTACTAATCTACAAAAGGCTTTTATCGGTGACAGACTTGGGAATTTAACAAAACTTTTAAACTAGCATGTGCGACTCATTCCTAGAAAACAACACAATCAATAACACTTTATTTAGATTAAATCATGACTATTTCTCCATTTGAATAAAAAAGGTAGCAACTCCAATAAGTTTATTGAACGTGAAAAGTTGAAATGCTGTAATGCTCCTAAGGAATCAAATGATCCAGTCATGAATTACAAAAAAATGATATAAATACCAAAGTGTTTGTATAATTGTAATGTACAACTGCCCATTAGCGTTCAATAGTGTAGGCTTGTACAAGAACTCTATAAAAGAACTCCACTTCTAAACTGTGGAAAATATGTTCCCTTTCTCCCTATATACAACTATTAAGCCATTCATTTAGCTTTTAAAATATCCACTTAATACAGGCTTTTTACTCATTTGAACCCGGCAGCAGGGTTCTATTCTTATTGCTTACATCTGAAGGATAGACTTCTAGCGTAAGAGGTAAAGCCCATAAAGGAGCCCAATAATAACAACAAAATACAGTTTAGTGATCCCTTACAATCTGCCAGCTACCTTTCTGAGAATACTTCAATTAATAAAACATATAAAATAGCTGACCACAAAGAGCTTACATTCTTTTGAAATATAATAGTGAAATAAACCAATAATAGAGGGGTGCTTCGGTGGCTCAGTCCATTGAGTGACTGCCTCTGGCTTGGGTCATGATCTCAGGGTCCTGGGATGTAACTCCCCAGCAGGCTTTCTAGGCAGTGGGGTGTTTTCTTCTTCCTCTGCGCACCCTCCCAATTCTCTCTCTCTCTGTTTCAAATAAGGAAATAAACCAGTAATAGAATAATGATTGATGGTTGATGGTGATAAGTGTTACAAAGAAATACAAGAAAGGTAAAAGCCATTGGAGAATGCTGGGATGAAAGTTAATTTTATTTTGTGTCGGGTGGTTATATCTCATTTAGGAGATGTTATTTGCACAAAGACCCAGGAAGTGAAGGAGGGTGTTATACAAATATCAAAGGAAAAGATTGCTCTAGGCAGAGCAAGTAAGTATATAGACTTTGTGTGAAAAGCTTGTCTGTTACTTTTGAGGAAAAGCAAGGAGGCCAATGAGGAGTTCATAGTGGTGGAGAGAGGAAGAACGTATTGTACCTTCTAGTACATTGAAATGCCTTCAGTTTTTATTTAATATGAAAGGGGAAGATACCAAAAGACTTTCAACAGCAGAATAAAATCATCTGACTTGATTTTTAGGTTAAGTTGCTGTACCAAAAAAATTTGCAGGGAGAAAGGAGTGCAGTATGTGTGGAAGTGGGGCTATCAATCAAGTCAATAATTCAGGAACATATGATGGTGTTTTTAGCATGCTGGGTGGTAATAGAAGTGGTGAGGTACGGTTTTTATTTTGTATATATTTTGATGGTGAATATTCCGGTGAACAGGATGGGGTATGTGCAGGACAGACAATATCAACATTTATTTTACCTGCACAAACAGAAGGGTGGAGTCTTCATTCCCTGATATGGAGAGAACTCTGAGTTCAATTGTTCTTTGTCATTAAATGGCATAGTGATGATGAGGATTTAGTCAGACAGTGAAAGAGAACAGTAAGCATAGTGTTAAGCGGTAAGACATTATAATACATTTGAACAACAAAAAACGTTGTGTTGGATCATGTGTTTGTGTGAGTAAATAAATAAATAAAGCTTCCTGGGCTTCTGATAGAGGTAAAGAAGACTAGTATATGATCCAAAGGGGCACGTGCACCAAATGTTTATAGCAGCAATATCCACAATAGCCAAACTATGGAAAGAACCTAGATGTCCATCAACAAATGAATGATATATATATATATATATATATATATATATATATATATATATATGATGGAATACTATGCAGCCATCAAAAGAAATGAAATCTTGCCATTTGCGATGACATGGATGGAACTAGAGGGTATTATGCTTAGCAAAATAAGTCAACAAGAGAAAGACACTATCTTATGATCTCTCTGATATGAGGAACTGGAGGTGCAATGTGGGTGCTTGGGGGACAGGAAAAGAGTAAATGAAACAAGATGGGATCAGGAGGGAGACAAACCATAGGAGACCCTTAATCTCACAAAACAAACTGAGAGTTGCCGGGGGGAGGGGAGGGTAGGGAGAGGGTGGTGGGGTTATGAACATTGGGGAGGGTATGTGCTGTGGTGAGTGCTGTGAAGTGTGTAAACCTGGCGATTCACAGACCTGTACCCCTGGGGCTAATAATACATTATATGTTAATTTTTAAAAAAAGAGGAAGAAGAAGACTACTATAAATCAAATGCTATGGTTTTCAGCAAAGAGTGTGTAATCAGGCATATTTTATTAAAGTAACCATGTAAAATGATGGTTGAAAATTGGAATAACAGAAAACATAAAAATTAGAGATTTTAAAAAGAGATCTGGGACAGTGTAGAGAATATAATCAATGATATTATAATAGTGTTATATGGTGACAGATGGTGGCTATATTTATAGTAATCATAGAATAATGTATGGAGATATTGAAAACCTGAAACCAATGTAACACTGACTATCACTATACTCAAATAAAAAAATAGTAAAAATAAAACATTTTATTTTAAAAAGATAAAAAGAGGGACAAGAATTTGTAAAGTGAATTTCAAAAAGCTTAAAGATGAGGCTAAGACATACTCTGAACCTTGAGGAAAACACCATTTTGAAAATTCTTCCCATTTTGAGAAAACTCAAATGAATCAATACCATAAAAGAACCCATTTTAACTGAGAGATGTAATGAATGCTCAAGAAATAATTTTATGACAGGATAATTCTTCCCTATGAAACAGCATACAGAAACCAGGGGAAACACCTGGAAGCAAAATAAACTATACTGAAAATAAGAATTAGGAAAAAGATAAATGATGAAAGATAAGAAAATTAGAACTGCGAGAGAGACCTAGTGAATAGAATTTTTAGCTTGTGGTTTAATGTTTTTGAGGATAATCTAGAGTTCTTAACTGCCTTGAGACAGGCTGGTTGTAGGCAGTTTAGGCAGACCCCTAAGACAGGCCTACTTTGGGCAGGTGGTGTTGGAGGAGGCCATTGGGCTGGACAAAGACAAATCCAACCATTTGACTAAAGTGTCTGTGAAGATGTTGAAGTCAGATGCAACAGAGAAAGACCTGTTAAATCTAATCTCAGAAATGGAGATGATGAAGATGATTGGACGGCACAAGGACACCATCAACCTGCTGGGTTCTGCACACAGGATGGTCCTTCATACACTCTCATGGAATATGCCTCCAAAGACAACATACAGGAGTACCTGCAGGTCCAGAGGCCTCCTGACCTGGAGTACTGTTACAATATCAGCCACAATGCAGCAGAGCAACTCTCCTCCAAGGACCTGGTATCCTGTGCCTATCAGGTAGCCTGAGGCATGGAGTACCTTGCCTCCAAGAAGTGCATACACCAAGACCTGGCCACCAGGGAAGTGCTGCTGACAAAGGACAACATGATGAAGATCTCTGACTTCAGCCTTGCCAGAGATATCACCACATCAGTTACTATAAAAAGACAACCAACAGTGGACTGCCTGTGAAGTGGATGGTCCCTAAGGCCATGTTTGACCAGAGCTACATCCACCAGAGTGACTTCTGGTCTTTTGGGGTGATCCTGTGCAAAATCTTCAATCTGGAAGCCTCCCATATCCTGGAGTGCCTGTGGAGGTGGCTTTCAAGCTGCTGAAGGAGTCATTTGATGGATAAGCCAATAAGTGCACCAGTTATACACAATAATGAGGGGTGGCTGGCATGTGGTTCCTTCAAGCTGCTGGTAGAAGACCTGGATCATACTGTGGCCTTGACCTCCAACCAGGAGTACCTGGACCTGTCCTTGGCCCTGGAACAATACTGTCTATGCTTTCCCAACACCTGAAGCTCCACCTGCTCCTCAGAGAAGAATTCCACCTTCTCTCATGTGCCGTTGCCCAGGGAGGCCTATCTGCCCTGACACCCAGCCAAGCTTGCCAATGGTGGACTCAAATGACTAGTATCCCTATTACTCCTGTCCAGATTACGTCATAAGCTGTAACCCTTACCCCCCACCCTCCCTGCAAGACTCACTGCCTTCTCCTTTGTCCCTTTCCTACTGGCAGGAGCCAGAAGCCTACCTGAGGCCTTCACCCCTTGAAGTTCACCTCTCTTCCCCTTCCTCTTCCTCCTCCTTACAACCTGCTCATGAAAGAAAGGCACAGAGAGGCAGGTACTTGCTTGTGGCTACTTCCTTCCTGCCCATATGTTGGACCAAGACCCCTCCCTGGCATCTGGTACTGCCTGGACTTCGAGGGAGTGGGAGATGAGGCATGCCAGTGAAAGCTGTCGGAGCTTTCCTGTTTTGGTTTTGTCTGCTTAGCATAACATGTAAGACTGAGTTCTGGTGGCAGGGACCTAGTCCTTGGGGCTATAGCACTAGCGAGGGGAGGTCAACTGCTGTGGGCCTTGGCTAAGAGCAACCCCTGCTCCAGAGATATGGTGCCAAGGGCTTATTAATTTTGATACTAATTTGCTTTGCTGACCAAATACCTGGTATCAAAAGATGGGAAGGCAAAGACTGAAAGCAGTGTTGTGACCATGGGGTCCAGCCCCAAACTATGAAGAAAACACAAAGTGTATAAATCTGAGTAAGTATATATTTACACACCTTTTTAAATATGTTGTTATCAAAGATTTAATCAATGGGTAATATGCTCCTCGTGGCTGGGAAGCATCAGTTGCCATATATTAAAAACAAAGAAAAGAGGTGTCTGGGTGGCTTCCTCCATAAGTGTCCCTTCTTTTCAGGTCATGATCCCAGGGTCCTGGGATGGAGCCCCACATCAGGCTTTCTGCTCAGTGGGAAACCTGCTTCTCCTTTTCCCTCTGCCCTGCTTATAGTTCCTCTTCCTATCTCTCTGTCTCTCAAATAAATAAAATATTTTAAAAAAAGAAAGAAACAAAATGTTTTTAAAAGGTGTTTTTTTTTTTTAATTTTCTAGGGGTGCCTTGATGACTCAGTTGTTTAAGCAGATGTTTGCCTTTGGCTGAGGTCATGATTCCAGTGTACAGGGCTCCAGCCCTGCATGGGACTACTTGCACCCCAAGCAGCTTGCTTCTTCCTCTCCCTTGCACGTGATTCCCCCCGCTTGTGCGCTTCCACTCTCTCTCTCTCTCTTTCTCTCTCTTGCTGTCAATAAACAAAATAAAATCTTTTCTTAAATAAATAAATAAATAAATAAATAAATTTCTAAACCTACTTTCAGTTTAGGTCCCTTAACAAAAATTGCTACTGCTTCATTTAAAAAAAAAAAAAAGATAATTTAGAAATGTGCTTCCAGAGCTAAAAAGCTGTTTTGTTTTTTTTTTTTTTGTCAGGATTAAATATAGAAGTGCTTTAAAAAGTAAAAGAAAAAATATGCTATATTAACACTAATCACACTATAACTTTGGTGGTTATATCAAGATAATGAAAAGTGATTTTAAAGCAAATTTCATTATCAGACATAAAGATCAAGTCAAAATTACAGAAGAGTAAAAGGATGAATTCATCAGGGTGTATAATAATTCTTGACTTTTAATACTTAATAACAGATTTGGTGATATATAGGGAAAAACTAAGAACAAAAATCATAACTTCTACCTTAGAAGAGAAATGGAAAAAAATTTCAACACTTTTATTTTAAGATTATATAGACAAATGGTCATCAAATTGGTAAGATATGTAAGACTTGAACAAAATTATCAACTAACTAGATATGCTTGATATTACAGAACACTCCCAACAACCGCAGACTACATATATCTTAAGCCTTGATTTTCTTTGCAAAGGTCAACATTGATAATGTTCTAGTCATACATCCGTGTACCAGGAAAGAAGTAGCATATTTCTTGAAAGACACAGCTATCAAAGCTCCATTGAGAAACCGTAAAGATGGAGAAGGGATTTGAAAATTATATATCTGATAATGGACATCTATTCTGATTATTAAAAAATGAATAAAAATAAAAAACCTTACTAATAACCAAACAGAGTATCCAATTTTACATGTGAAGAAAATTATTGCAGAGACATGTCACCAAAAGGATATGGATGGCTTATAAGCACATGACAAATTTCTCAACATTTAGACATTAAAGAAATACAAATTAAAATCATAATGAGACATGCTTACATATCTATTAGAATGGCTAAAATTATAAAGGCTAATTGTACTTCGTCTGAGCTAGATTGAGAAGCAACAAAAAATCTAAACTGTTGTTGGCATATATCATGATACCACCACTTTGGAAAATATCTGCCATATAATAGGTTCAGTAGACAATTTGTAAATTTCAGAAAAAAATAATGTTGAGAGTATACTGAATTTCATAAGTCATTTCAATATTTTTTTCCAAAAAAGAAACTATGTAAAACATGCCTTAAATTTACTTTCAAAATATTTTATAGCATATAATGGACAATATACGTAAGCCTTAAAGAAGCAATCATATAAATAACCATTTCATACCTACTTAAAAATTGCATAATACCACACTCCTCGATCCTCTCTGAATGCTCTAAAATAACCCTTCAAAGGAAATACATTTTTAAAAATAACAGATTTTTTTTGGCAAATAATTTAATAAATAAAAGTTTCATTCATCTACGTAGATCATAATAAATGTTTTTAATAAGCATGAAATTATAACTCTGAAGTGTGCTAAAATGAAACCACCTGCTAAGGGTGAGAGAACAAAAATAAACATCATTTTTCCAAATAAGAGGAATTTATTACCTTTGAATCAAAGCATGTGGATTTGTTCAAACGGGCAATAAAGGAGTATGGAAACACAAACCATAAAAAGTCATATTTTAGATTTCTAAAAGACTTCAAAGTGAAGAGTATACATTTTTTAAATGTTACATAATGCTACATAATGACAAGATGACAGGTTGTGACAAATAGCATTTTAAAAGCTCTACTCATAATGGAACGGAAGGTGTCATTTCCCTATAATTTTATATATGTCATTAATTTACTATATCTGGATACAACATATTACCAAACAGATGTTCATCAAAGAATAAATCATTTTTAATGGAACATAATAATTTGAACCTACATGTATTAATTATTTTTTTTCGATCAAACATTTATAGTCTCGCTAAACTTTTTATCAGTTGTCGACAAAATTAAAAAACAATAGGATAAAAAGTCGAGTTTGGAAAAGTAGATTTTCTTTGAAATTTGCATTTAAATGAAAATATTTGCTGATATTTTTAAAACTTTAAATGTAATTTTATATATATGTATACTCAAATGATATAAAGTTTTTGGAGACTTAATATAGTTTGGGGCACATGGTAAGCAATAATCAATTTTTTTGTTGATCCAAGTGTTCTTGTATGATTTTTCTTAATTATTCTAGTACCACAATTTATAGTTCTAAGATTTTTCCACCCCCCCATTTTAATATCTGTTAAGGTGGCACTCACATTGCACTTGATGACATATCCTAGTTTAACTGACAGCATTTCTCTTTCTTAGTCGAACATAAACTATAGTGCATCTTACACTTGATGAAAGCTAGGATGCAATTAAATACACTATTATGGTTACGATTCTGATATTTGAAATCCTCCGGTAGCTCCCTGTGCCCCCACAGTGTAGTACCTCACCTCCTCGCCATAGTATACAAACCATCTCACTCCCAGTGTTAACCACGGGGCTCAGTATCCATCCCCAGGTGATGCTGCCAGATCAGCTGTCGGTTGTCATGAACTTGCTGTAGTTACCCGAATGCACTGTGCTGCCTCCTGGCACTTTGAAACTTGACACACTCATCCTCATTCTTCGCTTTGCCCTTCTCTATCACCTCCCCTGAAAATCTGTTCCTAAGTGGCTTTTCCCAGCTCCAACCTACCCTTGGCAGTCTTTTATCTCACTGTGGTAAAGCCTGTCACACTGCACCATGGACATGCCCGTTGTCCCCCTGAGAAGAGAAAAGGGACAGTGAGGGCCCCCCAGCATTTGCAGCTCTAGTGCAGAGCCCCATGCCTGGCTTGCAGGAAATGCCGGATCATGAAGACAAACAGAGATCATCCTCTGGCTAAAACCAGCTCTTCTTTGCCTACCGCAGGATCTGAATCAATAAAGGGCAACCAGTTATTATTGCTGTTTGTCTAGGGATTTTTACCCCATATATTTCCCAGGTCTTTACTCTTTTTATAGCACTTTAATTCAGGCTTCAACAACTTCTTAGTCAGATCAGGTGAAATCATTTTCCTTCCCATACCCTCGATGTATTTCACATCTAGTAATTCTTTTTTTAAAGATCTTATTTACCCATTTGACAGACAGATCACAAGTAGGTAGAGAGGGAGGCAGAGAGAGAGGGGGAAAGCAGGCTCCCTGCTGAGCAGAGAGCCCGATGTGGGGCTCAATCCCAGGACCCTGAAATCATGACCTGAGCTGAAGGCAGAGGCCTAAACCACTGAGCCACGCAGGAGACCCCATATCTGGTAATTTTTAATCAACGTGGATATGCTGCATCAAATAGTTCCTTCTTCTTCAAATATAAATATATAAATATATTGATCAAGTCACTCGCATGTCTTAGGAGAATGTCATGCCTTTAGTAGCAAACTTGAAATCTTGGCCATTGGTTTTGATTTTTGATTTTTGTTTTGGTTTGATTTGGTTCGGTTTTTGTAATTTTAAAAATGCCTCCAGCCCTTGGCACTGTCTGACCTGACTGCTTTCAGCTGTTTCTCCAACAAAATCGTCCAGGCAGCGAAAACTCTCATTGTTTACAGTGGCGCCCCCTTCTGAACACTTTGTTAATAAAAAGCTTTTTTTTTTTTTTTTGGCTATGATAAATGTGGAACAACAATGAGGTATTTCAAAGAGGTGAACCACAGATAAATTTCTCTAAGGGTGGGGTGAGGGTTACTCAAAAAGGAACTTGACAAGGCTTTTAAAGATATCGACAATCATTATAACATAATGTGACTGATTGTTACCGTGCTCTTAACTGGGCAAACACTTGTTGGCTTCCAAGAAAGACTAACATAGTTGAGATGGTTCTAGCGGCCTTCTAGCACAGGGTCTCATGAGGCAGGGATTCTAGCCACTGCCTGTGCAAGGCATGAGGCCTGATAGTGATTCTATTTTTTCCTCTGCAGAATGGGTCTTTCTACATTCCAGGTCCTTTCTACCCCAATAAATAATGCGGCAATTCTCTCAGTGAGTTGTACTTTTGGTTTAAACAGCCAACTGTCTCTTAAAAAGGACTTTTCTTTAAATTCCTTAAAAAAAAGTCTTTTTTAAAAAAATCTTTTTCTTATTTTTAATTTTTTAATCCCATATGTTTACTCTGATCATGGAACTTTGTCATTATGACCTTCTTGGCTGAATAAAATATTCACCATCAGCACCTACTGCTCTCCTCTCCTGGTGGTCTCTCCAGAAGGGGACTTCTCTAGCTCTTCTAGCAGGAGATGGGCACTTCCCCTTTACCCCTGTTGCCGGACCAGCCTTACCTATCCTGCAGGGTCAGGTCGTTCTGGCCTTTTATCCTATGTTCTCTTCTGAGTGGTTAGTTTTTCATAGATACCGTGCTTTGCTTTTGTCAGGATTTACCCTGGACTATCAAAATCCTTTTCTTGTGCCAGTGAAGCTTAAGAAACAGTCCGGATGAGAGAACCAGGAACTCGAACAGATCATATTTATCCTGAATGTTCTGTCCAAAATGAAAAATACATTTCTGAGGAGCCTCAAGATCTCTGAGAAGGGAAGTTTCACCAACTCTGTCATGTAGGGGCATCAATTCTGATTCTGTGTCAATTGTCCTACTTTCCCAGCTAGTAATTCTTTACCTCTCAAAGCCCACTCTCAATCTCAAAACAAGCTCTTCTTTGCCTACTGCAGGACCTGGATCAATAAAGAGCAGCCAGTTATTATAGCTGTTTTTCTAGGGATATTTCCCCCATATATTTCGGGGGTTTCTTGTTAGCCCCAGAGGGCAATGTTTTTTCTTCTGGAGGGCAGGCAGAGGGCTGCATTGTAGTTCTGGAACTGCCAAACTGGAGGGCTTGTGGGCCAGGAGTTGAGGACAGAAGTCTGAGAACACAAGCAACCTTAGGGTCTGGGCAAGGGCATGGCAGGTACGCTCTGCAGATGAAACAAGATCTCGTGCATCTGAAATCAGGTGAGGATCTGACAAACGCTCAGGTTGGATTTTTTGTCCCTTATGGCCCTCTTCATGAAGAGGTGGTGGATCACGAGGCCATGGAATTTTTCCCACGATGGGAGTTGTGAGATTCTCCAAACCGTAAAGATTCTTCTGCAGGGCGATTGAGACCTGTTGGTTGGCTCCAGGACTTCCCATACGGATCGATTCCAAGTAGGGTTCTAAGGATGGATGGCTGGGGAGCCCGACTCTCATTCCTCTTGTGTCCTAGTGATAAGACAGGTTAGATCTGCTGGATCTGGGGGAGAAACTGAGAGGGTTGAGTTGAAATGGACTCTCTTGTGGATGGGTCCTAATGTGGGTTTGTGTCCATGGAGAACTTGGAATGAGGCAGTGGCACAGGGTCCCTGAAGGGTTCTCCAAACCAGAGGCTTTGACTTAGCTCCAACGTGCAAGATTCCCACGTGGAGACGAGATTTCTTCTGATGGGTGCCTCAAGAAACAGCCATATGCTGCTATTGGAATCCAGGCCTCTGAGGAGAGATGCCTGGACAACAAAGCAATGGATCCGATTAGGATCTAGGGGCCTGCTCACTGCAATTTACCTCTGGGGACATCTGTCCATGGGTCTAAGTGCAGGTAGATGCTCAGCTGGTGTCAGACCGCCCTTGTTTTTCCTGGGCAGTCAACACTATTGGGATGGCCCCGGGCACTTTGGAGGTTTATCATCCTATTTCTAGGTTTGTGGCCAATGGAATGGGCAGAGTTCCCAGGTACAGTCCTCAGGTTTGGCTCCAAGAACCTGTGCCTGTAGGTTTTGTGGGCCAGGGCTGTGGGGACAGTTGTCTGAAAACACAAACTCGGCTTAGGTTTCGGGTCGTAGGTATTGCAGGACTGATCTACAGACAGTGAGGAGAACTCTTCAGGATATGAACAAGGGGGCAAGTGTGAGACGCTTGCTCAAGATTTTGTCTCTGGATATTGTGTCACTGATGGCCGTGGAATGTCCGGGTGGCCTCATGGGCCATGGACGAGTCTTCCTCTCTGGGCATTTGGCCCGATCCGAAGAGTTTGGGGTTATTCTTTGAGATGGGAGGAGTTGGTTTTGTTTTGTTTTTACCTCAGGTGTCCCACCAAAAGAGAGTTTCCAGAGCAGAGCCCTGGGGAGGGGCGAGGGGACAACCAGAAAGCTGGTTAAAATTTGGGGCCTAGGGGCATGGCAAGCCCATTATGACGTCTAATGGTCCAGCCACTGAGAAGACTTACTAGAGGACAGGACTCACGCTGAGGGTCAAAATGCGTGTTTGTGCCCTCTTCGTACTTAAGCATGGGCGGGGCATAATGTGTCAGGGTCAGGGTCAGTGTCAGCGTTTGGGCAGGCTCACAGTCAGTGTCAGGGTCAGGGTTAGTGGTTACTGTTAGGGTTAGCCCCGTTCCTGGGTCATGGACCCATCCGTTCAGGGTCTCAGGATAAACCCTGTGCAGAAGGGTGTAGACCCTCCACCCGATCCCACTTAACCAGCCTTAAACTGGTGTGTGAACATAACTTGCCCACCAGACATCTAAACCCTCATCAGCCTGATCCTGCTTGGGGCATCTCCTCCCACGATGGCATGGCAAGGTCCTCTTTACACACAGACACACAGACACCCAGAGGCACACACACACACACAGAAACGGGGAAGAGACCTAGGGCTACACCCGTGGATCAGAAGGTGTGGGACTCTCTGACTCTGAGCCCCCTGGTGTCACCTTTTGATTTTATTAGCCAAAGGGTCTGAGGCATTGGGGAAACATGATATGACCTGAAGGGAGGTGACGTGTCTGGCGGGCGAGCTCTCTTCTCCCTGCATCCTCCCGGCTTCAGTACAGCAGAGGAACATGTCGCTTCCTTTAGGATGTGCCTAGAAATGAGCTGGGCAGGGGGTTTTTCTCTGTAATGGGTTGCCTGGACACATGGGTTGCAATTCCGTTGGGCTCTGTCGTCAGGGAAGTGAGGTCACCACTGCCTGGGGGCTCCTTACCGAACTTCCTGCTGTAGCAAAGCTCCCTGAGCCACCGGTGCGCAAGCTGCTCAGGCTCACACTCCACTCAATGCAGTGCCCATCCAGTGACCCCCATTCAGACTCCACCCAGCCCTTGGGAGGCCTGGGTGCAGCTGTTGTCCCCGCTGGAGGCAACAGAGCTGGGTTTAGACTAGGTTAGTGTTAGGGTTAGGGTTTAGAAAGACTTAGGGTCAGGGTTAGGTTTAGACCTCGTTGGGGTCAGGGTTAGCGTAAGGCTTAGGGTAGGGGTCAGGGTTAGGGTTAGGTTCATGGTTAGGTTTAGGGTCAGGCTCACAGTAGGGTCACGGTTAGCATAACGGTCAGAGTCAGGGTCAGGGTCAGTGTTAGGGTGACGGTTAGGTTTAGAGTCAGGTTCAGGGTCATGGTCAGATTTAGGGTCAGGTTCAAGTTTTGGTTTGGGGGCAAGGTTCATGTCAGGGTTAGGGTTAGGTTTGGGACAGGTTTAGTGTCAGGGCTAGGGTCAGGGTCAGGGTTAGGTTCATGGTTATGGTAAGCTCAGCTTTATGTTTAGGATCTGTTTTATGAGTAGGTTAAGAATCAGGGTTAGCTTTAGGGTTACGATTATGTTCAGGATCTTGGATTGGGTCAGAGTTAGGTGTACATTCAGGGTTAGGGTCAGTGTTAAGGTCAAGGCCAGGGTAAGGTTTAAGGTTAAGGTCTGATATATGCAAAGTTCAGAGATAGGGGTATGATATGATCAGGGTCAGGTAGAGGGTCAGGATTATTGTAAAGTGGGGTTAGGGTTAGGGCTAGGTAGGTTGAGGGTTAGGGTTAGACCAGGTTAGGGTCAGTGTCAGTGATAATGTTAGGGGTTAGTTTTAGGGTTAGGTTCAGCATTAGGTTTCGAGTTAGGGCCCGTGTTAGTGTCAGGGTCAGGATTACGTTAAGGGTTACAGTTAGGGTCAGGCTCACATTCAGTGTCAGGGTTAAGGTTAGGGTCAGGTCAGGGTCACCGTTATGGTCAGGGTTACGTTTCTGGTGTTTGCCTGGGTCAGGGTCAGGGTGAAGTCTAGGGCCAGTGTCAGGTTTACGGTCAGGATCAGGTATTGTTTTAATGTCCACATTCGGGTCAGCGACAGGGTTATATCGTTGTCAGTGTTAGGGTCATGGTTAGGTTTCGGCTCAGGGCCAGGATGAGGTATAGGGTCAGGGTCTGGTATAGGCAAAGTTCAGAGATAGGGTTATGATCATAGTCAAGTATAGGGTCAAAGTTAAAGTTAAAGTTTAGGGTTAGTGTTAGGGTTAGCGTTTGGTGGACGGTTAGGGTTAGAACTTGTTAGGATCAGGGTCCGTGGTAGGGTTAGGGATTAGTGCTAGGTTTGGTTCAGCAATAGCATTCTGGGGAGGACCCGTGTTACTGTCAGGGTCAGGGTTGCATTTAGGGTTAGAGTTAGGGTCAGGTTCACAGTCAGGGTCAGGTTTAGTGTTCAGGTCAGGGTCAGGGTACTGCCAGGGTCAGGGTTAGATTTATGGTCATGGTCTGGGTCAGGGTCAGGGTGAAGTCTTGGGCCAGTGTCAGGTTTACCGTCTGGATCAGGTATTGGTTTAAAGTCCACATTCAGGTCAGCGACAGGGTTATGTAGTGGTCAGTGTTAGGGTCATGGTTAGGTTTAGGCTCAGGGCCAGGGTCACGTATAGGGTCCGGGTCTGGTATAGGCAAAGTTCAGGGTTAGGGTTATGATCATAGTCAGGTATAGGGTCAGGGTTATTGTTAAAGTTAGGGTTAGTGTTAGGGTTAGCGTTTGGTTGACGTTTAGGGTTAGAGCTTGTTAGGATCAGGGTCTGTGGTAGGGTTAGTGGTTAGTGTTAGGGTTGGGACCAGCGATAGGATTCTGGGGAGGGCCCGTGTTAGTGTCAGGGTCAGGGTTACATTTAGGGTTAGTGTTAGGGTCAGACTCACAGTCAGGGTCAGGTTTAGTGTTCAGGTCAGGGTCGGCGTCACTGTTAGCGTCAGGGTTAGATTTATGGTCATGGTCTGGGTGAGGGTCAGGGTGAAGTTTAGCACCAGTGTCAGGTTTAGGGTCAGGTATAGGTATTGGTTTAAAGTCCACATTCGGGTCAGGGACAGGATTGTGTAGTGGTTAGTGTTAGTGTCATGGTTAGGATAAGGGTCAGGGTCAGGGTCAGGTGAAGGTCAGGGCCAGGGTCAGGTTTAGGGTCAGGCTTTGGTATACGGTCAATGTTCGGTTCAGTGTCACAGTTAGGTTTGTCGGTAGCATTTGGGAATGGGGTTAGAGTTAGAGTTAGAAGTAGGGTTATGGTTAGGGTTAGCGTTAGACAGCGTAAGGTCAGGGTTAGGATTTGGTTTAGGGTAGGGGTTAGTGTTAGGGTCAGGGTCAGCGTTAGGTTTAGGTTCAGGGTCCGTATTAGGGTCATGGTTAGAGATACATTTAGGTTTAGGGTTAGGGTCAGGCTCACAGTCACGGTCATGGGTAGAGTTAGGGTCAGGGTTATGTCCGCGTCAGGGTTAGGATTAGGGTCATGGTCAGGGTCATGGTTAGTTATGAGTCTTGGTTACAGTAATATCAATGTTAGGTTTAGGTTCAGGGTCCACATCAGGGTCAGTGTCAGGCTTAGGTTTAAGTTTAGGGTTCCGGTCAGGATCACAGATAGGGTCAGGGTGAGGGTCAAGGTTTGGGTTAGGGTTTGGGGCAGGCTCACAGTCAGTGTCAGGGTCAGGATTAGTGGTTACTGTTAGGGTTAGCCCCGCTCCTGGGTCATGGACCCATCCGTTCAGGGTCTCAGGATAAACCCTGTACAGAAGGGTGTAGAAACGGGGAAGAGACCTAGGGCTACACCCGTGGATCAGAAGGTGTGGGACTCTCTGTCTCTGAGCCCCCTGGTGTCACCTTTTGATTTTTTTAGCCAAAGGGCCTTGGGCGTTGGGGAAACCTGATATGACCTGCCATGGAGGGGACGTGTCTGGCAGGCGAGCTCTCTTCTCCCTGCATCCTCCCGGCTTCAGTACAGCAGAAGAACATGTTTCTTCCTTTAGTATCTGCTTTGAAATGAGCTTGGATGGGGGGTTTTCTCTGTAATGGCGTGCCTGGATACAATGGTTCCTATTCCGTTGGGTTCTGTCGTCAGGTAAGTGAGTTCAACACTGCCTGGGGGCTCCTTACCAAACTTTCTGCTTCACCAGAGCTCCCTGTGCCACCGGTCCCCAAGCTGCTCAAGGCTCACCCTCCACTTAATGCAGTGCCAATCCAATGACCCCCATACAGCCTCCCCCAAGCTCCTGGGAGACCTGGGTGCAGCTGTTGTACTCGCTGGAGAGAACAGAGCTGGGTATAGACTAGGTTAGTGTTAGGTTTAGGGTTAAGAAAGACTTAGGATTAGGGTTAGGGTTAGACGTCATTGGGGTCAGGGTTAGCGTAAGGCTTAGGGTAGGGGTCAGGGTTAAGGTTAGGTTCATGGTTAGGTTTAGGGTCAGACTCACAGTAGGGTCACGGTTAAGGTTATGGTCAGAGTCAGGGTCAGGGTCAGTGTTAGTGACGGTTAGGTTTAGGTTCAGGTTCAGGGTCATGGTCAGATTTAGGGTCAGGTTCAAGTTTAGGTTTGGGGGCAAGGTTCATGTCAGGGTCAGGGTTAGGTTTGGGACAGGTTTAGTGTCAGGGTTAGGTTCAGGTTCAGGGTTATGTTCATGGTTATGGTAAGGTCAGCTTTATGTTTAGGTTCTGTTTTATGTGTAGGTTCAGGATCAGGGTTAGCTTTAGTGTTATGATTCTGTCAGGATCATGGATTGGGTGAGAGTTAGGTTTACAGTCAGGGTTAGGGTCAGTGTTAAGGTCAAAGCCAGGGTCAGGTTTAAGGTTAAGGTCTGACATAGGCAAAGTTCAGAGTTAGGGTTATGATCAGGTTCAGGGAGATGGTCAGGATTATTGTTAAAGTGGGGTTAGGGATAGGGTTAGAGGTAGGTTGAGGGTTAGGTTTAGACCGGGTTAGGGTCAGGGTCAGTGATAAGGTTAGGGGTTAGTTTTAGGGTTAGGTTCAGCGTTAGGTTTCGGGTTAGGGCCCGTGTTAGTGTCAGGGTCAGGGTTACGTTTAGGGTTAGAGTTAGGGTCAGGCTCACAGTCAGGGTCAGGGTCAGTGTTCAGGTCAGGGACGGGTCACTGTTAGGGTCAGGGTAAGATTTATGGTCATGGTCTGGGTCACGGTCAGGGTGAAATCTTGGGCCAGTGTCAGGGTTACGGTCAGGATCAGGTATTGGTTTAAAGTCCACATTCGGGTCAGCGTCAGGGTTATGTAGTGGTCAGTGTTAGGGTCATGGTTAGGTTTAGGCTCAGGTCCAGGGTCACGTATAGTGTCAGGGTCTGGTATAGGCAAAGTTCAGGGTTAGGGTTATGATCATAGTCAGGTATAGGGTCAGGGTTATTGTTAAAGTTAGGGTTAGTGTTAGGGTTAGCGTTTGGTTGACGTTTAGGGTTAGAGCTTGTTAGGATCAGGGTCTGTGGTAGGGTTAGTGGTTAGTGTTAGGGTTGGGTTCAGCGATAGGATTCTGGGGAAGGCCCGTGTTAGTGTCAGGGTCAGGATTACATTTAGGGTTAGTGTTAGGGTCAGGCTCACAGTCAGGGTCAGTTTGTTGTTCAGGTCAGGGTCAGGGTCACTGTAAGGGTCAGGGTTAGGTTTATGGTCATGATCTGGGTCAGGGTCAGGGTGAAGTTTAGCGCCAGTGTCAGGTTTAGGGTCAGGTATAGGTATTGGTTTAAAGTCCACATTCCGGTCAGGGACAGGATTATGTAGTGGTCAGTGTTAGTGTCATGGTTAGGATTAGGGTCAGGGTCTGGGTCAGGTGAAGGTCAGGGACAGGGTCAGGTTAGCGTCAGGCTTTGGTTTAGGGTCAATGTTCGGTTCAGTGTCACAGTTAGGTTTTGGCGGTAGGGTTTGGGATTGGGGTTAGGGTTAGAGTTAGAAGTAGGGTTATGGTAGGGTTAGGGTTAGACAGCGTAAGGTCAGTGTTAGGGTTTGGTTTAGGGTAGGGGTTAGTGTTAGGGTCAGGGTCAGCGTTAGGTTTAGGTTCAGGGTCCGTATTAGGGTCATGGTTAGAGTTACCTTTAGGTTTAGGCAAGGGTCAGGCTCACAGTCACGGTCTGTGTTAGGGTTAGTGTCAGGTTTAGGTCAGCGTCAGGGTTAGGATTAGGGTCAGGGTCTGTGTCATGATTAGGTTTGAGTCATGGTTATGGTAAGGTCAGATTTAAGTTTAGTTCAGGGTCCACATCAGGGTGAGTGTCAGGCTTAGGTTTAGGTTTAGGGTTCAGGTCAGGATCACATACAGGGTCAGGGTCAGGGCTTGGGTTAGGGTTTGGCGTAGGCTCACAGTCAGTGTCAGGGTCAGGGTTAGTGATTACTGTTGGGGTTAGCCCCGCTCCTGGCTATGGACCCATCTCTTCAATGTCTCAGGATAATCCCTGGGCAGAAGGGTGTAGACCCTACACCCGATCCCACTTAACCAGCCTTAAACGGGGTGTGAACATGACTTGCCCACCAGACATCTAAACCCTCATCACCTGATCCTGCTTGGGTCATCTCCACCCATGATGGCATGGCCAGGTCCTCTATACACACAAAGACACAGACACTCAGAGGCGCACACACACACACACACACACACACACACACAAACACACACACACACACACACAGTTAGAGAGAGACTGCGAAGAGACCTAGGGCTACACCAGTGGATCAGAAGGTGTGGGACTCTCTGACTCTGAGCCCCCTGGTGTCACCTTTGATTTTATTAGCCAAAGGGCCTGAGGCGTTGGTGAAACCTGATATGACCTTCCAGGAGGGGACGTGTCAAGCGGCGAGCTCTCTTCTCCCTGGATCCTTTCGGCTTCAGTACAGCAGAAGAACATGTCGCTTCCTTTAGGATGTTTCTAGAAATGAGCTGGACAGGAGGGTTTTCTCTTTATGGGGTGCCTGGATACGTGGGTTCCAATTCTGTTGGGCTCTGTCGTCAGGGAAGTGAGGTCACCACTGCCTGGGGGCTCCTTACCAAACTTTCTGCTCCACCAGAGCTCCCTGAGCCGCTGGTCCCCAAGCTGCTCAAGGCTCACACTCCACTCAATGCAGTGCCCATCCAGTGACCCCCATACAGCCTTCCCCCAGCCCTTGGGAGGCCTGGGTGCAGCTGCTGTCCCCACTGGAGGGAACAGAGCTGGGTTTAGACCAGGTTAGTGTTAGGGTTAGGGAGAAGAAAGACTTAGGTTCAGGTTTAGGTTTAGACCTCGTTGGGGTCAGGGTTAGCGAGGCTTAGGGTAGGGGTCAGGGTTAGGGTAAGGTTCATGGTTAGGTTTAGGGTCAGGCTCACAGTAGGGTCAGGGTTAGGGTTTCGGTCAGAGTCAGGGTCAGGGTCAGTGTTAGGGTGACTATTAGGTTTAGTGTCAGGTTCAGGATGATGGTCAGATTTAGGGTCAGGTTCAAGTTTTGGTTTGGGGGCAAGGTCATGTCAGTTCAGGGTTAGGTTTAGGACAGGTTTAGTGTCACGGTAGGGTCAGGGTCAGGGTTAGGTTCATGGTTATGGTAAGGTCAGCTTTATGTTTAGGTTCTGTTTTATGAGTAGGTTCAGGATCAGGGTTAGCTTTAGGGTTACGATTCTGTTCAGCATCACGGTTTGCGTCAGAGTTAGGATTACAGTCTGGGTTAGGGTCAGAGTTAAGGTCAAGGCCAGGGTCAGGTTTAAGTTTAAGATCTGACAAAGGCAAATTTCAGAGTTAGGGTTATGATCATGGTCAGGGAGAGGTTCGGGATTATTGTTAAAGTGTGGTTAGGGTTAGGGTAGAGGTAGGTTGAGGGTTAGGGTTAGACCGGGTTAGGGTCATAGTCAGGGATAATGTTAGGGGTTAGTTTTAGGGTTAGGTTCAGCATTAGATTTCGGGTCAGGGCCCGTGTTAGTGTCAGGGAGGGTTAGGTTTAGGGTTAGAGTTAGGGTCAAACTCACATTGAGTGTCAGGGTTAGTGTTAGGGTCAGGGTCAGGGTCACTTTTAGGTTTAGGGTTAGGTTTCTGGTGTTTGCCTTAGTCAAGGTCAGGTGAAGTCTAGAGCCAGGGTTAGGTTTACGGTCAGGATCAGGTATTGGTTTAAAGTCCACATTAGTATCAACGACAGGGTTATGTAGTAGTCAGTGTTAGAGTAATGGATTGGATTAGGATCGTAACCATAATAGAGTATTTAATTTCATCCTAGCTTTCATCAAGTGTAAGATGCACTATAGTTTATGTTCGACTAAGAAAGAGATATGCTGTCAGTTAAACTAGGATATGTCATCAAGTGCAAGGTGAGTGCCACCTTAAGAGATATTAAAATGGGGGGGGGGACAAATCTTAGAACAAGTAAATTGTGGTAGTAGAATAAATAAGAAAAATCCAACACTTGGATCAAATAAAGAAGTGATTATTGCTTACCATGTGCCCCAAACTATATTAAGTCCTAGAACAAGAGACGTGCTCATCTTGATGTCCCGCAGCTGTTAGACCCAAGGTACAGTGGGCTGTAGCCAACGACCAGCAGGCCCCAAGTGCCATGTGCAGACTCTAAGAGCAACTGCCTTTGAGAGAGGAAACGGTTGAGTGTGGGCTTTGAGAGGTAGAGAATTAGTAGCTGGGAAAGTAGGACAATTGACACAGAATCGGAATTGATGCCCCTACATGACAGAGTTGGTGAAACTTCCCTTCTCAGAGATCTTGAGGCTCCTCAGAAATGTATTTTTCATTTTGGACAGAACATTCAGGATAAATATGATCTGTTCGAGCTCCTGGTTCTCTCATCAGGACCGTTTCTTAAGCTTCACTGGCACAAGAAAAGGGTTTTGATAGTCCAGGGTAAATCCTGACAAAAGCAAAGCAAGGTATCTATGAAAACTAACCACTCAGAAGAGAACAACAGATAACAGGCCAGGCCGACCTGACCCTGCAGGATAGGTAAGGTTGGTCTGGAAACAGGGGTAGAGGGGAAGTGCCCATCTCCTGCTAGAAGAGCTAGAGAAGACCCCTTCCGGAGAGACCACCAGGAGAGGAGAGCAGTAGGTGCTGATGATGAAGAATATTTTAATCACCAGAGAAGGTCAAAATGACAAAGTTCCATGATCAGAGTAAACATATGGGATTAAAAAATAAAAAATAAAAAAAAAAGATTTTTTTGAAAGGACTTTTTTTTAAAGGAATTTAAACAAAAGTCCTTTAAAGAGACAGTTGGCTGTTTAATCCAATAGTACAACTCACTGAGAGAATCGCCGCATTATTTATTGGGGTAGAAAGGACCTGGAATGTAGAAAGACCCATTCTGCAGAGGAAAAAATAGAATCACTAACAGGCCTCATGCCTTGCACAGCCAGTGGCTAGAATCCCTGCCTCATGAGACCCTGTGCTAGAAGGCCGCTAGAACAATCTCAACTATGTTAGTCTTTCGTGGAAGCCAACAAGTGTTTGCCCAGTTAATTGCATGGTAAGAATCAGTCACGTTATGTTATAATGATTGTCGATATCTTTAAAAGCCTTGTCAAGTTCCTTTTTGAATAACCTTCACCCACCCTTAGAGAAATTTATCTGTGGTTCACCTCTTTGAAATACCTCATGGTTGTTCCACATTTTCCGTAGCCGAAAAACAAAAACAAAACAAAATAAAAAAGCTTTTTATTAACAAAGTGTTCAGAACGGGGCGCCACTGTAAACAATGAGAGTTTTCGCTGCCGGGACAATTTTGTTGCAGAAACAGCTGAAAGCAATCAGGTCAGACAGAGCCAAGGGCTGGAGGGATTTTTAAAATGACAAAAACCGAACCAAATCTAACCAAAACAAAAATCAAAACCAATGGCCAAGATTTCAAGTTTGCTACTAAAGGTATGACATTCTCCTAAGACATGCGAGTGACTTGATCACTTTATTTATATATTTATATTTGAAGAAGAAGGAACTATTTGATGCAGCAAATCCACGTTGGTTAAAAATTACCAGATATGGGGGCTCCTGGGTGGCTCAGTGGTTTAGGCCTCTGCCTTCGGCTCAGGTTATGATTTCAGGGTCCTGGGATGGAGCCCCACATCAGGCTCTCTGCTCAGCGGGGAGCCTGCTTCCCCCCTCTCTCTCTGCCTCCCTCTCTACCTACTTGTGATCTGTCTGTCAAATGGGTAAATAAGATCTTTAAATAAAGAATTACTAGATGTTAAATACATCGAGGGTATGGGAAGGAAAATGATTTCACCTGATCTGACTAGGAAGTGGTTGAAGCCTGAATTAAAGTGCTACAAATAGGGTAGAGATCTGGGACATATATGGGGTAAAAATCCCTAGAAAAACAGCAATAATAACTGGCTGCTCTTTATTGACCAGATCCTGCGATAGGCAAAGAAGAGCTGGTTTTAGCCAGAGGATGATCTCCGTTTGTCTTCATGATCTGGCATTTCCTGCAAGCCAGGCATGGGGCTCTGCACTAGAGCTGCAAATGCTGGGTCCCTCATTGTCCCTTTTCTCTTCTCAGGGGGACAACGGGCATGTCCATGATGCAGTGTGACAGGCTTTACCACAGGGAGATAATAGACTGCCAAGGGTAGGTGGGAGCTGGGAAAAGCCACTTAGGAACAGATTTTCAGGGGAGGTGATAGACAAGGGCAAAGCAAAGAATGAGGAAGAGTGTGTCAAGTTTCAGAGTGCCAGGATGCAGCACAGTACATTCGGGAAACTACAGCAAGTTCATGACAACCGACAGCTGATCTGGCAGCATCACCTGGGGATGGAGGCTGAGCCCCGGGGTTAACACTGGGGGTGAGAAGGTTTGTATACTATGGCGAGGAGGTGAGGTACTACACTGTGGGGGCACAGGGAGCTACCGGAGGATTTCAAATATCAGAATCGTAACCATAATAGAGTATTTCATTGCATCCTATCTTTCATCAAGTGTAAGATGCACTATAGTTTATGTTCGACTAAGAAAGAGAAATGCTGTCAGTTAAAGTAGGATATGTCATCAAGTGCAAGGTGAGTGCCACCTAAGAGATATTAAAATGGGGGGGGGACAAATCTTAGAACAAGTAAATTGTGGTAGTAGAATAATTAAGAAAGATCCAACACTTGGATCAACTAAAGAAGTGATTATTGCTTACCATGTGCCCCAAACTATATTAAGTCCTAGAACAAGAGACGTGCTCATCTTGAAGCCTTGCAGCTGTTAGACCCAAGGTACAGAGGGCAGTAGCCAACGACCAGCAGGCTCCAAATGCCATGTGAAGACTCTAAGAGCAACTGCCTTTGAAAGAGAAAACGGTTGACAGTGGGCTTTCTGAGGTAGAGAATTACTAGCTGGGAAAGTAGTAAAATTGACACAGAATCGGAATTGATGCCCCTACATGACAGAGTTGGTGAAACTTCCCTTCTCAGAGATCTTGAGGCACCTCAGAAATGAATTTTTCATTTTGGACAGAACATTCAGGATAAATATGATCTGTTTGAATTCCTGGTTTCTCATTAAAACAGTTTCTTAGGCTTCACTGGCAGAAGAAAAGGGTTTTGATAATCCAGGGTAAATCCTGACAAAAGCAAAGCACGGTATCTATGAAAAACTAACCCCTCAGAGGAGAACAACAGATAAAGGGCCAGGCCTACCTGACCCTACAGGATAGGTAAGGTTAGTCTGGCAACAGGGGTATTTGGGAACTGCCCATCTCCTGCTAGAAGAGCTAGAGAAGACCCCTTCCGGAGAGACCACCAAGAGAGGAGAGCAGTAGGTGCTAATGATGAAGAATATTTTAATCAGGGGCGCCTGGGTGGCTCAGTGGATTAAGCCTCTGCCTTCGGCTCGGGCCATGATCTCAGTGTCCTGGGATTGAGCCCCGCATCGGGCTCTTTGCTCAGCAGGAGCCTGCTTTTCTATCTCTCTCTGCCTGACTCTCCGCCTACTTGTGATTTCTCTCTCTGTCAAATAAATACAGAAAATCTTAAAAAAAAAAAAGAATATTTTAATCAGCAGAGATGGTCAAAATGACAAAGTTCCATGATCAGAGTAAACATATGGGATTTAAAAATAAAAAATAGAAAAATTTTTTTGAAAGGACTTTTCTTTAAAGGAATTTAAACAAAAGACCTTTTTAAGAGACAGTTGGCTGTTTAAACCAAAAGTACAACTCACTGAGAGAATTGCCGCATTATTTATTGGGGTAGAAAGGACCTGGAATGTAGAAAGACCCATTCTGCAGAGGAAAAAATAGAATCACTAACAGGCCTCATGCCTTGCACAGCCAGTGGCTAGAATACCTACCCCATCATACCCTGTGCTAGAAGGCCACTAGAACCATTTCAACTATGTTAGTTTTTCTTGGAAGCCAACAAGTGTTTGCCCAGTTAAGAGCGCGGTAACAATCAGTCACGTTATGTTATAATGATTGTCGATATCTTTAAAAGCCTTGTCAAGTTCCTTTTTGAGTAACCCTCACCCCACCCTTAGAGAAATTTATCTGTGGTTCACCTCTTTGAAGTACCTCATTGTTGTTCCACATTTACCATAGCCGAAAAACAAACAAACAAAAAAAAAGCTTTTTATTAACAAAGTGTTCAGAAGGGGGCGCCACTGTAAACAATGAGAGTTTTCGCTGCCGGGACAATTTTGTTGCAGAAACAGCTGAAAGCAATCAGGTCAGACAGAACCAAGGGCTGGAGGGATTTTTAAAATGACAAAAACCGAACCAAATCTAACCAAAACAAAAATCAAAACCAATGGCCAAGATTTCAAGTTTGCTACTAAAGGTATGACATTCTCCTAAGACATGCGAGTGACTTGATCACTTTATTTATATATTTATATTTGAAGAAGAAGGACTATTTGATGCTGCAAATCCACGTTGGTTAAAAATTACCAGATATGGGGGCTCCTGGGTGGCTCAGTGATTTAGGCCTCTGCCTTCGGCTCAGGTCATGATTTCAGGGTCCTGGGATGGAGCCCCACATCGGGCTCTCTGCTCAGCGGGGAGCCTGCTTCCCCCCTCTCTCTCTGCCTCCCTCTCTACCTACTTGTGATCTGTCTGTCAAATGGGTAAATAAGATCTTTAAATAAAGAATTACTAGATGTGAAATACATCGAGGGTATGGGAAGGAAAATGATTTCACCTGATCTGACTAGGAAGTGGTTGAAGCCTGAATTAAAGTGCCACAAAAAGAGTAGAGACCTGGGAAATATATGGGGTAAAAATCCCTAGAAAAACAGCAATAATAACTGGCTGCTCTTTATTGAACAGATCCTGCGATAGGCAATGAAGAGCTGGTTTTAGCCAGAGGATGATCTCCGTTTGTCTTCATGATCTGGCATTTCCTGCAAGCCAGGCATGGGGCTCTGCACTAGAGCTGCAAATGCTGGGACCCTCATTGTCCCTTTTCTCTTCTCAGGGGGACAACGGGCATGTCCATGATGCAGTGTGACAGGCTTTACCACAGGGAGATAATAGACTGCCAAGGGTAGGTGGGAGCTGGGAAAAGCCACTTAGGAACAGATTTTCAGGGGAGGTGATAGACAAGGGCAAAGCGAAGAATGAGGATGAGTGTGTCAAGTTTCAGAGTGCCAGGAGGCAGCACAGTGCATTCGGAAAACTACAGCAAGTTCATGACAACCGACAGCTGATCTGGCAGCATCAACTGGGGATGGAGGCTGAGCCCCGGGGTTAACACTGGGGGTGAGAAGGATTGTATACTATGGCGAGGAGGTGAGGTACTACACTGTGGGGGCACAGGGAGCTACCGGAGGATTTCAAATATCAGAATCGTAACCATAATAGAGTATTTCATTGCATCCTAGCTTTCATCAAGTGTAAGATGCACTATAGTTTATGTTCGACTAAGAAAGAGAAATGCTGTCAGTTAAAGTAGGATATGTCATCAAGTGCAAGGTGAGTGCCACCTTAAGAGATATTAAAATGGGTGGGGGGACCAATCTTAGAACAAGTAAATTGTGGTAGTAGAATAATTAAGAAAGATCCAACACTTGGATCAATTAAAGAAGTGATTATTGCTTACCATGTGCCCCAAACTATATTAAGTCCTAGAACAAGAGACGTGCTCATCTTGAAGCCTTGCAGCTGTTAGACTCAAGTTACAGAGGTCAGTAGCCAACGACCAGCAGGCCCCAAGTGCCATGTGCAGACTCTAAGAGCAACTGCCTTTGAGAGAGGAAACGGTTGAGAGTGGGCTTTCTGATGTAGAGAATTACTAGCTGGGAAAGTAGGACAATTGAAACAGAATCGGAATTGATGCCCCTACATTGCAGAGTTGGTGAAACTTCCCTTCTCAGAGATCTTGAGGCTCCTCAGAAAGGAATTTTTCATTTTGGACAGAACATTCAGGATAAATATGATCTGTTTGAGTTCCTGGTTCTCTCATTAGGACTGTTTCTTAGGCTTCACTGGCACAAGGAAAGGGTTTTGATAATCCAGGGTAAATCCTGACAAAAGCAAAGCACGGTATCTATGAAAAACTAACCCCTCAGAGGAGAACAACAGATAAAGGGCCAGGCCGACCTGACCCTGCAGGATAGGTAAGGTTAGTCTGGCAACAGTGGTAGAGGGGAAGTGCCCCTTTAGGTTGGCATGGACAAAGCCCTCAATCAACATTCTGTGCCTTTGCGACAGTTACGAGAAGTTCTGGTAAGTCCCCAATTAATGAAAACAGTCTGCTCTGACGCCTGTTGTCCTCGTCGGCTTTTCTCTAAGAATTCTTTTCATCTGTTAGTTTGGTGGTACTGGTGGTTGTATTTTAACGGTTCATGATTATAATATTCACCTTCCGAAGTGTTGTAAATGATTTTGTTTTTGCATATGCTAAAAACCTAAAAAAACATGTTCGATTTGAAGAAGACCTATTCTCAGAGTAGACAACCTTAAAATGTCAGGGGAGAGGAAGCATATTTCCAAATTCAACTTATTAATGCCACTTTGGTCATATGTTAGTGGTTTCTAACTTACGAATAACTTGTATTTTAATAGTTTGTAATCTTGTAAAGATCCCCCCCCCCCACCGCATGTAAGCTACGTGTGGTTAGGTTCCTGGGCTGATCTACAAAAACTGTGTAATCCCTAATGGAACTGAAGGATAATATAAATAAAATGTAATACTTAATAAATGTTACATTTGCATGTTCTCTCAGAAAAATCTCTGTTGTGGGAATGGGACTCCCCACCTCTAAGCCATTGGGAATAGGAACTCCACCTGGGTGAACAGTGGAGGGGCAGTTGTGGCATCACTTCTAACAGAAAACTGTGCTGCCCTGTCTCCCCTCCGGCCCCCCCCCCCCGTCTGTGTCTGGTGTCCTGACTTACGGCCTCTGTCCATTCTGATGCCCTGTCGTAAACTTGTCAAAAACAACACCATCCTTCCTTGTGTGTCTCCTCTAGCTTGAGTGGCCTCTTGCGTCCCTCCCCTAAGACAGTGCCTGCATCCTAGAGAGAATATAAAGAGAACATAATTTAAGGGAAGACACAGTACATGGTTAGAACCAAGAAAAATGCGAAGTAATGGAAATATCAGTGCTGAGAAGCCTAGGGGAGGGGCAGGCAGGAAAGAGTTCGTGAAACAGGTAAAAATCTTGAGTTGTGCCTTGAGGTAGCCAATACTTTCCATGGTTTATGTCTCATTTGAATTTTACAAAATCTTGTTAAAGATACTTTTCCTTGGAATGGAAGGGATTTTCATGGTCCGCTGTTGGATTCCACACCAGCCGCTGTGGGGCTCTCCCACTGCCTCCTTGGTGTGCCTCTTCCTCCCGGGGCCTCATAGTGGTGTTGTTTCCCAAGCCTAGCCTTCCTTTGGCCTCCCACTCTTCTCTCGAACCCCCTCCCTGGAGGCAGATTTGCTCTACTCACACAGGCTCCCGTCCCACCTCACCCCCTGCCATCACCATATCCCCTCCCTTTTCCATGGCCTGTTTTTATGGCCACTTTGGTCCTGCTCAGCCACAGGCCTGACCTGCCTTTCTGGTCCCAACTCTGAAGCTGTTCTGTGAGATTCTCAGATCACTGAGGGATATGACTATATCTGTCTTCATTGCATCCCTGTAGGCTACCACAATACTGACGTCCAGGAGGTGTTTCATAATGTTGATGGAGTGAATTAATTCACCTTCCTGTGGAATTTTTGTGATCTGCCTACTTCATTCTAGTTGTTTCTGTTAACCTTTGTTTTGGCCCTAATTCCTAATTATCTCTTTATTCATTAGCTTCTGGACATGTTTCTCTACCTCTGTGCTCTGCCTTTTTCTGGTCTTCTGTTCTTCATTCTTGATTCCTGGTATTTCCATACCCACATTTCATCATCATGCATCAGTGCTTTGACATTCTTTCATTCTCCAAAATATGCAGAATCTAAAGACTTCATCTCAGTGAAGTTGGCCCTCCATTCCTATTTCTGCTTCTCTCCAGAAGGAAGCCTGCAGTGCACATGGCTGTGTGCCTGTCTGACCCTGCCCCTGAGTGTGTGTGCACTTACATCTGCTCCCCATCCCCTCCCCACCTCGGCAGCTGTGTACACATGGCTTTCAGAGTCCGATTCGAGCCCCGTCGCATTTCCAGACTCTCCTGTACTTTGCTTCATATTATCTGTTCTCCATTCTAAGTCCCCTCATCCCCATAACTTTCACTGTATATGTCATTCTTCTTCTAGCCATGCGACCCTGCCTTCGTGTCATTATGCCCCCAGGTCATGAGTCCCCTCAACAGTAACTGTGTCTGGTATATCATGTTTTTTTTTTTTTTGTCAATATCTGCATAGTACTGGTGCACAGGTATTAATTTCTGTGGAATTGAATGAGATGTAGGAAATTGATAATGTGACAAAACAATGTCTGTAATACATTTTCTTTATTATTCTTTTAAAGAGTCTCAGGTCATCAGTCAGTGAAGGAATTCGGGCAGTAGATGAACGAATGTGTAAACAAGAGGACATAAGGAAGAAAAAGGTACCCTCCAGTAGATTTCTTATGCTGCATGCCAGTTGAAGCCCTCTCCTCTTGTCTCCGCGAACTTGTCAGCACTATTCAGCTTTTTTTCTTTTTTTTTTTTAATTTAGCTTTTTTTCAAAGCTCTCACGCATGTGCATTTTATGCATTATGTCACGTTATCTACCTGAAATAAGAAGACAGAATTTCAGAGGTACCCACACGATCTCAAGATCACCCACTTTTTCCAGAACAAGAAACAGTGATAACTGTTGTCAGTGCAGCGCTTGACAGTTAATGACTGTATAAATTGTCAGCGGCCCTGTAAAGAAAATAGGCCTATATTAGAGACTAGGGGAGAAGTGGGCTTTCCAAAGCAAACTCAGGATTCTGCCGTAGGTTTGCTGTTATTTTCTGATCCTGTGTTCCTTATGTTCTGGTGTTCACTTTAATTTTTTCAATTCCCAGTTGTTAGCATGCGGTGTTGGCTTAGTTTCAGGTGTGTGAGACAGGCAATGGCTCTGTACATCTGAGGGCTCACCCCGGGAGTGTGCCCCTTAGTGCTATCTCCAGTTCCAAGTGTCCCCGATATCATTCATGAGCATAACGTTGTAGGGGCACAGCGGGCATTGGGAGTCTGGGCTTCTGACTCTCGCCTGCTGCTCTGTACAATGTTTTCTATGTGTATTATTAGCATATTTGTTAAAATCTCAGTGGGGAGAAGCCTGTTTGAGGGACCTTCTGTTTAATTCGCCTCTGGATCTCCTCACAGCTTTTGTCCAAAGAATGCTTGTCGTGCGCTTCCAGACAAAACAGTAAGCTTTGTGAGAGCAGGGTGTATTTCTTGCTTTATTTTCTCGTGCCCCCCCCACCCCCCGTCGGAATGAATATCGAGCTCCCAGGGGTGTTTATTATTATTATTATTTATTGAATGGATGACTTTGTATTTTTTTGTTCTTTAAGGATGAGAGTTTTCATAATGTCCCTCAACCTCTTTGATAATATTTGTAGTGTAAAAGGTCTTTAATGATTTGGTGCTTGGGCATATAGGTATATGCACATGTAAACTGAGAGGGCCAGTACAATTGGAAGCCAAAGTTAAAACATGAATAAAGGGCCATAAGAAAACAAATGGAGGGGCGCCTGGTGGCTCAGTTGGTTAAACATCCGACTCTTGATTTTGGCTCAGGTCATGATCTCAGGATCATGAGATTGAGCCCCGCATTGAGCTCTGTGCTCAGCAGGATGTCTGCTCGAGATTCTCTCTCTCCCTCTGCCCCTCCCCTGCACGCGCACATGCAGTCTCTCTCTCTCTCAAATAAACAAATCTTTTTTTAAAAAATAGGAAAGAAATGCCCATAGAAAGATTTGGAAGGGGAAAAAAAGAAATAAGAGTATAGAATATGAAAAAGCAAAGTCTAGGGTTTTTTTTTTTCCTCTATAAACTTGCAATAGAATATGGAAGTATGCTTATTCTAGAACTAAGATTTGCATTCTTGAGAATTCTGTGTTTCATAGAAATATTCAAAATATAGCATGCCCTATATATTTGAAGTTAACTTTTGGTCTTATATTTTCCTGCATTTAGCATGGGAAATAAAGATGATTAAGAGTAAAGATGGTGACGTTTTTTGTTTGCTTAATTTTTATTTTTATAGATGTGTGTGTTGAGGCTTATACAAGTTATTTGATCAGTGGAAAAGATTGAAAAAATCTTAAATTCACAAAGTTCGAAAGAAACCTCTGCACTAGAAGCAAGCAGGTAAGCATTTTTTTTAACTAAGTAGCACATAAATTAATACTTCACATCCAATCTAATTAGGCGGGGACGGCTTAGTTAGAATTCATTTCTGAACAAGAAGAAAATCCAGGTTTGTGGCTAGAATGTAGCTCCAGGAGAGTGGAGAGCATGAAATGGTAAAATCTATAACACGTTCCTATAAATGCTTTGGTTATAGACCACAGTTCCAACACGTAATTATGCTTGCAGTGTAAAAGTATATTTGGAATCACCTTCCCTGAGGACTAGCAAAGTCCTGTTGATCTTTAAGGCATACCTACCATTCATCTTGGTTTTTCTCCATCTCATTTTTTTTCCTAGACATGCCCAGAGTATTACCATTGATGTATTTTGCACCAGCATTATATTATTATGAAACAGTATAGGACATATCCAGTTGAAATTTACAAACAGGAAAGGAAAAACTTATGAAATAGGAAAAAGATGATGGCTCTCTTTGTTACACTGTGATTGTCTTGTTCCCTTCCTGGTGTGAATTTTCAATCATCCGTGGTAGATGAGTGACTCAGAAAATGAGTAGTTAGGTCCTGTCAGCACTGTGAGACGCACAGTGGTGCAGTGGGAGTAGCCGGGGCTGGTCCTACACATACCAGCTGGGCTGCCTGCGTCAAGGTCGCCTGGTGCCCTGAGTGCTCTGTTGTGGGACGCTAACAGTCCCTCCCCTTGCAGGCGGAGTTAGGTTTCTAAATTTTAGGAATTAAGGTTTAAGATTTGGAAGGAACTTGAGAGACCATATGCTCCGCATGTCTCATGATGGAGATTAAGAACGGACACATCCCAAAGGAAGCGATTCTCTGGTCCTAGGTCTCTGTCCCCTTTCACATCAAGGCATTCAACTAAGTGGTCAGCCTCCACTGTGCTTGTGTCTCTAGCCCGTTGCACTCGTGCTTCTGCCCCGTTCGTCCACACTTAGCAGACAGTCTGCACGCGGCCCTTCTGCAGCCCGTGTGTCTCCAGCGGCTCTGCTTCACTGCGGCCCTTGGCAGCGCCTGCAGCCCCTCCAGCCATGTCCACGTTCGGCCCCTGGGGAGCTGGCCCTCCAGTGTTCTTCCCGTCTTTGCTGTTGCTGCTGTGCTCATCGGATAGAAACACCTCAGTGAGCTCTGTGTCTACAATCCTGTCCCTTTGCAACACTGTCCTTGATAAACAGACATTGTGCACTTTCTTGCTCAGAATTACCTTGGAGGACTTTTTTCTCCAGAAGAGCAGCTCTGAGCTCTAGAGTCAGGAAAGCCAGAGCAGCGTCAGTGCACAGTAAATCCATCATGCTCTGCCAGGCCCAGAAATGCCGAGAAAAGGATAAATAGGAAATGCACATGGGATCAGTCAGTAGAGGTTGGGATTAGGCTTCTGCATTGGTCGTGCCAAGCGCTTGCCTTCCCTCCACACCAGTTCTTTTTTTTTTTTTTTTTTTTTTTTTTTTAAATCTTGAAGGCTTTTTTAATGTTATTATATGTCTTTCAATGGTAGAAAAATCATTCAAATGTGTTGACAAATGTACTCAATACACCAGGAAAAAGAAAAGGTCAAAACCTAGAAAAATTATTTTTAATTTTTTAACAAACTCTGAAATTAGTCTGTTCAAGTCTCAATTAATGTATCTCATCTACAATGAATGCACAAAGCCTAAAATTAGAGAAATTAATGAGGTTAATAAATATTTCATAAGAGATCTAATTGCTATAGATACTTTTGAATTCTTATTAAATGGTTCTTTCTTTTTTTTTTTTTTTTTAATTTATTTTTTATTTTCAGCATAACAGTATTCATTATTTTTCACCACACCCAGTGCTCCATGCAATTCGTGCCCTTTATAATACCCACCACCTAGTACCCCAACCTCCCACCCCCCACCCCTTCAAAACCCTCAGATTGTTTTTCAGAGTCCATAGTCTCTCATGGTTCACCTCCCCTTCCAATTTCCCCCAACTCCCTTCTCCTCTCTAACTCCCCATGTCCTCCATGCTATTTGTTATGCTCCACAAATAAGTGAAACCATATGATAATTGACTCTCTCTGCTTGACTTATTTCACTCAGCATAATAATCTCTTCCAGTCCCATCCATGTTGCTACAAAAGTTGGGTATTTGTCCTTTCTTTTTTTTTTTTTTTTTTTTTATAAACATATATTTTTATCCCCAGGGGTACAGGTCTGTGAATCACCAGGTTTACACACTTCACAGCACTCACCAAAGCACATACCCTCCCCAATGTCCATAATCCCACCCCCTTCTCCCAAACCCCCTCCCCCCAGCAACCCTCAGTTTGTTTTGTGAGATTAAGAGTCACTTATGGTTTGTCTCCCTCCCAATCCCATCTTGTTTCATTTATTCTTCTCCTACCCACTTAAGCCTCCATGTTGCATCACCACTTCCTCATATCAGGGAGATCATATGATAGTTGTCTTTCTCTGCTTGACTTATTTCGCTAAGCATGATACGCTCTAGTTCCATCCATGTTGTTGCAAATGGCAAGATTTCATTTCTTTTGATGGCTGCATAGTATTCCATTGTGTATATATACCACATCTTCTTGATCCATTCATCTGTTGATGGACATCTAGGTTCTTTCCATAGTTTGGCTATTGTGGACATTGCTGCTATAAACATTCGGGTGCATGTGCCCCTTTGGATCACTACATTTGTATCTTTAGGGTAAATACCCAATAGTGCAATTGCTGGGTCATAGGGCAGTTCTATTTTCAACATTCTGAGGAACCTCCATGCTGTTTTCCAGAGTGGCTGCACCAGCTTGCATTCCCACCAACAGTGTAGGAGGGTTCCCCTTTCTCCACATCCTCGCCAGCATCTGTCATTTCCTGACTTGTTGATTTTAGCCATTCTGACTGGTGTGAGGTGATATCTCATTGTGGTTTTGATTTGTATTTCCCTGATGCCGAGTGATATGGAGCACTTTTTCATGTGTCTGTTGGCCATCTGGATGTCTTCTTTGCAGAAATGTCTGTTCATGTCCTCTGCCCATTTCTTGATTGGATTATTTGTTCTTTGGGTGTTGAGTTTGCTAAGTTCTTTATAGATTCTGGACACTAGTCCTTTATCTGATATGTCGTTTGCAAATATCTTCTCCCATTCTGTCAGTTGTCTTTTGATTTTGTTAACTGTTTCCTTTGCTGTGCAAAAGCTTTTGATCTTGATGAAATCCCAATAGTTCATTTTTTCCCTTGCTTCCCTTGCCTTTTGCGTTGTTCCTAGGAAGATGTTGCTGCGGCAGAGGTCGAAGAGGTTGCTGCCTGTGTTCTCCTCAAGGATTTTGATGGATTCCTTTCGCACATTGAGGTCCTTCATCCATTTTGAGTCTATTTTTGTGTGTGGTGTAAGGAAATGGTCCAATTTCATTTTTCTGCATGTGGCTGTCCAATTTTCCCAGCACCATTTATTGAAGAGGCTGTCTTTTTTCCATTGGACATTCTTTCCTGCTTTGTCGAAGATGAGTTGACCATAGATTTGAGGGTCTATTTCTGGGCTCTCTATTCTGTTCCATTGATCTATGTGTCTGTTTTTGTGCCAGTACCATGCTGTCTTGATGATGACAGCTTTGTAATAGAGCTTGAAGTCCGGAATTGTGATGCCACCAACGTTGGCTTTCTTTTTCAATATCCCTTTGGCTATTCGAGGTCTTTTCTGGTTCCATATAAATTTTAGCATTATTTGTTCCATTTCTTTGAAAAAGATGGATGGTACTTTGATAGGAATTGCATTAAATGTGTAGATTGCTTTAGGTAGCATAGACATTTTCACAATATTTATTCTTCCAATCCAGGAGCATGGAACATTTTTCCATTTCTTTGTGTCTTCCTCAATTTCTTTCATGAGTACTTTATAGTTTTCTGAGTATAGATTCTGTGTCTCTTTGGTTAGGTTTATTCCTAGGTATCTTATGGTTTTGGATGCAATTGTAAATGGGATTGACTCCTTAATATCTCTTTCTTCTGTCTTGCTGTTGGTGTAGAGAAATGCAACTGATTTCTGTGCATTGATTTTATATCCTGACACTTTACTGAATTCCTGTATAAGTTCTAGCAGTTTTGGAGTGGAGTCTTTTGGGTTTTCCACATATAGTATCATATCATCTGCGAAGAGTGATAATTTGACTTCTTCTTTGCCAATTTGGATGCCTTTAATTTCCTTTTGTTGTCTGATTGCTGAGGCTAGGACCTCTAGTACTATGTTGAATAGCAGTGGTGATAATGGACATCCCTGCCGTGTTCCTGACCTTAGTGGAAAAGCTTTCAGTTTTTCTCCATTGAGAATGATATTTGCGGTGGGTTTTTCATAGATGGCTTTGATGATATTGAGGTATGTGCCCTCTATCCCTACACTTTGAAGAGTTTTGATCAGGAAGGGATGCTGTACTTTGTCAAATGCTTTTTCAGCATCTATTGAAAGTATCATATGGTTCTTGTTCTTTCTTTTATTGATGTGTTGTATCACATTGACTGATTTGCGGATGTTGAACCAACCTTGCAGCCCTGGAATAAATCCCACTTGGTCGTGGTGAATAATCTTTTTAATGTACTGTTGAATCCTATTGGCTAGTATTTTGTTGAGGATTTTCGCATCTGTGTTCATCAAGGATATCGGTCTATAGCTCTCTTTTTTGGTGGGATCCTTGTCTGGTTTTGGGATCAAGGTGATGCTGGCATCATAAAATGAGTTTGGAAGTTTTCCTTCCATTTCTATTTTTTGGAACAGTTTCAGGAGAATAGGAATTAGTTCTTCTTTAAATGTTTGGTAGAATTCCCCCGGGAAGCCATCTGGCCCTGGGCTTTTGTTTGTTTGGAGATTTTTAATGACTGTTTCAATCTCCTTACTGGTTATGGGTCTGTTCAGGCTTTCTATTTCTTCCTGGTTCAGTTGTGGTAGTTTAGATGTTTCTAGGAATGCATCCATTTCTTCCAGATTGTCAAATTTATTGCCGTAGAGTTGCTCATAGTATGTTCTTATAATAGTTTGTATTTCTTTGGTGTTAGTTGTGATCTCTCCTCTTTCATTCATGATTTTATTTATTTGGGTCCTTTCTCTTTTCTTTTTGATAAGTCGTGCCAGGGTTTTATCAATTTTATTAATTCTTTCAAAGAACCAGCTCCTACTTTCGTTGATTTTTTCTATTGTTTTTTTGGTTTCTATTTCATTGATTTCTGCTCTGATCTTTATGATTTCTCTTCTCCTGCTGGGCTTAGGGTTTCTTTCTTGTTCTTTCTCCAGCTCCTTTAGGTGTAGGGTTAGGTTTTGTACCTGAGACCTTTCTTGTTTCTTGAGAAAGGCTTGTACCGCTATATATTTTCCTCTCAGGACTGCCTTTATTGTGTCCCACAGATTTTGAACCGTTGTATTTTCATTATCATTTGTTTCCATGATTTTTTTCAATTCTTCTTTAATTTCCCGGTTGACCCATTCATTCTTTAGAAGGATACTGTTTAGTCTCCATGTATTTGGGTTCTTTCCAAACTTCCTTTTGTGGTTGAGTTCTAGCTTTAGAGCATTGTGGTCTGAAAATATGCAGGGAATGATCCCAATCTTTTGATACCGGTTGAGTCCTGATTTAGGACCAAGGATGTGATCTATTCTGGAGAATGTTCCATGTGCACTAGAGAAGAATGTGTATTCTGTTGCTTTGGGATGAAATGTTCTGAATATATCTGTGATGTCCATCTGGTCCAGTTTGTCGTTTAAGGCCTTTATTTCCTTGCTCATCTTTTGCTTGGATGACCTGTCCATTTCAGTGAGGGGAGTGTTAAAGTCCCCTACTATTATTGTATTGTTGTTGATGTGTTTCTTTGATTTTGTTATTAATTGGTTTATATAGTTGGCTGCTCCCACGTTGGGGGCATAGATATTTAAAATTGTTAAATCTTCTTGTTGGACAGACCCTTTGAGTATGATATAGTGTCCTTCCTCATCTCTTATTATAGTCTTTGGCTTAAAATCTAATTGATCTGATATAAGGATTGCCACTCCTGCTTTCTTCTGATGTCCATTAGCATGGTAAATTCTTTTCCACCCCCTCACTTTAAATCTGGAGGTGTCTTCGGGCTTAAAATGAGTTTCTTGGAGGCAACATATAGATGGGTTTTGTTTTTTTATCCATTCTGATACCCTGTGTCTTTTGACAGGGGCATTTAGCCCATTCACATTCAGGGTAACTATTGAGAGATATGAATTTAGTGCCATTGTATTGCCTGTAAGGTGACTGTTATTGTATATGGTCTCTGTTCCTTTCTGATCTACCACTTGTAGGCTCTCTCTTTGCTTAGAGGACCCCTTTCAAGATTTCCTGTAGAGCTGGTTTGGTATTTGCAAATTCTTTCAGTTGTTGTTTGTCCTGGAAGCTTTTAATCTCTCCTTCTATTTTCAATGATAGCCTAGCTGGATATAGTATTCTGGGCTGCATGTTTTTCTCGTTTAGTGCTCTAAAAATATCATGCCAGCTCTTTCTGGCCTGCCAGGTCTCTGTGGATAAGTCAGCTGCCAATCTAATATTTTTACCATTGTATGTTACAGACTTCTTTTCCCGGGCTGCTTTCAGGATTTTCTCTTTGTCACTGAGACTTGTAAATTTTACTATTAGGTGACGGGGTGTGGGCCTATTCTTATTGATTTTGAGGGGCGTTCTCTGAACCTCCTGAATTTTGATGCTCGTTCCCTTTGCCATATTGGGGAAATTCTCCCCAATAATTCTCTCCAGTATACCTTCTGCTCCCCTCTCTCTTTCTTCTTCTTCTGGAATCCCAATTATTCTAATGTTGTTTTGTCTTATGGTGTCACTTAATTCTCGAATTCTCCCCTCGTGGTCCAGTAGCTGTTTGTCCCTCTTTTGCTCAGCTTCTTTATTCTCTGTCATTTGGTCTTCTATATCACTAATTCTTTCTTCTGCCTCATTTATCCTAGCAGTGAGAGCCTCCATTTTTGATTGCACCTCATTAATAGCTTTTTTGATTTCAACTTGGTTAGATTTTAGTTCTTTTATTTCTCCAGAAAGGGCTTTTATATCTCTCGAGAGGGTTTCTCTAATATCTTCCATGCCTTTTTCGAGCCCGGCTAGAACCTTGAGAATTGTCATTCTGAACTCTAGATCTGACATATTACCGATGTCTGTATTGATTAGGTCCCTAGCCTTTGGTACTGCCTCTTGTTCTTTTTTTTGCGTTGAATTTTTACGTCTTGTCATTTTGGCCAGATAAGAGTAAATGAAGGGGCAAGTAAAATACTAAAAGGGTGGCAACAACCCCAGGAAAATATGCTTTAACTAAATTAGAAGAGATCCAAAATCGTGAGTGGGGAGAAAGGGGATAAAAAGACGTTCAAAAAGGAAGAAAGAAAAAAAAAGAAAAGAAAAAAAAATTTTTTTAAAAAAAGAAAACACCTGAGAGAAATGTAAAAAAGAAAAAATATATATATTAGATAAACTAGTAAAAAATCGTTAAAAAAGAAAAAGGTAACAGTTAAAAAAAAAAATTTTACCCGAAGGCGAGAAGAAAAAGAAAAAAAGAAAAAAAAAATGAAAAAGAAAAAATTAAATTAACTGCAAGACAAAAAAAAAAAAATCACAGGAAAAAAGCCATGAGTTCCGTGCTTGGCTTTCTCCTCCTCTGGAATTCTGCTGCTCTCCTTGGTATTGAAACCGCACTCCTTGGTAGGTGAACTTGGTCTCGGCTGGATTTCTTGTTGATCTTCTGGGGGAGGGGCCTGTTGTAGTGATTCTCAAGTGTCTTTGCCCCAGGCGGAATTACACAGCCCTTACCCGGGGCCCGGGGTGAGTAATCCGCTCGGGTTTGCTTTCAGGAGCTTTTGTTCCCTGAGCGCTTTCCGTAGAGTTCCGGAGGACGGGAACACAAATGGCGGCCTCCTGGTCTCCGGCCCGGAGCAGCCGAGAGCCCAGGGCCCCACTCCTCAGTGCACCCTCAGAGAACAGCGCCCAGTTACTCCCATCTGCCTGACCTCCGGCCGCGCTCCGAGCTCACCGAGCCTGCGACCGGTTCAAGGTCACCCCGAGCTGCGAGCTTACTGTCGGCTCTGTTTCTGTAGCCGGCTTTCCCGTTCCAATACCCGCAAGCTCTGCGACACTCAGACACCCCCGATCCTTCTGTGACCCTGCGGGACCTGAGGCCACGCTGACCCCGCGTGGGCTTCGCCCCGGTTTAGCCTCTGGACTGATGTCCCTCAGCGGAACAGACTTTTAAAAGTCCTGATTTTGTGCACGGTTGCTCCGCCGCTTGCCGGGAGCCGGCCCCTCCCCCCGGGGTCTATCTTCCCGTCGCTTTGGATTCACTTCTCCGCCGGTCCTACCTTTCAGAAAGTGGTTGTTTTTCTGTTTCCAGAATTGCTGTTCTTCTTCTCTTCGATCTGCCGATGGATTTTCAGGTGTTTGCAATCTTTAGATAAGCTATCTAGCTGATCTCCGGCTAGCTGAAGCAGTCTCAGCTTGCTACTTCTCCGCCATCTTGACTCCTCCCCTTCCTTCCACACCAGTTCTGATGCTCTGGGACGGGGCACACCATGGCAGGTCTCCAGCGATTTTGGGTTTTCTTACAGTGTGTTTCCTTACTACCTGACTGCCCATCCTCAGATGTGGGATGCCTCATAGAGCCCAGCAGGGGCTTTGGGGCCTTTGTTGTGTGTTTTTTTTTCTTTCACTGTTCGACTTCCTTTTGAATGGGGTTGACGCTTTCTAATGTGGGGGGCAAGAGGGAAGTGTATCCAGTCCACTTGATGGCAGATGCACTGTGAGTGATTTCTCACCAGCTCCCGGAGCACCGAGCTTGCTCTTTCTGCCGTTGGGTAAATTTAAACTTGGAGTCCGCTGCTCTGAGCGATTTCCCAGGTTGCTGCTAGGCGGTCAGTTTTAGCTGATTGAGGAGACAGCAGTAGTTGGTACTGGGGAGGTACTTGGGAGGGAGAATGAGGCAGGCAGAGAAGAAGAGGGGGCTTCGGGTATGAACGGTAGGACAGGGCAAGAGAGAGGAGGGGGTTAGAGAATGGGAGAAGAAGGGAGAAGAAGGGCACAAATGGGAGAGCCCGAGGAACGTGGAGGAATCATGCAGTTGTACCCACACTGACCTAAAATAGCTCCATCCCCTTGCCTGGGCCCTGTGGCCCGGGCCAGGCTGCGTCGGTGGCTTCTACGACCTCCCCGCTCCTCACCCCTTGCACTGGGGCCTGCTGCACAGACAGTTTGTCATGAAAATTGATGGCGTTCAGGTGCAGGTGCCTGAGCGCTGTAAGGCATGTGGGGCGGTGGGGGTGGCAGGTTTTTAACTTTGGGAATTACATTTCTCTAATTGTCTCTACTAGCCCTCTCTGGACTAGACAGATTTTGGAGAGAATTGCCACAGAATTTAACCAGTTACACTTTCATGCTGTTCAGAGCAAAGGCATGCCTCTTCTGGACAAAGTAAGACCAGCAAGTGTTGGTTTCGATTTTCAATTTGCTGTTTGCGAATTTCCTGGATGATTTTGGTTTGACCTAGCATTGCCCCTGATAATTGCTACTCTACAGGATTTTGAAGCTAGCTTTGAATTCTTTTTTTTTTTTTTTTTCAGTGTCTCCTGCTTGGGACCCTGCTTCCATTATGTCACACTAGATAGATTTTGTGTAAAGACACAAGCGTAGTCTCCAAACTATGCAAGTAAAATTAATTCTGAATTTCATGTAACTTGACACATCATATGATGTAGTCAGAGTTCATTTATCCAAAGCCCTTGACTGGGTTTAAATGCACGTTTGTCAGATTTACTCCGTAGCTTAAGAGGCAAATAACTTTTTGTCATTCCGTAATTGTCTGAACTTCACTTTGATGAAGCCGACTTACTTTCAAAGAAATCATAGGGAGGGGACGCCTCAGTGGCTCAGTCAGTTAAGCCACTGCCTCTGGCTTAGGTCATGATCCCAGGGTCCTGGGATTGAGTCCCACCTTGGGCTCCTTGCTTGGCAGGAAGCCTGCTTCTCTTTCTGCCTGTGTCTCCTTGTGTGCTTGTGCTCTCTCTCAACAAATAAATAAATAAAAACCTTTAAAAAAAAAGAAAGAAAGCAATCATGGGGAGAAGAGATTCATTGTTATTCTCTAGGAAATGTTGGGATTTTAATCTTACATATATTCTGGTAGATTAGAGGCTCGCTTTATATATATAACACATATGTATATAAATTATACACATATATTTGAGCTTTTAGAAACTGTGGTACCTGAACCTTCTTTCCTGGTCTCTCTGTTCTTGCAGCATATAGCCCACATTACGGCCATGCTGCAGCAGTCCCTGGGAGGCCTGCTGCTAGAAGGGCTACAGACTTCCAATGTGGACATCATACGGCACTGCCTCCAGACTTACGCTACAATTGACAAGACACGGGATGCAGAGGCGTTAGTCGGTCAAGTACTGGTGAAACCATACATGGATGAGGTTTGTGCCCCCATGCACCTCATTCCACAAACACAGAGCATCTAATCTGGCTTTGTTTCTTGACTGGGTGCGAGAGAGCTCAGGGCTCTTCCTTGAAGATGCTCTTAGTTCCTGATCTTCTGGTTGTAAGAAAAGGTTGGTCCCGCTTGGTGCCCATCAGCATGGCAGGAATCAGGCATGCGCTCTGGTCTCTTACAGTGATGCCATAACTCAGGGATCATCTTAATTTAGTAGGGGTGAGGGACTTGCCTAGGAAGAAGGTACGGATCAGAACATTTTCAGGTCAATTTCCATTTCCATAAGTTATACGTTAATGAAGTTGCCGAAAAGCGTGACCCCACCAAGGCGCCCGTGCCCACTGGAGGAGCTGGAAGACAGCTCTGTGCGCAGGGAAAGTCTGTGAGGAGAAGCGTCTTCGCAGAATTGATGTGGCCTAAGTCTTGAAGACCATGGGGGAGTTTGCCAGGCTAGGAAGGTGGGAGGGAGGGAATATTCAAAGATAAAGGGCTTTGAAGGGTGAGTTAGCGGGGTAGTACCTTAAGTCCAGAACTTGGTTACCCAGTGTTCTTGACCTATAAGGATACAGTAAAATACAGGGAGTCAGTGTATCCTGCCTCTGAGCGGCCGGAGTATGGGCTGCACCATGTGAGGCCGCCAGCAATCAGCAGCTTTCAACTTAGAGAGCGTCGGTTTCATCTAGTTCAAGCTGACAGAAGTCATGAAGCCAGTCTCACCGTTTGAGGGCTTTCTTCCAGTCACCTGCCAGTGCGAGTGTTCTTTCTGTCTGGTAAGTATAAAGCTACCCACCATGACTTCAGGATGAAAGGCTTCCAGTTTTAAAATGAGAAAGTAGGGGCGCCTGGGTGGCTCAGTGGGTTAAGCCGCTGCCTTCGGCTCAGGTCATGATCTCAGGGTCCTGTGATCGAGTCCCGCATCGGGCTCTCTGCTCAGCAGGGAGCCTGCTTCCTTCTCTCTCTCTCTCTCTCTGCCTGCCTCTCAGTGTACTTGTGATTTCTCTCTGTCAAATAAATAAATAAAATCTTTAAAAAAAATAAAAAATAAAATAAAATAAAACGAGACAGTATCCCAGTGATAGAAATGAAATTGAAGGATTAATTTCAGTAATCTTCTCAGCTTCATTAAGACTACTAAAAGTAAATGATCTGTCAGTTCTTTGTATGTATCCTATTATAGTTCATAGCTCTCTCTGTGGGGGTGAAAAAGATCACATTATTCTTTGTCACTAAATGAAAATATTTTAGTTATTTAATTTATTCCCTTTTCATTGAACTGAATCTAATATGCTAAATTGGGGAAGTACTTTACGTTTCCATGTCATTAAATAAACTGTGGCCACGTTTGTATTTTAAGTTTGTATGCTTGTCATTCACCTCCTGCAACTCAGCCTCACCAAAAAAAATTAAATACTAAAGCAAAATAAGATGTGTTTTCTTCCATCACTTTCCATCTCAGCCCTTTCCCTGTTCTGGAGACGGTAGAGGATAAGGCCAGGATGAAGATGATACAGAGCTGTTGTCTGCAGATACAGTATTTTGCTTTTAAGCTCAGAAGGGAAGCAGATGAGTGTGTGTGATGTTTTAGCTTCAGGCCAGTCTCTGTCCCTCAGCCTCTGTGTCCCCCAGGGTTGGAGCAGTATTCCCAAATCCCAGGACCTAGATTTTCATGCCAATGTTACTTACCTCCTGTTTAGAAAGCATACTGAGTGGGGAGGAGGAAGGACGAAGTGCATTTTTAAGGTTTACACGATTCTTTTCTCTGTAGTGTATAGTTCATACTTCTCTTTTAGGTGCTTTAAAAACAAACAAAAACACAAACAAACAAACAAATAAATAAATAAAAATAAAGCGCTCTTCCTTCTGCTAGGTGATTGTAGAGCAGATCGTTGAGTCTCATCCAGACGGCCTGAAGATCATGTATGCTAATAAGCTCCTGGAGTTTGTTCCTCACCACTGCCACCTTCTTCGAGAGGTCACAAGAGGAGCCATCTCAAGGTGACGTAAAATGCTGTGTATGCACCTGTGCTCAGTTTCGTGACCACCTGTCACCTCCTCATGTGCCGCTGATCCCTGGCTGTCCTGTCTGACCTGGGAACGTGGGAACGTGTCTCTTCCCTATTTGTTACCAGTGCTGTGAGGCAGGTGTCACTTGCCTGGGTTTACAGGGAAGGGAATGAAGAGTGGGGACGTATCTCAATGGTGACATTTGTGTGACTCCAGAGCCTCTGCTTTTCTCTTGTCTATACTGTCTCCTTAACCCGGCTCAAAATCAAAATTGGTTTCCTTCCATTATTGTGATGTCATCATCGGTCTAGAAATACCAATTCATTTTAATTCAACATGTTTTATACTGATGGCAATTAAAGTCATGAACGGTTTTCCCTCCCTCTCTTATTTCATTTCCATGGCTTTCCAGTTCTGTTTCATGAATATCCCATTACCTTCCACCATCTCCATCATCCCAGTCCAGACCTTTGTTGCCTTTTGTTCGAGGGTAGCGGGCTCTCCCCACCTGGTCTCCCAGCTCCACCTGTCCCTCTTCATTGCAGCCCTCAGCTGTCCCACCTGCCCAGAGCTCTTCAGCCTTTCTGAGTCGCTCGTGGCTTCTCATCGCCCACAGAAGAGCATCCAGTCTTCCTGGTGTAACCTGTGACCGTTGGTGCTTGAGTCCTAGTGGTTCTCCGCTGTAGAACTTTCTACTGTGGAACTTTCCCCCATACCACTATGGTTCCTGGCCAGACAGGAACACTTGACCTTCCCTAACACACCTGGTACAGAAGATCCCTGACTTCACCTTGGTTCAGTTTATGGTTTTTTGACTTTTTATAATAGTGCAGAAGTGATATGCATTTAGTTTGGATCTTTTCCCAGGCTGGCAATCTACAGTAGGGTCCTCTTTTGTAATGCTTGGCAGAGGCAGCGAGCACAGCCCCCAGGCAAACCACGTGATCACGAGGGTCAGCAACCAACACACTTGAACCGTCCTGTTCTGGCTTTCAGTGCAGTGTTCAGTAAGTTACATGAGATACCAGACACTTTATTGTGAAATAGGCTTTGTGTTAGAGGATTTTGCCCAACTGTGCAATACTGTAAGTGTTCTCAAGACATTTAAGTTTGGCGGGCCTAAGCTCTGATGTTCAGTCACTTAGGTGTTTTCCATGCATTTTCAACTAAAGAGATTTCCAGCTGAACAATGGGTTTATTAGAAGCCGAGGCCATCATAATCCGAGGAACATCTGTCTATACTGTGCGCCTCTGTGTTTTCCTTCATTGCTTCCTGTCTCTTATTCCTTTGTCTTTCTGTTGATCTGTCACTCCACATGAAGCTCCAGTCAAATACAACTTCTTTTTTTTTTAGGTTATTTATTTATTTACTTATTAGAGAAAGCATAAGCAGAGGGGGAGGCAAAGAGTGAAGCAGGCTCCCCACTGAGCAGGGAGCCCGATGTGGGACTCAATCCCAGGACCCTGAGATCATGACCTGAGCCACCCAAGCGCCCCCAGGCTATGGTTATCTCAAGAAAAAGTCCTATTTGTGAATTCTTCATCTAGTGAAGATGAATTAAAATCAGAAAGTCAACTCTGCCACCTTTAAAAACCCAGGAGCAGAAAAAAATTCCACGAGCAGGTATAACCCTATCCACAATAAATCACTTTCAATCCAGTCCTGAAAACTAATACAGAGTAGGAAGAAAGCATTACAGAAAAATTTTGTTTTCATTAATCAAGCTGGAAAATAACGGGCCTTACATGAATGCCCTTTAGGAAGACAGTTCTTATAGTTTTATGTTGATAGAAACTCACATTACATTTGAAATGCATGTTAAAACCATGACTGTAGATTAACTACCAGTTTCAGTCGTCAGAAGATGAAAAATGGTCAAGAGTCACCCAAACTGAATCCTGGTTCCTCCTGGAAAATGTGTTCCTAAATATTTTCCCCCTGAACTACTGTGCTCTTTCTGTATCTTACACAGCAGACACTGCGATGCACAAACACATCCAGAAGGCCTTTGAGGGCTGACAGCCTGCTGGAACAATGAGGAATTCACCTGGGTTTCTGCCTTTCTGCCGGGCCCAGAAAGTTCTGGGTAACCCAGGTGACGTGTCATGAGAATACATGTGTAGCTCACACCATATGTATTATCTCCTCAGGGTAGACACCAAAATCCATGTTCGTATATGAAAATCCGAGATGCGTACAGAAATCAAGAGTGATTCTGTCATCTTGAAAGAAAAACACACTGTTGCGCTGCCACATGCCTCGTTTCTCCTTGAGTGACTGCAGGAAGTAGCGATTGCAGTCAGAAATCTCAGAAAGAAAAATTAGAGTAAGGGCAACACCTGAAGTTTATTCCTGAAAATACTTGGAGAACGACTGTGACCAATAAACCAGGGCTTAGTTCATGAGACTGTCAATGAGCTTATACCATCCCATGTCCTGGTCAAACCCTCATGTCTGGGAGATGGAGGGACGTCTTCATCTTCCAGAGCTACTATTAGGGAAAGAGGTGGAGACAATACTGACTGAGTCCCTACTTCAGCAGGAGAGCCAAAAACACCTTGCCCCTCCATAATCCCAAATGAAAATAAACACCTCGGGGCGCCTGGGTGGTTTAAGCTTCTGCCTTTGGCTGGGATCAAGCCCCACGTCGTGTTCTTTGCTCAGCGGGGAGCCCACTTCCCTCCTTCTCTCTCTGCCTGCCTCTCTGCCTACTTGTAATCTCTGTCTGTCAAATAAATAAAATAAATAAAATCTTTAAAAAAGAAAAGAAAAGAAACATCTCATTTTACTACTGTGCAGCAGTGACTATGCAGGAGAAATTATTATTATTTTATTATTAGATGATATATTATTATTATTATTATTGTACTATATTGTTAACCTTTTGAATTCGGACACCTAAAATTTTTAATAAAATATGAAGGCCTTTTTTTTTAAGATTTTATTTATTTGAAAGACAGAGATCACAAGTAGGCAGAGAGGCAGGCAGAGAGGGGGAAGCAGGCTCCCCACTGAACAGAGAATCCTATGCAGGACTTGATCCTAGGACACTGGGATCATGACCTGGGCTGAAGGCAAGAGGCTTTAGCCCACTGAGCCACCCAGGCGCCCCATGAAGGCTTTTTTTGTTTTTTTTTTTAAAGATTTTACCTATTTATTTGACAGAGAGATCGCAAGTAGGAAGAGAGGCAGGCAGAGAGAGAGAGAGAGGAGGAAGCAGGCTCCCCGCTGAGCAGAGAGCCCGACATGGGACTTGATCCCAGGACCCTGAGATCATGACCTGAGCCGAAGGCAGCGGCTTAACCCACTGAGCCACCCAGGCGCCCCATGAAGGCTTTTTTTAAAGAACAAAAACTTCAGACTATATCTTTATCCTATCAGTTCCCACTACAATTGGCTTCTGTCTTGGCCAACATTTAGCCATTCAGATAAAGTCCGTATTTAGTGCTTCGTGTGTATGCATGTGTAAAATAAGCGGACAGTCATAAATCTTTAAGATTGTGTATAATAACCGTGAAATAAGGATTCTTGATACACAAGGTCTCGTCTGGGGAAAACAGCTGGAGAACAGTATGCAGTTTTCAAATGACGAAGGGGAAATACGCATTCGGTTATGAGAAAGGGAAGGAGAACAAGACCAAATATTAATAAAAGGGAAAAAAGCTTTTTCTGCCATCTTTCCGTGCCGCAGTAACAGTGTGAACAAATGTCCCACAGATGCCCTCAAGAACATTAACACTGCTGAAAGGGGGGGCGAAGGCCAGGTTCTTAGGAGGCCCTGCACCAAAGTCATCGTCCCGTTTCCTCACTGTGATGAAGAAGCATGAGTACATTGGCAAATTTGAAATTATTGATGACCACAGAGCTGGGAAAACTGCTGTGAACCTCACGGGCAACTTAAACAAGTGTGGCATGACCAGCCCTAGACTTGTATAACTGAAAGATCTAGAAAAGTGGCAGAATATTTCCATCCCCTCAGTTTGGTTTCACTGCATGGAAAAATTCTTCTGGCATCATGCACCATGAAGAAGGAAGAATCCAGGCAGGAGGGAAAATCCTGGGATTCCTTTTTCCTAGAAATATAATATACATGGCACGTGAAATGCCTCAATGGGGAAAAAAAAAGGAAAATAAATTACAATCAACTAATGTTTGACAAGACTCCCAAACAATTCAATGGGGGTAAGAACAGTATTTTACTCCCAAGCAGCCACATGCAAATAATGAAACAGGAGTCCTGCCTCACACCATACAGAGAAAATAACCCCAAATGCATCAAAGACATAAGTGTAAGCATTAAAATGATAAAGTTCGAGATGCCTGGGTAGCTCAGTTGGTTGGACGGCTGCCTTCTGCTCAGGTCATGATCCCGGAGATCCCGGATTGAGTCCTGCATCAGGCTCCAAGCTCCACAGAGCTTGCTTCTCCCTCTGACCTTCTCCTCGCTCATGCTCTCTCTCATTGTCTCTTTCTCAAATAAATAAAATCTTTTAAAAAATAAAAATAAAGTAAAATGATAAAGTTTTCAGAAGAAAACACAAAGGTAAATGTTAGTGGTCTTGAATCTAACAACGGCTCCTCAGCCAAACACCAAAGTACAAGCAACTTAAAAAAAATAATAAACAAATAAATGGGACTCAACCAAAATATCCCAGTTTTGTGCTTCCAAGGACCCCATTGACAAAGTCAAAAGACAAGCCACTAAATGGGAGAAAATATTTGCAGGTCATATATAAGGAACATGCATTCAGACTGTGTAAAGAATTCTTTTTTTTTTTTTTAGATTTTTTTTTATAATTATTTGACAGAGAGAAATCACAAGTAGATGGAGAGGCAGGCAGAGAGAGAGAGAGGGAAGCAGGCTCCCTGCTGAGCAGAGAGCCCGATGCGGGCCTCGATCCCAGGACCCTGAGATCATGACCCGAGCCGAAGGCAGCGGCTTAACCCACTGAGCCACCCAGGCACCCAAGAATTCTTACAACTCAAATAAAAAGACAACCAAGTTAAGAAATGAGCAAAGAGGGGCGCCTGGGTGGCTCAGCGGGTTAAGCTGCTGCCTTCCGCTCAGGTCTTAAACTCAGAGTCCTGGGATCGAGCCCCGTGCTTTCTGCTCAGCAGGGAGCCTGCTTCTTCCTCTCTCTCTGCCTGCCTCTCTGCCTGCTTGTGATATCTCTCAATAAATCTCTCTCAAATAAATAAATAAAATCTCTTAAAAAATGAGCAAAGAACTTGAATATACATTTCTCTAATATTCAAATGTATACATTAATATATAAATGTATATATAAATATATTTTACATGATCATATATTTATATAAACATATTTATGTAAATACATTTACATTCTTAAATATGTATTTAAATATAAATAAAATATGAAATATATAATATATATTTAAAGATATATATAAGGTATATATAAATTATATGGGACAATAAGCACGTGTAAATATGCTCAACATCACTAATCATTCGGGAAATGCAAATCAAAACCATGGTGAGATACCAACTCCCACCCACGTGGATGGCTACTATCAAAAACCCCAAAAGCAGGTGTTGGAAGGATGTGAAGAGCTGGAACCTGTAAATTGCTGGTCGGCTTGGAAAATGGCACAGCCACATTAGAAATGGTTTAGTAGCTCCTCAAAATGCAGAACACAGAGTTGCCATATGACACACCAATATCACTCCTGTGTATAGAGCCAAGAAAAAAACGATGCCCACACAAAAACTTGTGCATGAAGGTTTAGGGTTTATTCGTAATAGCGAAAAGGTGAGAACAACCCTGATGTTCATCAACTGATGAAGAGATAAATAAAATGTGATCCATCCAGCCTGTGGAATATTATTCAGCCTTGAAAAGGAATAGAATTTTGATATGTGCCACGACACAGAGGAGCCTTGAAAACATTCTGCTGATTGAGAGAAGTCAGTCACAGAAGACCACGTATTGCATAATTTGATTTATATGGAATTTCCAGAATAGCTAAATCTACAGAGACCGAAAGTAGATTAGCGGTTGCCTAATACTGGTGGTGATGGCTAAAGTTTTCTTTTGAGGATGATGAAAATGTGTAGGTAGTTCAGTATAGTATAGTTAAATATAGTGAAAGCCATTAAATTGTCCACATTAGATGGTGAGTGGTATGGCCTGTGAATTATATCTCAATTAAGCTGTCATCGAAAAATGCAAAAACTTCTCTATTTATCAAGTACAAAAAGAATGAACTTGATTAAAAACATCAAAAATGGGGAAAATAAAAACAAAATAAGATGGGAGGAATAAAATTATGACTGTTTATCATTAATTTAAATGTGTACAGACTGACTTTTTCTATTAAAGCGCCTATCAGGAGGTTACAGATCCACGCTGTTCAAGAAACATACTTAAAATGCAAAAGGGATTGAGAATGTATCAGGTGAGGAGATACCATGCAAAAGAGAAAGCCGGAATGGCAAAATTCATCGCAGACAAGTTGGGTCTAAAGTTATAGGTACTAAGATGAAGAGGGACATTTTTAAAGGCAGAGTTTGGAAAGAAGATGTAAAAGGTATAAGCAGGTATACATCTAACAACATAATACCTGAAGACTCTAAAAATGCAATAACAAGGTAAAATTTTAGCTTTTCAAATGGGAGTATCTACTAGAAGGAGGGAAAAACAAGGACACACAGAAAATAGACATCCTGGGGCGCCTGGGTGGCTCAGTGGGTTAAAGCCTCTGCCTTCGGCTCAGGTCATGATCCCAGGGTCCTAGGATCGAGCCCCACATCGGTCTCTCTGCTCCGCGGGGAGCCTGCTTCCTCCTCTCTCTCACTCTCTGCCTGCCTCTCTGCCTACTTGTGATCTCTGTCTGTCAAATAAATAAATAAAATCTTAAAAAAAAAAAAGAAAATAGACATCCTTATTTCCCTCGGAAAACATTTCTTTCTTACACCTAAGGAAAGCCATATTTGTAAAGATTAATTGCATACTAGGCAACAAAGGAAACCTTTACAAACCTTCCAAATTAAAGATTTAAAGAACAGTTCTTTGATCACAATCCGATAGAACCAGAATTAGATAACCTGGTAACAAAAAATTGAAACTACATACAAGTTAAGAAATACAGTCTTCAGTCAAAGAAGAAATCATAAGACGACTGAAGAAAATCTTGAAAGCAATGGAAAGGAGACTATTTCATACCAAAACTTACAGAAGACACCAGAAGTTATACTCTAAGGAGACTTTAGTGTCAAATGTCTTCAATTTCAAACATTTTTTTTAAATAAAAGAAAGTACTCATTTAAAGCCATCAGAAAATGGCAGCTCAATCCAAAGAAAGGAAGTAGTTATAATAAAGATAAATTTTTAAACTAATAAAAAATATCAGGGGCAAATAAACTCAAAGTTGTTTCTATGAAAGACTAATGAAATAATAATAATAAAAAAAACTTCACATGCCCTATTAAGGATAAGAGAGGGGGAAGATGGGGTGTGGGAGGAGGTGGGGAGAGGGAAGGGGAATGGGGAAAGGGGGGTTTCAGGGAGGAGGGGACAGAGAGAGGGAGAGAGTTGCAAAACAGATAAGGATTGGGAACAGAGATATAAAAGCAAATGCATAATATAAAAGAATCACTAAACTGCAAGGCCCTTTATACTAATCAATTTGATAACCTAGAAGAAACGATGATTTCCTAGGAAAACAAAATCATCCAAATGATTCAAGAATGGAAAATTAAGAAGATGAGTTCCAAGATCAGACAGGTTTGGAGCTGGATAACTGTCATTCTACTGTTAAATGGCAACAGGCAATTAAACAATAATAAGTCAATTCATTTGATGAAGCTGAGCACAATTTTAATACCCAAACCTGAGAGGGAGGAACGGGGAAGCTATTAACAAATCTGGCTTAGGACAGATTAGTTAACAGAAACTGAACTAATGTTAGCAAATAACAGAAGTCAGGCATCTATCAAAGGACTATATCCTGAGACCAACTTGGATTCATTCCAGGAAAATAAAGGGAGCTCAAGACCAGAAAATCAGTAAGATTTACCTCATCACTAAATTAACTGTGAAAAAACTCTTAAGACCATAGCAATAAATGCATTTGATAAAAAAATAAAGGCACCTGATAAAAGGTGAGCAGCCATTCTTTATAAAAATGAAGATAAAAACAGAAGGACGTTATGCAGGAGGGATTATTAACTGGGAAGCACTAGATCAAGAGGTAGATAAAATGAGCCCATTTTTGTTAAACAGTGACAGAGCCCCATGCGTGCGTGGATAGAGGTGAATGAGCTCATGGATGAGCACCAGGCTGTCAACAGGTATTATAGGGACAAAGGCAGCGGTGAGGAGAGGAGAGTCTTAACAACAGGGAAGAAGGTAAAAGGAGGATTGCAGTTAAAAATTGTGCATGATACAAACACATGCAAATAAGACCGGATATTTTCCGGTATATAGTTTTTTAAAACCCTGCACACATTACTGGAACTACCAACTCTTGCTTTCAGCTCCGCAGCCCTCGCGTGCTTTCCCAGTACCAGGATGCAGGGGTAGATCCTCCGTTGGTGACATCCTATGTCATTGTACTCCTAAAGGGACAGGTGAAACAGCGCAGGGGCTTGAGGTCGGAACTTAGCCATGGCTGCGCCCACCCCAGCTCCCTGCTCGCCCAGCCCCCACTCTGAAGCGACGGGCACTTGGAGCTGTTAAGAAGCAGGGATCTGAGCAGTTCTCTGGTTTCCCCTGGAGCCATCTGCATCCATCATATTTCCCACAGCTCTCCCCGAGTGTTGGTGCTGGCTCCCCCCGAGTATTCCTTTAACTCCAGGCATACCCTTCTTATGACAGCACCTAGTACTCCCCGTCACAGTGCTCTGTCTGTCACATGCATCCATTGATCAACTTTGTGCTGGTTGAGGGCTGGAGCCCCCTCCTGTTAACTTCTCAAGTCCGTTTCTAATGCAGCAGCACCTGGCACTTAAGCACCCTGTCAGTACCTGCCAAATGAATGAAATGTACTGAAAACATAGTATGAAGTCTGCGTTCTGAAACTCCTTTTTGGAGCTGTTTGCTATCATTTTCCCAGGCAATTAAAAAAATTTCCAGCCTTGCTGCCAACAGCCTGAAGGGGTAAAGGAATGCCGGCATGCCCCATGGGACATGTCACTCTGGATGGTCCTTCAGCAGCTCTTCCAAACCCAGCAGGATGGTGGAATGGGTACGTGGCTGAGTGCCTCCTGGGTCTGACCCTGTGTGACGCCACCCGGTGCCTGCAGCTGCCCTCTGGAAGGTGTTGCTTTTGCGGCAGAGCCAGAGGGCACCAAGCATGTGTCTGTCTCCAAAGTCCTGGGCACCACATCACAATGCCTTCCTGAGAAGCAGAATCAAGGACAGTTGCTGATCTTCATTCCTTCCCACCAAAGGTATCTCATACACCATCTTTGGAAGTTGGAGCCAGGGGGTGCCTGGGTGGCTCAGTCGGTTAAGTGTCTGCCTTCAGCTCAGGTCATGATCCCAGGGTCCTGGGATCGAGTCCCACACAGTTGCCTCCCTGCTCAGCGGGGAGCCTGCTTCCCCTTCTCCCTCTGCCATTCCCCCCACTTGTGCTTTCTGGCTCTCTGTGTGTCAAATAAGTGAATAAAATTTTTTTAAAAAGTTTGGGCCATACTCTTTAGCCATTCTACTTTCCCTGGGGTAATTTGCCACCTCCCTGAATTTACCTGCATCTTTCCCAAAATCTACTTATCTTCCAGCCTTCTTGACCATAATGAGTCTATAAATTTTCAATAGACAGTGTGAACTTACACTTGCTAATATTTGCATAACATGCACCTCTTTCGATCTCAAAGAAAAGCTTTGGACCGCAATGGTCTCTAATCTCCAATTAGGTTCTGTTCCGGGATCCCACTGGAATTCTACGCACCTGTCCCCTAAGATCCCATAAATTGTGGTCCAGTTTCCCAGCCAGCCAAGGAAAGCACATGGGAAATCTTGCTGAAGTATGAGTAAGAGCCAACGAATGGGAACATATTTATCTGCCTCGAATGCTGGGACCTGAGGAAAGCAAGTTTCATTACAGACAAATCAGGAAGGAGGTGCAGATTGCTTTTTATGTCACTCTGGAGTGGAGGTCTGCCATTGATCATTAAGGCCATTTCCTGCAATGCACTCACCAAAGTGATACTCACTTCGGAGTGGACAAAACTTAGGAAATGGCCAAGGGGAGCTCTGCTTACACTTTACACTCTCAGCATTTATTTGTATTATTTTCTTTATAGGGCAGTATAGAGACTTGAAACCACGTTGAAAAAGCAAAGCTTGTCATCCTGTGGCCTTGGGTCAAGAATAGAGATAGTGCTGCTCATGTCAGTTTCAACCTCCAGTGGCCAAGGGTTTGATCTGATGCTCTTTCAAGTTTTCACCATAGCCTTTCTCAAGCTCAATGGCCAATAATCCCACAGGAGGAGATTTTAGGGCCCTCTCAAACTTCTGTTTTGCTATCTCTCCCCAGCCTGCTTCCTCTGCAAAAGTCACCACTTTGCCTGTGCATCTACCACCTCTTAGAGCCTTTGGAATCAGCCACGAATTGCAGTGCTGATTCCTTCCATGACCACATATTGTTTACAGAAAAACTCTTCTTCGTTATGTCTTGCCAGTCAGAGTGACGGTTTCATCCGCAACCTGGACCAGGTTAGGGAATGTTCTACACATAAATGTGAGCAAATGTCTTCTGTATTGAGAGACATGTACAATCTGTAAATGGAATCTATTGAAAAACCAGTACATAGGGTACACTTATGTCCTGACCCAGCTGGAAGGAGGCAATTCATTTCTATCTTTCAGAAAATTGGTGTAACACATTGATTTTCATAACAAAGAAAGCAGTTTTGTGTCCTCTACCAAAAGACTGTCATAGTAAGCAATAAATTGCCTCTTTGGGGTGAACAAATTAATAAGATATTTTCTCAATTTCAAAATAACAAAGACAGAACGATGTCTGTAATGCTAAGTGCATCCCCTTAGTGGCAGGGCACTGTGTCATGGACCACCTGAGCAATGACACCTGGCGGCCGGTAGTCTGATTTGTACATCAATTCACCTGGCAACCTGTTAAAAGAAAGTCTTGCACATGACAAGCTTTCAATAAGACACTGACAAGATGGCCAGGAAGCCCCCTTAGCTGGCTTTTTCAGGTGTCCAGACATCTAGTCAACCTACCTCACCAACTCATCACCATGCTTACTGGAGTAAACCCAATCTCTTCCTTCCCCCCTGGAGATGGGAGAAGAGCCACTCACACGTTTGTATGGAATTCTCATTCGCCCTCGCTCTGTCCCAACATGGCGCTGTCCGTGTAATAAATAAACAAATCTTTATGTCACCCGGAAGTTCCTGGGTCACAACTCGGACAATTTTGGGTCACTACAGCCTTTTGCTTTTCTCTCCACCTTAAGCCTTCTGGGTGACCAACAACGGTCTAAAACTCATGCTGCTGCCATATGCTGTTGTTCTGCTTCATCTTCCCAGTAAAGTTCAGTATTTTTCCCTAAAGTTTGGTTTATCAGTATCTCCAGCGTCTATCTCCAGCTAGGGTCATGATCCCAGGTCCTGGGATCAAGTCCCACTCTGGACTTCCTGCTCTGCGGGAAGCCTGCTTCTGTCTCTGCCTCCCATCTCTTATGAATAAATAAAGAAAATCTTTAAAAAAAATTTAAAAAACCATTTCTATCTTCCCACTTTTAAAGATTAATTCTAGGAATTATTGCTATAAATCCAGTGTCCTATCTCTTTCTTAAAAAGTCTTCTCCAGGGCACCTGGGTGTCTCAGTTGATTAAATGTCTGACTCAAAATTTTGGCTCAAGTCATGATCTCAGGGTCATGGGATTGAGCACTTAATGAGGCCTCTGTGCTCAATGGGGAGTCTGCTTCTCTCCTTTTCCCTTTGCCCCACCCCCCTACTCACATGTGCACACACGTGTTGTCTCTCTCTCTCTCTCAATAAATAAATAAACAAATCTTTAAAAAGTCTTCTCCAAAGGGAGTTTGACAAATAGTCCAGTAAGGGGCTGGAAGAAAATATTATAAGTTTTATTCATATTTCATGTCATCCATTTAACTGTTTAGCTTTTGCATGCCTTTTATAATAATTTAGTAGAGTAGTAGAGTTTATAATTTATCAAAAATTTGCTTAAATTTGTGCTATGTCCGCAAATATTTTTTGTATGTATGTATGTATGTATGTATGTATGTATGTATTTATTTATTTTTGTGAAAGAGAGGTGCACAGTAATAAAAGGAGATCACTGCTCCAGGGACCCAGATATTTCCCCAAGTCCTGTTTCCTTCCATTCCCTCTGGGCTTCATTAGACCCCCTTAACACCAATCTTGTCCCTAAAACACGCCCTCTGCAGCACCAAGTTCAAATGCTTAACTCGGGCCATCACTGCAGGCTGTACCGGGATGACCTTAGGGAAAAGGGTGGTGGGTCTCACGGGTTAGCTGTGTCACCTCCATGAACAGTCCTTTGTTCTGAACAGCTAGTGCAGCCCACGTTTGCAATCACAGGCTCTGGCACCAGAGTGGGTGTAGATCCCAGCTGGCCCCTCAGTAGCAATATGGCTTTGGGAAAGTTGTGTCATTTCTGGCCCAGACTTAAGGCTCATCCATAACGTGGAGGAGAAGACAGTGTGACCCTCAGTGGGCTGTTGAAAGGATCACGAGATGGTTCGACTCAGGTGCTCCGAGGTACCCAGCACACAGCAGGCCCACAGTAGAACAAAAAGTTGTTCTATTGATCTTATAGTTACTATTACACCTACTAACAAAACTAACTGATCATTTGAGATGATTTTCAAGTGAAGTGTCTTCGCCTGGATTTCTAAGATTAACCTACTTCAAAATGAATTCTGCTCTACTGTGAAAAACGAGCTAACCAGCAGGTTTCTTCTGCATCTTTTCTGAACTTTTTAGGAGCCTCTCTAGAGAAAGGTTCTAAAGGAAGGCAAAGTGCAGAAATACTCTTGCTTCAAAGGATGTGTAGGAAATGATTAATTTTGCCAAAAAACAGTGCCTTGAACATAAAAGATGTTTGACGAAGCTCACTGTAGACAGTGTATCCCTCCAGGATTCATAAGTTGAAAACTCAATGTCCAAAGGGACATAACTAAAAGATGGGGTCCTTGGGAGATGTTTAGGTCATGAGGGTGGAGTCCTCATGGGTGAGATTAGTGTCTCCATAAGAGAGACCCCACAGAGATCCCTCGCCTCCTCCACCTTGGAGGTTATAGGGAGAAGATGTTCATCTGTGACCCAGGAAGTGGGCACTTGAACAGACACGGAATCTTCCAGGGTCTTGATCGTAGACTTCCCAGCTTCCAGAACTGAGAGAAATAAGTATGTCTTTAAAGCACCTAGTTTATGGTGCTGTTGTTACATCAGCCCAAACTAAGGTAAAGCTTGTCTCTTATACTGAAAAATAACACAAATGTTAACAACAATTTAAAAAAGGAACATTGTGGCCAATGACATGTAAGGAACATCATCTCTCCTCTACAGAGCCAAGAGCTTAATTAGTTTCGGGCAACTCAGTAGAGTATGATTAAACCAAAGAGCAGCAAGATGTCTAAATGCTCAAGTCCTCTGCCTCCTACTTTTCTGCCAAAACAAAATAAAAGCCCTAGGCTGGTTTTGGTTACCACCAAGCACAAAACAGCCAAATTCCAAATTAAAAAGCTCTGGGGTTTAATTGTGGATGTATGGAATTACATAGAAGCTCTCTTTGATCATTCCAAAGGATGTTTCCCTCAAAGGTTACAAATACATCTCAGCCTACCAACCATCTCAGGCCTACCACAAAAATTATATATATACACTTTTAGCATTTTAAAATGTGTCTAAATTTCAGTTTCGGATCCAGTTTTGACTATTGTTATGGGCTTAGTTGGATGCCCCCAGATTCCTACGTTGACGTCCTAACACCCAGCATCTCAGAATGTGGCAGTATTCAGAGACAGGATTTTTAAAGAGGTGATAAAGGGAAACGAGCTCACTGGGGGTGGGCACCAAGCCAACAGGACTGGTGTGCTTACAGGAAGAAGAGATTAGGACACAGACAGTACAGACTGAAGGACAATCGTTTGAAGACAGAGTGGAGAACACAGCTATCTGCAAGCCAAGGAGAGACGTTTGAAGAATCAAACCGTACTGCCACCTTGATCTTGGACTTCCAGCGCCCAGAACCATGAGAAAATAAATTATATGTTGCCTAAGACACCCGGCTGTTATTTTGTTTACGACAGCCCATGACTCAGAAATTTGAGGACCTCCCCCCCAGACTTTATCCTGAAGTTCTCTTTCAGCTTCAGGGGCTTGTGTAATACTACTGTATCAAGGAGGGAGGCTCCTGCCATTCCCTGCACTGGGTCATTGAGACACTGCACAGCTGTCCCCAGGGCTGGCTACATAATTTACAAGCCCCATGCAAAATGAAGATATAGGGCTCTTTGGGCAAAAACAGGGAGGAAGTGTTTGTTAAAGGTACTAAAATAGAAAGCTCATTTCCTCCATCATCTGTCTTCTGAAGGGGCATGGCTGCTGTTTTCTATTTGCATTTAATGTCATTCCAAGCAAATAAAAATTTTATAATGTGATTATGGGCATGATTTATGCCATTCATCTTCGCAGGGTGCAATGTCAGTGTTAAATAATTCACGCAGGGATTCCACAGCTGGGGCACACCCACGTGCCCTCTTCTTATCAGAACCGTAGAAATCCTGCATAAGACCAGCTCTGCCATCTTTACCTCACCTGGGGACTCACACCTGTTCCACCAACCCTGCTGCCCTCGGCTTCCTGATGAGTATGGAACTTGACAGGATCAGGAGCCAGGGGCTGCCTTTCTTTCCCTTCCCTCCTAAGTCACCACTTCCAAGGCTTGGCTAACACAGGGAGGTGACATGAGTGAGAAAGGACAAGACAGGGTTCTGGGCTGCTCACAAGAGGCCACCGCCTCCTGCCGGTGCTCAGAGCAAGCTCTGGTCTGTAGGGAAGGCGAGCTCCGGTTGACTCGGTCATAGACATCACGTGGTCAGTGAGTCTCGTTGACCACCACTCACGAGGTGTCCATTTCCATGCTGTGCTCACCGGGCAGGGCGAGCAGTACATGCAAATGAGCAGTACAGGCAAGGAATGGTGGATACCCACAGTGGGCTGTCCCCTCCACTATGTACGTGCTCCACTATCCCACCTGTTATGCCCCAATAATGGGTCCATGATTAAAAGAGCGAGACTGATACAAAGCGAAGGTCAAACAAAGCTTTATTTTGCACCAAGCATCAAGAATCAAACTGACCAGCCAGGGCCGCTTTTCTTACAGAGAAGTCAACCCCTCTCTCCTTTACAGACTAGCTTTTAAGGACATAGGCCATGCGGTTGGGCCTGGTCATGCACAGGTGGCCAATGAAATTGTAACACACAGAGAAAGCTGCACAGTGATGCTAGGTGACCAATTGAATTACAACTTACCTTTTAGTAGATATTTGACCTAGCCTATCACCTTGGTTAGGATTTTCGCCCAAAAGACTCACAAAGGGCGGGACCCATACTCCTTGGTAGCTAGGGAGACAGTATGCAGCCCTCCACTGATCAGATGTCTTACCTGGCCTGACCCACCCTTGTATTTGGGCTTTGTTACCTGAGGTTGATTTCCGGGACTTGTTTTTAAGTAAGTCCCCTGGGAGAAGGGGAGCAGGGACAGCTTAAGGGTTAAACAACAAGGTTATTGTGTAACCTCAATGGAAGCCTCTGGCTAAAATATAAAAATATAAAGTAGGTCCTTACACCACCCACTTCGCTCAAAAAACACAAAGTCAAAAATAAAACTGAGTAATTCCTAGACATTGAGAGAGAAGCACACTGACTTCACCTTAGAACCCTTCTGAGGGCGGTGCTTGGCAGGGTAGGGGGGTGTGAGGGGGTTGGGGGTGGATAATGGGACCTCTGAGGGTGTGGCCAAAGGTCAGGGCCATTTGGGAAGGGGCTTTCTGGGGGAGGGGCCCTTCTGGGAGCAAAGCCCTGGGGGGGGCATTCCCTCTGGGGGCAGGGCTGGGAGCAACCCCAGAAACCTGGCCCACAGAGAAGCTGGTCCTTTCTCTCCCTCTGCCTCCTTTCCCCAGGGACCCCTAGGCTTTGGAGACTAAAGTCAAAATTAAAGCCATATGTCTAAATGGTTCATACTGTGGTTGGGTAGTGTTTTTAACATATTAATTGACTGGTTTTTCTCAGTATTTGTCAAACCTTAACCAACTCAAGGCTTTCTCTTAAGCAGCAGCGCAAGGCAGGCCGTTCAGTTGGGTCAAGCTGTTTGGTGATTCTTTGTAAAAACCCACCCTCTTGCGCTGCTCAGGAGGGCAGTGTTGCGTCCTAGGATAAACATAAATATATATCAAATGTGTTTACAAGTTATATTTATATGTATACATTCAATTCTCTGTTTACATATATATGTATAAAATAAAAATAAAAATATTGTTTAAAAGGCTGTTTTCCGGGGTGCCTGGTGGCTCGGTGGGTTAAAGCCTCTGCCTTCAGCTCAGGTCATGATCCCAGGGTCCTGGGATGGAGCCCCTCATTGGGCTCTCTGCTCAGCGGGGAGCCTGCTTCTCCCTCTCTCTCTGCCTGCTTCTCTGCCTACTTGTGATCTCTGTCGGTCAAATTAATAAATAAAATCTTTTAAAAAAATGCTGTTTTGCAGGGAACCTGGGTGCCTCAGTCCTTAAAGCGTCGTTTTTCCACTCAGATCATAATCTTAGGGTCTTGGGATGGAGGCCCACATTGGGCTCCCTGCTCAACAGGAAGACTTCTTCTCCCTCTCCCACTCCCCTGCTTGTATTCCTGCTCTGTCTCTCTGTCAAATAAATAATTTTTTAAAAAGAAATACTTTATTAAAAAAATATATGTAAAATGCTATTTTGCCCTCTATCCTTGTAAGATTGAACACATTCCTAACAAGAGATCTTTCTTGACTCCGTGATAAAAATTTAACAGTGTCTTAATGAATCCTCACAACATCCGCCTCCCCAACCCTTCTCAGATGTTACATTTAAGGTTCAGTGAAGTCCAAACACTGGGCCTGAGGTAATATATCCAGTATGTGGCCTCTTGGCATAGTCTAGCAGCCCAAATTGGGGGCGAGGGTGTTTGAGTGTCGTTGGCCAGGATGAAAAAGCTGAAAGATGAAAAGAAGGGTAGTCTTGCTTTTTGTCCCAAAAAAAAGAAGATTTAGAAAGAAAGAGACCTGTCGCCCAAAGGAGGAGGCTCCCCACTGATCCCGGCTGGGCAGGAGTCAGAGCAGAAGGAAAACTCCCATCACCAAGGAGAATGGGCTTCTCCTTCATACAAAAGCATAGGATCCCTCTCACCTGATATGTTTCTGTCCCATAGTCATCCCCCTGTGCCTGCCCCATAATAGCATTCACAGGAAATGGCTGAGAGATACATTCAACTTGCAGAATTATAGCAAATAAAGTAATCTTTGACCCATCCTGGGAGCTTCTGATTACTGGGAGGGGCCAAGCCATCCTAGGGCAAGTGCACTCATTTCAAGAACCAGTAAAATGACTCCAAGAGTATCATAAGGGCTAGTGATCATGACTGGTCCAGAAATATTTCTGGGAGTCCCTTTTAACATCCCTCCCATCATTTCTTCTCATCTCCAAGGGAATGGTACTTAGGTATTCTGAAAGAAATATGCATGACTAGTAAACTGTGTGTGACCCCTGCCGCCTAATTCATCCCTCACCAGCCATTAACACTGATGGTTTGAAGGATGGCTACTCCCCTGGCAGGGCAAGAGCTGAAGCAGAACGTATGGGGTGAGGCGGCTCTTCCCCCTGGATATAAATAATTAAACGCAGTAGCCACCCTTCCTGCCTGGCCACTGTCATTTAGGTATGGCTGATTATCCCTAAATGGGAATGAGATGGGGGCGGGGGTGGGGGAGGGAAGCAGGTGACGGTCAAAAAAACTACAGTAGCTGCCACTGAGGGTCCAACCTGGCATTAGACTGAGCTCAAGTCCTGATTCCATCATATACGAGCTGTATGAACTTGGAAAACTGAGTTCAACTCTCGAAGCATCTGCTTTGCCCCCCCCTTGGAGTGAGAATTGTCAGTAGTATTGACTTCAAAGGGCTTGTTAGGAGGATTAAATTAGATACTGTTCATTTAGCACAGTTCCTAGCCTATAGAAGGCACACATAAAAGTTGATTATCGTTTTTATGGACCTCCAACTTTAAGCCTTCTATAAAGAACCAAATGATATCTCTGAAAAATACCAATTGCCTACAAGGTTGTAAGGAAAGTGGTATCTATGTTGACCTGATTAGAAAAAAGTGGAAAATCTCTCTTGTTTAAGCCTTGTTGAAAATTTTCTAAACTCTGTCCACTCTTCTGCTTTAGTAATTAGAACAAACGTTGGAGACTCGTGATTTTCTGATAATTGAGTTGCTCGTTGTAACGCAGGGCAATTCGACATTAGTGTTTATTTAAAAAATTACCGCAAATGAAGATAAATGGTGAGACGTGCACTAAATTTGATGAAAATCCTGACGTGAGTGTTTCTTCTTGGGATTCTCTCTCTCTCTTTTTTCTCCTATGATCTGAGAGTGGATTACATTCTACTTGGGTGATGGCTCAGGTCAAATGTGTGGTTTTGCAGGTGCCTAGCCTTTCACAGACAATCTTGGAAGAACCATCATTGTCTCTGTAAGAAAACGGAGGGAAAGATGTGATTTTAACACTCAGCCTACAACAGTTCAACAATCTACCAATGTGAATTTAGAAACGCTGAGCAAGTCCCCCTTCTAGTAACGAATATCTCTCCCGTTTTCTTATAATACCTGAGTTTCTACAACTGAGCAATCTACTCTTTTGTGTAAAACAGCTTCCCAGGATTGTTTCTCCTTTAAACGCAAGTGAACTTTGGGGATGGCACTCAGATCCCTTTCTTTTACTGGACAACTGTGGAGCAGGGGTTGGGTGTGCTTCAAGAGGGAAAATATCCACAAGGGGACAGAAAAAGGACATAAATGTACAAAATCCCATTTTCCAAGAATGTTAAAAGCTAACTTCCAGGGGAGCCTGGGTAGCTCAATTGTTAAGCATCTGCTCTTTGGCTCAGGTCATGATCCCAGGGGCCTGAGAATCCAGCCCCGCATCGGGCTCCCTTCTCAGAGGAAAAACCTGCTTCTCCCTCTCCCACTGCTTGTATTCCCTATCTCATTGTGTCTCTGTCAAATAAATAAATAAAATCTTAAAAAAATGCGAACTTCCAATATTTATTTTTTTTCCTTTGCTCTAAATATCTCAATGTTCACTTGTTGAAAGCAATTGATTGAAGCCCTGGGAAGAAGTGGTAGATTGAAGCACTCATCAGAGTTGTTTGTGCTGCTTTGCAGGGGTCTGGCTGCACTAAATTATTTCAAGAAGTATTAATTATCTAAGTCACTCAGAAGAATCCATTTACCTATTTCATTTTCTTTTTTTGAAGAGAATCTTTTTTTTTTAAGATTTTATTTATTTGTCAGAGAGAGAGAGGGAGCAAGAGCGGGCACAGGCAGACAGAGTGGCAGGCAGAAACTGAGGGAGAAGCAGGCTCCCTGCAGAGCAAAAAGCCTGATGTGGGACTTGATCCCAGGACACTGGGATCATGGCCTGAGCCGAAGGCAGCTGCTTAACCAACTGAGCCATCCATGCGTCCCCCTATTTCATTTTCTGTGGTTCTTGATCCTTACCCCAAATTCTCACAGGCCTCCGCAGCTGGCACAGAGTCCGCTCCCATAACTATAATCCCTGTCCCATACTCTCACCTCCATCATACATCATACATACCTGATAAAACCCCACCCTGGTAAAAACCCAAACTTCTGTCCACCCTATGTCTGCCCCTGGCAGCTGAAGGTGGTTGGTGAGAAAAGCAACAATGCTGGAAGCTTTCACATCAAATTCTTTTTTTTTTTTAAGATTTTATTTATTTATTTGACAGAGAGAGATCACAGTAGGAGAGAGGAAGGGAAGAGATCACAAAAAGAGGAAGGGAAGCAGGCCCCCTGCTGAGCAGAGAGCCCAATGTGGGACTCGATCCCAGGACCCTGAGATCATTACCTGAGCCGAAGGCAGCGGCTTAACCCACTGAGCCTACCAGGCGCCCCTTTCACATTAAATTCTCAGCCACAAATCCAAGTATGTTTCTCTGACCGACAGAATCTCCATTCTTCTCGTGAAATATTTTGACTATTTCACATCTTCTTTCCTCCAACCTTAAGCCAGGGCTTCTCAACACTGGCCACACTTTTGAATCACCTGGAAGACTTTAAAACACAGGAGTGCCCACGTCCAAAGGACCTGATCTAATTGGTGTAGAACCAATTAGATTAATATCGAATTAGGGTATGGATATAAGTGTGCTTTTAAAATTCTCCCAGTGATTCTAATGTACAGCCATTTTGTTCAGAGTGAGAATTGAACACCTTCCATCAGATACAGCTGATGACCGACCATTCTGATGACTTCACTGAGAAAAGTAAATTGAGGGCACCTGGGTGGCTTCAGCTCAGATCCTGGTCTCAGGGTCTCGGGCTCTCGCATCAGGCTCTCTGCTCAGCAGGAAACCTGCTTCTCCCTCTCCCTCTGCCTGCCTCTCTGCCTACTTGTGATCTCTCTCTCTCTCTCTTTCTCTCTGTGTCAAATAAATAAATGAATAAATTATTTTAAAAAAAGAATGAAAAACAAACTGGGTGGGTGTCTAGGTGGCTAAGTGGTTAAGCGTGTGAATCTTGGCTCAGGTCATGAGCTCAGGGTTATGGAGTCGAGCCCCACGTCAGGCTCCATGCTCAGCGGGGAATCTGATTGAGATTCTCTCCCTCTCCTTCTGTCTCTTCCCCCTGCATGTGTGTGCTCCTGCTCTCTCTCTCTCTCTCAAATAAATCTTGAAAAGAAAAATCGGTAAGGAAAGAAGACCCACAGAATCCCACTAAGTTTACCTGGGTGGAACCCTTACTCCAATCCCTTCTGAGTGAGGACAAGCCCCTCCACTTGGGGTTTCTTCTCATTTCCCTGATCTCTGAGTATGAATGTGCTCCAGGACCCAACCTCAGACTTCTCCTCTGTCTACACTGAGTCCTTGGTGACTGTCCCTCTTCTACCATCTATCTCCTGATGACTCCACATCTCCACCTCCAGTCCAGACCTGGATTTTGAGCTTTCTTCCACTGCCTGCTTTCCAGATCTACCTAGATGAGTTAAACCCAACATGTTCAAAACCAAGCTCTTATTCTTCTCGAGCTCTGCTGGTCTTGCAATAGCTCAAACAGGAAACTATAGAGTCATTCTTGATTCATCTCTTTCTTTTACTGCCCACGTTTAATTCTTTGGTAGAAGCTGTGGATTCTATCTTCAAAATATATTCTAAATCTGACCAGTTCTCCACATTTCAGTTACTCCCACTGTGGTCCAAAACACCGTCTTCTATGAGTTATTGTAATAGTCTCCTATCTGGTTTCTGGATTCCATCTTTGCTCTGTTCTAGTTTATTTTCCACTCAGCAGTTAAAGCAATCCGTTTAAGGCAAAAGTCAGACCTTGTTATTTCTCTGCTCTAAGATCTCCAATGGCTCCCCACTTCACTCAATACAAAATTCAGTCTTACAAAATTTAACACTCAACTTCCTTCTCAATTCATCTCCTACCTCTTCACTCAGCTGTCTCTGCCTCCGCTCACCAGCCTCCTTAGTGTTTAACAGAGTACAGCAAGTGCGTGCCTTTCTTGGGGCGTTGCACTTGTTTCCTCTTCTTAAATGTACCCGTCTTGTTCTCTGAATCCACTCAAGGATCTGCCAATGTCTTCTTATCAGAGTAATCTCCCCTAACTGCACACACAGCCAGCACCAGCACCATCACAATCAACATAGTTTCTGTCCCTCTCTACTTTTGACTTCTTATCAACAGCTGACATATTATATATTTATTTATTTACTGTCTGTTCTCTCTCTTCTATTTGAATGCATGTGCTATAAAAATGGTATTTGTGGGTTTTTTTCCTTATTTATTCTGTGTTCAGAAGAGGATTTGATACATAATACTCAGTACATAATTGTTGAACGAATGAATGAATGAATGAATGAATGAATCAATGGAAATATCAGGTTATCTCAATCATAAGAGAGATTTCTCTCAAGCATTTTCTATAGTATTGCCCTATTTCATTCTCTGCATCTCTGGGTTGATTAGTAGATAAAATCATCATGTAAAATCAGTTTGAGCAAGGTTGGATCCTTAAGCTTCTATGTCACCTAGGACTCCAAATGTCACGGTGTACCATGCACATTTGCCTCCAGCCTTCTCCCCCATATTTTGGTCATGGTTCAGCAGCTGTGGCTTCGTTCAGCTTTCTTTTCCCCTCCCCTGTCTCAGTTCCAGGAGGTCCTCCTTGGCTTTGGGCCCCCTCCCTGTGGGTGATGAAGGCAATGTAGGGAGAAGCAGCAGCTTCCCTGACTCACCCCTGCTTTCTCCATTCATACTGATCCAGTAACGCATAGCCTGTGCAGTACAGGGCTGACCAGGTCAGTCTCTGCCACCTTAGGACCTCATTTTTAAGGACCTTTATTTTTAAGAAGTGTGATTGTGTATTTTTTCTTATTAATAAGTAATATATGTACATTTTAGGGAAAAATGATAAAATTTTAAGAAATCCCATAATCCCTCATGACCTTAGCTAATCATAGTTAATCATATTGAGTATATTCTTCATATATCTTAGGTGTCAGCTTGTTGGGTGACCTGCTCTTTAATTGTAATTAATATATTGTAGTCGTTTTCCATTTACATTTTTAAATGTCGATTTTAATGAGTCCGCGGTATCACACAGTTTCCTCTGGGTCCGTGTTGTTGCTGCCTCCCTCTTGTATTTGTTCTGCTGTGATAAATATTCTTGAAACCTAAGTCTGTGTGCACATCTGTAGCACAATCCTTAGCAGAAAATGACCGAAGCAGAATTGAATCAAGGACCCACTGTAAGGTTTTTGGTGTCTGTGGTGAAATAGGTCTCCATAAACATATCTACAATGCTCCTGCCGGCTGTGCACCGAAATCCTTAGAAAGTCATGCTCGGAGGACCTGCTCCAGTGTGTGAATCCTGCCCGCCGGGGCTCTTGGAGGACCGTTGCCTTTGGTAAAGCTTGCTGAGGTGTAATACACACACACAGCACATGAGTCCTAGCATGCGGCACGCTGTGTGTAACTACTACCCAGATGAGGATCAGGAACATTCTGAGCACACCAGAGGTTCCCTCCTGCTCCTTCCCAGTCAGTCACTCCCTGCCCCCTGCTTCTCTTCCATCACCAGCGATCAAGTTTGCCTGTTACCTTGCTCTGGTGGTTCGGTTCCTCAGGACATCTGTGGATTCCTTCTTGTTGTCGCGTATGTGGCATCTTAAATTTCGTTATCGTCTGTTGTCTTTCATCACGTAGGTACTGTAGTCGGTTATCCGTTCTCCTGTTAATGGTCTTTTACATGGCATCCAGTTTGGGGCTTCCGAGGATAAGCTGCTTTAGACATTCTTGTGGTTTTGATGGACAGATACATTTCCCTTGATCATGTAAACCTAGGAAAAGGTTTTCCAGGTCCTAGATTAGATGTGGGTCTCCCCTGTCGACCTCGTGGACTGGGTGATGTTTTGCTGAGACCTGTCTTGTGCATGGCCAGATGTTGGCCACCTCCAATTTGGCCTCTCCCCACCAAATGCCCAGTGGCGCCCTTTCCTCCAATTACATCAACCAAACTTTTCTCCAGGCATTGCCATATGTCCCCTGGGGAGCCAAATCACCTGCAGCTGAGAACAACTGTTAATTTTTTTTAAATTTATTTTAAAATTTATTTTTTGAAAACATTTTATGTATTTATTTGAGAGGGAGGGGAGAAGCAGAGGGAGAGGGAGAAGCCAACTCCCTGTTGAGTAGGGATCCCGGTGCAGGCCTGGATCCCAGGACCTTAGGATTATGACCTGAGCCGAAGGCAGATGCTTCACCGACTGAATCCCCTGGTGCTCTGAGAACCCCTGCTTCAGTACATGCTGCCACACTGTGTTCCAGTTCATCCAGCTGCCAGCGATGTGCGGGACATGCCATGTGTTAATTCAGCAACATACTGAACCCTGCTGGGATAAAATGATGAGTGAGACCTGTCTCCTGGGGTCCAGCAGGAGAGACAAGGTAAAGACAAGGAGAAGGAGCCTCTGGGAAGCAGTGGGATCAACGTTAACAGGGATTTATATGGAATTCTGGGGAGGGTCACCTGGTCCAGCGGGGTTGGGGAGGAGGTGGCCCCCTGAGCTGCTTCTGGAAGCAGAGATAATGATTACTCAGGTGAAGAGGAAGGAACAGGGCATCTCCAACTCGGGCAAAGGCCAGGAGGAGAGAGAAGGTATGCCACTCTGCCCAGGGGCGAACCCACCCTTTTCCTACCCTGAGCATCCCGACCCGAGGCCTTATATACAAAAATGTCCTGAAACGCGACATGATGTCCTTGTTACCACAGCACAAGTAACTGTAGCTGGGATCCAAGGTCCCATGTTCAGGTGCAGATACAGATGTTTCCGGCGTTTCCTGGCGCCCACAGGGAGGGGAATGTGGTCGGCTCGGTGAGATCTATGAACTTAGGATGGAATCTCTGGAGAAGCCCTGAGCTCTGCCCTCGAAAGAAGGAAGAGGGAAAGGGAAAAACTCAACTTCTGTTGGCGGAAAGAGGCACGGTGTTGTCTCGGGGTGGGAGGGATGTCGTACTAAAAGGATAACAGGCTCTGAAAACACCCTGTAATGTGACGATGATGTTCCGCCCTGACTGGCACGTGGTGCAGAGAGCCCCTCTCCCCTTTTTGAGTTTCAGAAAAACCTTATTACAAAAGTAGGAACCCCGGGCAATAGTTAGCTGTGTGTTTAATAAGCCACTTTACTAAAAAGTTTAGAACTGCAAATCTTGACATTCTCACTGCGACAGACTCACTCCTTGGCCAGGATATTGGAAACTTCATCTGCTTCCATTTCCAGCTTCTAGGCTCGTGGACACCCCCACCCCATCCCCATGTCTTCTGTGGAAGAGGAGCGATCTTTTACAAGTATAAGCTAATCTGATGATTCCCCGCTTAAACCTTCATGTAGCTTCTGGCTGAAACCAAAGGGAATTCCAGAGTCCTTCGCAAGGCCTCCAATGCTGACAGCTGCTCCGCAGCCTTCCTTTCCAGTGTCCCCTTAGTCCCCTGTCCTGCTGTCTGCACATAATCTATTCATTTCCGCCTTCATGCCTATGGGGCCCATACCTGGAATGTTCTTCATGGCAGGCTCTGCTTGTTAGTTTGATCTTGATTCAGATGTCACTGCCTTACCCCATCCCTCTTTGCTGCCACATTTGCTAATATGCTTCCTTTGTGGGATGAGATGCTGGATGTCTTGGTCACAGTTAGGACACGGTGAGTCCTCTATGTTTGTTGAATAAAGGAACTAACAGAAGACCAGATGAACACACAGCTAGATTGTTAAAAATGAGGATGGAATGAGCACCAATGGAGAAATGTCTAAACGTTTTCTACATCCCAAATAGTGGAAGAGAGGTTGGACCACTCTTGAGGGAACGGATTCCCTACTAGGAAGGCAGCGAAGCAAGTCTGGGATGTGTTTTACAGGTTTTCTGTCCTACATAGAAAACTGAACTTGGCCTCGAAGGAACTCTACAATCTTGGGCTTCTGCGGCCTCCCCACTTCCTAAGAGCTAGAGACCCCCAGACAGGAGCCTATTAGAAATCTGAAGGGAAGCCAGCCTCTTGTACCCTTTTATCTGTTTAACAAGTGCTTGTGTGTCCTCTACTATGTGCATATCGTGTTCTAAGAACTTCGTTTTTTTAAAAAATTTTATTTATATATTTGAGCGAGAGAGAGAGAGGGCAGGAAGTGAAGAGGGAGGGAGAGGGACATGCAGACTCCTCGCTGAGCAAGGAGCCTGACAGGGCCCTCTCCCAGGACCATGAGATCATGACCTAAGCTGAAGTCAGATGCTTACCCACTGAGCCACCCAGGTGCCTCTAAACACTTTGTAACGTGTGTGCTCCTCAAAACAATCTTGTGATGTATTGTTATCCTCATTTTTAGTATAAGGAAACTGAGTCACCGATTGGTCAAGTGATCTCTGGTGAAAGAGTTCCTTTGATTAGGGCTCGAGGAAACCCCATCTTTACGGCGTGAATGTGGAACACAGTATATCTGTTCAGATCTGCTACTTAATGGTATTTCCCTTGTGAGGGGCCCTTGAAGGCCAGTGTCATTCTCCAGATCTGTCTGACCTGCTGCCTCTCTTCCTGGTGGCAGCACCTCATTACTCAGCACCCTTTGTCGTGAGACGGGGCCGCTGCCTGGATTCAGCGCGGTGCAAAATGAGCCCAAGGGTGGGCTCCACTCTCAGGCCTGGCCGCGGGGAGGCCCTTGGGAGCCACACGTCAGGGATGTTGTGGGCTGGCAGGCAAAACGACCTCGTATCGAAATCACCATTTGGAGAAATCTGCTCCTGCATCAGCCACAGCTCTCAGGGATTAAAGGCTTGTCGGCCAGAAATGAACTTCTTCCCCCGTTGGTTCTTGGTACTTTTGGTGGGGGGTGTTAGAGGAGCCGGGTTTGCAGACACAGATGCTGAAGAAAAGCGGATTCCTCCAGGGAAGTGGATTCAGAGCAGTAGGGCCCACGCGGCATTGCTGCGTGGGGACTCCTGAGGGGCTACGAGGGAAGACAACCCAGAGGATAAAAATCGATTCCCTGTCTCCTTGCTGCGACATTCCCACAGTGATTTTGGGAGCGGCCACGGAAGGGTGCCGGGAAGCCACGTGCATCCTGCGCTCTGGAGTTGGGTGCTGAACCGCACATCAGTGGTTTGAGGCTGTAGACAGTTTGGAAGGGGCTAGGGGGTCAGTTTATGGCTGGAGAGGACCTGGGGCAGGAGGCCTGGGCTGTGCGTGGGCTCCCACTGTGACTTTGCACCAAGGGGCTCCTTCCCAGTGTTCTGAAGGTCAGGAAAGATGTGCGGGGAAGCCCAGAGCTGCTGGCTCATTCTGGGGAGCTTTATCTTTCTTCCTTCAAACTCCCTCTGTCCCGTGTGGCCAAAATGCACATGATGGCTTTTGTGCTACTTAGGAGATTTTCAGACCTTTGCAGCAACCAGGAACCTTAAAGAGGGCAAACCCAGGGTACCTATATGAGGCAGGGGAAAGCAGGCGCTGTCTTTGAAGTTGGGAGTGGGAGGGCCCCAGAGCCCCCCACCCCAGGGTGCTTCCACACCCCATCCCGCTCAGTTCCTCATACTCTAATGTGAAGGACCTTTGGCTGGGACCTGGGTCAGGAGGGGAGAGAGGCCTCTGAGAGGCACCCAGTCCTTTTCTGAGATGGTGAAGAGGACACTGATAAGTCAATGAGATTCTGGTGTTTCAAAGCCACCCAAAAGTGTCTATGGCAAAGTGATTAAAAATTGAATTATTTTGGGGCTTCCTGGGTGCCTCAGTTGGTTAATCATCTGCCTTCGTTCAGGTCATGGTCTCAGGGTCCTGGGATCGAGCCCCAAATAGGGCTTCCTGCTCAGTTGGAGAGTCTGCTTGTCCCTCTGCATATGTGCTCTGTCTCAACAAATCACAAATTTTTTTTTTTAATTTTAAAGATTTTTATTTTATTATTTTGGATGGAACTGGAATGGGAGGACACCTGTTTCCTTCTTTAGGAAACTGTTACAAAAAGAAGATCATGGATTGGGAGAGAGGATGATTTTCTAGGAAGAAAAAAGGTAAATAAGTGTAATTGCCTAAAAGTGGTGACAGTCTTGCTTGTAGATATTCCTCCTGCATTTTGGGAAGTTGGAGAATCCGTAATACTTTCAATTAAAGTTTTCCTGAGAATCCCCAGCTGACTTTGGGGGTGGGGGGCATTGTCCTTTGTGAAGATTTTGAGCTTCTGTGAGTGAGCAGACCTCCACTCCAGAGTGACATAAAAAGCAATCTGTACCTCCTTCCTGATTTGTCTGTAATGAAACTTGCTTTCCTCAGGTCCCAGCATTCGAGGCAGATAAATATGTTCCCTTTCGTTGGCTCTTACTCATACTTCAGCAAGATTTCCCATGTGCTTTCCTTGGCTGGCTGGGAAACTGGACCACAATTTATGGGATCTTAGGGGACAGGCGCATAGAATTCCAGTGGGATCCCAGAACAGAAACTAATTGGAGATTAGAGACCATTGTGGTGTGAAGCTTTTCTTTGAAATCGAAAGAAGTGCATGTTATGCAAATATTAGCAAGTGTAAGTTCACACTGTCTATTGAAAATTTATAGACTCATTATGGTCACGAAGGCAGGAAGATAAGTAGATTTTGGGAAAGATGCAGGTAAATTCAGGGAGGTGGCAAATTACCCCAGGGAAAGTAGAATGGCTAAAGAGTATGGCCCACACTTTTTTTTTTAAAAGATTTTATTTATTTGCCAGAGATAGAGAGAGAGAGTACCCACAAGCAGGCAGAGAGGCAGGCAGAGGCAGCGAGAGAAGCAGGCTTTCCGCCGAGCAAGGAGCCCGATGTGGAACTCGATCCCAGGACCTTGGAATCATGACCCGAGCCGAAGGCAGCGGCTTAACCAACTGAGCCACCCAGGCATCCCTGGCCCAAACTTTTTTTTTTTTTTTTAAGATTTTATTTATTTATTTGACAGAGAAAAATCACAAGTAGATGGAGAGGCAGTCAGAGAGAGAGAGAGAGAGAGGGAAGCAGGCTCCCTCCCGAGCAGAGAGCCCGATGCGGGACTCGATCCCAGGACCCTGAGATCATGATTTGAGCTGAAGGCAGCGACTTAACCCACTGAGCCACCCAGGCGCCCCCTGGCCCAAACTTTTTAAAAAGATTTTATTCACTTATTTGACACACAGAGAGCCAGAAAGCACAAGTTGGGGGAATGGCAGAGGGAGAAGGAGAAGCAGGCTCATGGGAGCTGAGCAGGGAGGCAAATGTGTGGGACTCCATCCCAGGAGCCTGGGATCATGACCTGAGCTGAAGAAAGACACTTAACCAACTGAGCCACCCAGGCGCCCCCCGGCTCCAACTTCCAATTATGGTGTATGAGATACCTTTGGTAGGAAGGAATGAGGATCAGCAACTGTCCTTGATTCTGCTTCTCAGGAAGGCATTGTGATGTGGTGCCCAGGACTTTGGAGACACACACATGCTTGGTGCCCTCCGGCTCTGCCACTAAAGCAACACCTTCCAGAGGGCAGCTGCAGGCACTGGGTGGCGTCACACAGGGTCAGACCCGGGAGGCACTCAGCCATGTACCCCTTCCACCATCCTGCTGGGGTTAAAAAAATTACCTATATATATAAAAAAAAAGGACCAGAATAGTGGGAATGAATGAAAGATAAAAGTTTCCTATGTAGTAGTGGTAGTTCTCTTGTAGTACTATTTCTCTCTCTCTCTCTCTCTCTCTCTTTTTTTTTTTTTCTTTCTTGGTTTGTTTTCTGGGGAAGGGGCCTGCCATGTGGGTTTTCAGTCAATGATGTTCCCTGACTTAAGTCCTACCAACCCCCTCAAGGGGGTGGGCTCTGAGGAAACTTTTTTTTTTTTCAGGCTTTTGTTCTCTGGCGGTTTTTTGTTTGTTCACTTTTTTTTTCTCACTTTGACCGCTTTTGATGGTTTTTGTAGTTTTAGAGGAAAACAAACCGCACCCTGATCTCCCTCTCAGAGAGAAGCCTCAGTCTGGCTGCAGAGCCCAAATAAGTTCCCCCTTGGCCGCTGGCAGAGCAGGTTCCAAGTCGCTGTCCCTGGGGATGGAGGATCTTTTGCTTGTACCCAAAAGCACGGCAGCAGCAGCTTTGGGCACCTCTAGACCGCTAGAGAGGTTCCAAGCAGCAATCGCACACTGAGATTTTCCCGCTGGCCCGGGCTGGGAGTGCCCGGTCTTTCTGGGTCTAAGAGCGCCCACCTTACATGCACCAATTTCAGGGAAGGCAGAGGTTCACGCGCGGGTCTCAGGCTCTGAGAATGAGGCACAGGTCCGAGAGCACCAGGCTGGGCCTTCGCGCACCTCTCTGGGGCGAGAGTTTGGTGCAGGCTCTGAAACAAGGGTGTTTATCAAAGGGCACCGGCTGGGCCTTTATACCTCTTTCAGGGGAGTATCTCAGGCTCTATAGCAGGACTCTTGCATTCTGCCGCCTGGTGTGGCTCCCATTCCCTCACAGGAAACGGACCCCATGCATTCTCCTTGCACTGGCAGCTTAGGGACCAAGAGCTGGTTTCTCTGCCGCACTCTCTCTGACTCAGTGCCAAGGGAGGCTGTCCTGGGACCAGGGATTTAAGCCCCTGTCCCTAGCCGCCCCGATTCCCACAATTTCCCCAGAGATGCTTTGCTCTTTTGGAGTGCTTTCAACCAGTCTCCGAGTTAATGCTGGTCCCCAGACGCAGGGCACTCTCGCTTGTATTGGGGTATTACTTTCCAACTGGTTGCCTCTGGTAGCTCCCTCCCCCTTTTGTTTATCTTCTGATATCAGTTCACAGTTCCCACTCCGCTTTACCTGCCCACTGGCTTCTTCTCCCCCTGTAGAGATCCACACGTGTATAATTCTGATCTCAGGCTGATTTCATGGGTGATTGGAGTTCATGGGTGATTGGTAGGTAATCAGCTCATTTTGGGGTACAAGTTGAAAAGACGCCTTCTAATTCCGCGCCATTTTGTCCCCCCTCTTAACTTTTTTTTTTTTTATTTTATTTGACAGCACAAGTAGAGGGAGAGGATGAAAGAGAAGCAGGATCTGCACTGAGCAGGGAGCCAGATGCAGGGCTGGATCCCAGGACCCTGGACAGATGCTGCACTGAGGGAGCCACCCAGACACCCTTTTAGACCTAGGATGCAGGTAGGAGAAGCAAGCCAGGGGTTCCTTGGCCCAACACTAATGACCATGGCTCAGACAAATCCATCTTCCACTGCAGGCTTCCAGATACTCTGCGAAGGAGACATTCCCCTTCCTGTCCCTGAATGCTCTGCCAGTTCAAGACAGATCCATGTTTCTGAGGGTTCCTCTTTGGTCATTCTGTCAGGGACAGCCAAGAGGGCTCCAAGCCTGTGTGGACCCCAGGCCTGGGGATCCCAGCCCTGAACTCTTTGCTCTGCCCTTGATGACCCCAGAATAGATCAATTCAGCAACTGTCAATCCATGCCAGGCCAGGGAACAAACACAGCAGTACACAAGATCAACTCGCCTTGGTCCCAGGAGCCTGGATTCCCCAAGGAGGGCTTCACCTGGTCTCTGAAGGGGATTCCAGGGGTTCCAAGATGGCCATGGGTGGAGCCCACCAGGTAGAGAGGCCCCTGGAGAGTGTCCACTGGCACTGAGCAGACGGAAGATCCCCTCAGGCCTTCCCTCGTGGCTCCACTGAGCCCTGGGGAGAGAAAAGGGCCAGCCACACCGCACCGGGGCCGCAGCTCGGCCACCCAGGAGCAGCAGCGGGCCTAGCCTGGAGCTCAAGCAGCGGCAGGGAGTGGCAGGGAAGCCAGGACTGGGCAGGGCCTGGGGTCCTGGAGTCAGCAGAAGAGCAACGGGAACCAGCAGGGGGCGCAGCCAGCCCCCTCACCGGACAGGACAGAACAGGAGGCTGGGCGAGGGCGCGCGTGCCTGCAGAGAGGCCTGCACTGCTGTTTGCCGCCCCCCACCCGCCACAGCTCGCCCGCACCTGCCTGCCCCGCCCACCGCCTTCTGTGGGCCCAGCAAACTCACTGCACAAGTAGCGCCTCCCGGGAAGGCAGGGGTTCTGGGCTGGCTGGGCAAGGCGCGGGGGAGTGCATCCGTGCCCCGCTGACTCAGGTACTGAGGGGCTGGGGAGGGGTAGGGGCGCTAGGCAGAGAGGGAGACTGGGGCCCTGCTGCCCGCTGCCACCTGCTGCTTCGTCCAAGGGAGCGGGAGGGGGACCTGGCGGACAGGCTCCTGGCGGCCTGGTGCTCCTACGCCCCATAGCCCTTGCCCCACAGCCCTCGCTCCACTTCTCGGTATCCAGGGAACCCGTGGGGCCCTACTGACATCAAGGGGCCCAGCACCACTGGGCTCGTCTGGACCCCGGAGAGACGCCTGTGCTGACAGGCTTCTTTTCCAGAACTTGATGGAAAATTTTGTCCCTCAGAATCGCCGGGCTCCCCAGCCTGAGAGGCGCTGGCTCTGCCCGCGCAGCCTGGGCCCCACTGGGTCCCATCCACCTCAAGTGCCTTTTACTCAGGAGCCCCCGGATACCATTTTTTTCTGGCCCATGGACCCCTTTCCCCCACCCCCACCCCCACACCTCTACTTTGGGCCTGCAACCACCCTGGGATCACTTCCATCTCCGGCCCCCTACCCCTTGTTTGTGGTCCTTGTCCACCTCCAGGCCTGACCCCTGGCCCCTCTCACCTCTGGAGTTACTGAAACCCTTCCACTTGGGGGCCACTGGCATCTGTGAATCCAGACACCCGGGACTCCCCTCCACCTTGGAGCTCCCTACCCTGTTTCCTCTAGGAACTGCTGTGCCTAGAGCACCGAAACCCCACATTCTCAAGCCAGCTGTCTTTGGGCCAAGGACTCAGGTATCCTCAGGGACCCTCCTTTCCGGGGCACATACTCCTCTCTGTGCAGGAGAGACCAGAGAGAGCAGGCTTGGGGATCCTTCACTCCACCTGGATGGAGGGGCAGAAGCTGGGGTGTGTGTGAGGGGGTGCTCACAGGTGGCCTCCCTGGGTAAGGAGCTTCCAGGAGGAAACTTCAGAGTGAGGCTATGATGTGGAAGCCTCAGGAAGCACTGGCTGCACAGACTCCAGGCTCCTGGCTTGGGCAGTGGGCATTTAGTGGCCAGAGCCCTACAGGACCAACCCTGTCCAAACCCACCCCACCATGGCCGGCTTTTTTGTCTTGAATTTGCACAGCAACCTTTTCTCCAGTATGAAATTGAAAGCTTTGCTTTGGAAAGTTTTGTGTCCAGGAGGCTCCTGGGCATCCACTTACTTTATTTCCGGAGGCTAGTTGAGGAGGGTGGAGTCTTTGGGACCTTCACAGCAGGTCTCCTGATCCTTCCTGACTTCCTTTTTTTTTTTTTTTTTTTTGATTTATTTATTTGAGAGAGAGAGAGATAAAGAGCACACCACAGAACACATGCAGGCACAGGTGAATGGGCCAGGTGAATGGACCTGTGCCAAAACAAAGAGTCAGATGCTCAACCAGCTGAAACCACCACCCCCCGTCCACCTTTTACAGATGGGTTACATCTTCACACTGTTAGGCGCTTTGCCTGGACCCGGCTAGTCTTACAGCAGTCCTAGGACACTGTCTCTTGCCCAGTGTCTCTGGTCAGTACCAACCCATGCCTCAAGTGTGGGAATGACTTCTTCCTGACTCCTTTTTTTTTTTTTTAAGATTTTTTATTTTATTTTATTTATTTGACAGAGAGAGATCACAAGTAGGCAGAGAGGCAGGCGGAGAGAGAGAGAGGAGGAAGCAGGCTCGCTGCTGAGCAGAGAGCCTGATGCGGGACTCGATCCCAGGACCCTGAGATCATGACCTGAGCCGAAGGCAGCGGCTTAACCCACTGAGCCACCCAGGCGCCCTTTTGACTCCTTCTTAACTCCCTGTCCAGCCTGGGTTGCCCACCCCCCTCCAGGCTGTCCTAGTTGTATATATTGGATCTCTGTAGATAGTGGGCACCATCAGATCCTCACCTGTCGTGGCCGGCGCAACAAATCAACCAGGAACATGAGGGTAAGAGGATGAAGAAAAGAACTCGAGAAGCAGAGAGATGGGGGACAAGAGGAGCACTGAGGAGGATGTCCAAAAGTGCTAAGTTTATTCAAAGCCTTAAGGCCATATATATAGTGACATTACATCTGTGTTTAGTTAAGCAACTATGGTTCCTCATGACGCCAAATGGCTGATGCCAATACAAATACAGCAAACCTGAAAGTAAATTATGGGTTGTACTAAGGCAGCAAGGACCAGCAACGAACTTTTTAGCCCAACCGAATTGTTCTCATTTGTTTAGTAAGCGTGTGGGAAGTCAAGTAGGCGAGCGCACAACACATAGCACAGACTCTTGCCCAGTGCTACTGAACTTTTCCCGTCCTAAACCTTTTGTTAGGTTATTTGGACTTTAAAGGAGGCACAAGTCAGGGTCTGGTTTGGTTCTCGTCTCAAGCCTTATTGCGGCCTCCCACACTCACCGAAATGAGAACATGGCTCAGGGTTATGGAGTGAATATACCCTTTAGGAAACATTAAAGGACATAGCATAACTGGTCCGGGGTCACCCAGCCTGTGAGAGGCATGGGTGAGATTCAGACTGCACTGGGTGCCACAGCCATTTTCAGCTCACCTTAGTGTCCAATCTGGTCCCAGAAGGTTCCTGCTCAGGACTTTGCTTTGTGCTGAGCTGGGCTTGCTTCCTGCCTTTGAAGCCATTTTCACAGTGTATCCCCAGCCCACCCTCTCACATTGAGCATCAGTGCTGCCTTGGCTGGCCTCTGTTGATCGTGCCATTCCTCTCAATCCCTCTGTCACCCCTCCGGCCCACTGTCCTACTGCCCTCTGTCCGGTGGGCCAAGTTCTGAGTTTCTTACCTGCACTTCCTCTTAACTGTGCTCTGTTGAAATCCTCTCTAACAGGGAAGACCTGCTTATCAGAGCAGCTTGATTTGGAATCCATCTCCCCTTGAGGTCAGAGCTTCTGACCATCATGTCCCCAGCCTCAGCACTGGGGATGCCTGCCCAGCCTATTCTGGGTGCTCGTGGAGCTCTGGGATCTTGGAGAAGATTTGCCATGAAAATAAGCATTTATACATAACACGGAAGAGAAGATTTGAGGAAATTGAGTGAGTGTCATCTGGTAATGTTTGTGTTAGGATGGTTCTGAAATTTCTGGGCCCTGAGTTACCAAGAACCCTAGGTTGCCCAGCTGGAAGGACCTCAGATAGATCAGCTGGGCTCCTCACCTCATTTGACAGATGGGAAGTTGAGGCCCAGAGCTTAGTGCCACAGAGCAGGAGTGAGGAGAGATGTTAGTGACAGGAAGAAATCATAGGGTAAGCACAAAGTGGCTGAGCCTGGGCTTTGTTTATGCAAATGAGTTGCTAAAACAGTGGGCCTGAGGCTGCTGACTCTATCTAGTGGCCAGCAAAAAGTAACACCAGCCCACACCTTCTGAGGTTTAACTCATGCCAGGAATGATTCTCAATGTTTTATTTGTGGGCACCTGGGTGGCTCAGTTGTTCAGCTGAGGTTATGCTCCCAGGGTGCAGGGATCTAATCCTCACCAGGCTTCCTGCTCAGTGGGAAGCCTGCTTCTCCCTTTCACACTCCCCCTGTGTGTGTTCCCTCTCACCCTGTCTCTCTCTCTCTGTCAAATAAATAATAAAATCTTAAAACAAGAACAACAATACCAAAATGCTTTATTTGCCTTAGGAGATAGGGTCTGTTATGGCTACCATTTTAATGCATGGAAATATGGGCACAGGGGAGCTAAAGGAGTCCAAGGTCACACAGCTTGCAAGTGGAGGAGCCAAGATTTGAACCCTGGGCAGCCTGCCTCCAGAAACTGTATTATTTTTTCCCCTTGTGTATGTCATTTTTAAAAACCTTTCCCTGAATTCTAACAGAGATGTGTAAACATTGTTAAGCATGCAGTTTATTGATCATCACAAAGCTTAGGTTCTGAAGCATTGCAGCAAGCTGGGGTGGGCTATGATGTCAGAACTGGTTGGAATCCAGTTTCTGGTGCTGCATTATCTTAGGTGACTTACTCAGCCTCAGTTTCTGCACTGAGTTTGGCAGCCTTGTGATGAGTAGAGCGTGTGACAGTGCCTAGCGGGTTTGGTGCCTGGCGAGTGTTTAATAAATGGTTTTCTCTTCTTAATAATGAAAATTCTAAGTTGTGTTGGTTTTGTTAAGCAGTCCGAATACCTTCCTCATCGGTCAGTTGCCTGTCAGTCGCCTTGTAGGTACTTGTGATGAGTCACTTTGGTAAGTCACTATATATAGCTGAAACATTTGGGGGTAGTTGGGGGACAACCCCCCCGCCCCCACTGCCCCTGCATTGAAAGTCTGTAATTTAAAATGTTCCACCTGTGCCTTTTTTTTTTTTTTTAACATAACCACTTTGGGACAGTGAAAGTTATATGTCTTCTCCTTAGGGTTGTGACGGAGCCTTTGGGGACCTGCAACAGCTTACTTCCAGTTTCTGTCTGGCATACTGATGGGCCAGAACTTATTTTAACAACATTCCATCACATTCCAGGCACCTGGAAGGAGGAATATGTTGAACTTCTCGGAAATTATTTTTTGGAACTGTTTTTATCCTGAGGAATAACCCATTTAAAAATTGAATGACCTTTATGGTTGACTTTTCCACTCTACATAATGCAAACTGAAAAACTCCTTGTTTTCAGCTGCTTCTGCAGCAGTGGGAAGAGCAAGCCTGTGGGAGTCCTCCCCCGGTTGGCCCCAGCACAGAGCTGCATCATTCTACACACCCCTCATGCCTTGTCTCCTTGTCTGTGAGGTGGTAATGATGGTGCAGGGAGCTCCAGGGGTTGTCGTGAAGGTTACAGAGATGGGGGGTGTAAACTTTGAACAGTGTGCCCCACATAAAATGCAGATCTGGTGAGCAGAGGCAGCTGCTCACATTAATTGTTGATGCCAAGGCACTGGAGTTCTACAACAGCCTATGCCTTTCTTTCCTGGGTCCTTTTTGTCTCAGCCACCACCTTAGAGAAAGTGACTCAGCAAGGCTGGTGCTTGTGGAGCCCTCTACAAATCCAGCTAATTCACACGGGCGATGCCCTGGAGATAAGGGGGTTTTCCTGGGTGGTAGGACCCCATTTCAGAGGCTTAACTAGCCGGTTTCTCCTAACTGGTCCTGTCCTCCAGGGTCAAGTTGAAGGCCTGCCAGGAGACTGGTGGTCTCACCAGAGTTTTCCACTGGAAGCATGAAGGACCCCATGGGGCCTCGTGCAGAATGACATGGGTGTTGGGTGGAGAACAGAGGGGACATCGCCTGTACCATCATGGGCAGGTCACTATATCTGGCTCACGCCGGCTTTCTTCCCATCTGGGAAATGGCAGAAGACCATGCTTTTTCACAGGAGGGATGAGGGTTTAGGGAGGTATTTGATGACTGTGTTGGGGCTGCATGAGTAACAGAGTTGACAGAGGGGCCTTGGAGTCACAGACTTGGGTTCAGGCCCCTGCTGCTGCCACATCAAAGTAGATCGCTTGGGTAAGCCATGGACCTCAGTGTCCTCCTCTGTGCACTGTGGATAATACCTAGCATGTAGGTCTGTGAGGGGTACAAAATAGAAGGCCATATTAGGAGCTTAGAGCAGAGCCTGGTACTCACTAGATTGTAGTTTTATGGAGATACTCTGGCATCACTGGTGTTGCAGACCTGGTCCTACCCTCTGGAAACTTTGGCTGTGTGACATATGGCTTATGAGGCCATGGCTGACAGAAAGAAGCGGTGTCTGTCTTTTCTTAAGATTAAGGGTACAGAGGGGTGCCTGGTGGCTCAGTCGTTGAGGCATCCAACTCTTGGTTTCAGCTAAGGTCATGATCTCAGGGTGGTGGGATTGAGCCCTGAGGTGTGCTCTGCTCTCAGTGTAGAATCTGCTGGAGGTTCTATCTCCCTGTATTTGTGTGTGTGTGCTCTCTCTGTATCTCTCTCTCTGTCTATCTCTCCCTAAAATAAATGAAGCTGTAAAAATAAATAAATACATACATGCATAAGGGAATTAATTATGGGTACAGAAATCAGTGATGGAGCTGGGCTGATGGGACGCTTGGCAGCAAAGACAGGTGCACCCTGCTTGAAGGCTCGGGGGTAGCTGCGGTGTCACCAGTGGTGATGGGGGTGTGAGGAAGTTGCCTCGTGCAGCATCCAGAGAGGAACTTAGATGGGGGGGGGGGGGTTCCAGGGAGTAAATGCCCATGGGTAGGAAGCATCTTCAGATGAATGTCAGAGGGTGTCCTCATGGATGGGGAGGCACCCTTTCTCCCTGAAGCTGCCCACAAGTGGAGGTGTGCCTGCTGGGGACATAACTAAATCATTGGGGTTTAGCCTCCTAAGCTGTTAATTTATGAAGATGTGGCCAAGACCTTGTCTCACTGCTTTTTAAAGAGAAGTAAATTAAACTGTTGTTTGGGATGGTGTTGTCTTCCAAAGGCTCATTCAGAGTCAGTGGCAGAGCTGCTGTGGGCTTTCCAACTTGTCTTGAAAGCCTGGTCCAGGCAAGGGTGAGGGATATTCCCATCTCTTGGGGTCTCTTGCCCTCTCTGTTTATGGCAGAATGTGGTTTTGTGACTGGTAAATAAACAGGCATCCTGTGCAGATCCTTTAGCTCTTCGTGTGGCTGCAGTAGAGGAAATTCCCATTCACTGGGCACAGACTGTGGCTGGACGGGCGGTGTGGCGGGGCTCTCACTGAGCATTCTCCTTTCACGTAATCCCCGACCAGATATGAATTTTGTGGTGTTGCCACTTTCCTGCTGGCCAGGAGGGAAGTTGAGGCCCAGGAAAGTTACACTTTCTCGCTGTGGTAAGCGGCAGAGCCATGTCAGCCTGTCCAGGCCCTGGCTTTCAGGTCTGTTTGCTGTGAGCATTTCCTCTTGTGTTTCCAGCTTTTGGCCTGTTTGACCTATCAAACTACTGATGGTGTATTGATAATTCTAATACTCTCGACATTGTGAAAGATTAGCTCTTCACTTTGTGCTAGAAATGTTTCTTGCTGTATTTTTCTTTTAATTAAAAAAAAAAAAGTCAAAGTCCCACGTTTCTGCCCATTTGAATCTCCCTGAGTCTCCCTGTTGTGAAGTGGTTGGGTTTGGGGATTTCTAGGGCAGGGGCCTAGTTGGTGGTGGCTTTGCCTGGAGGAGCCCATGGCTCAGGACTTAGAGTGAGGACTGGAGCAGTGTGAACTGTGGCCTGAAAATGTGTTCATGTGTGCTGAGGTGGTGCCCAGATTCTTTTGGAGGATGAACTGAGGTTTTGATCAGTAGGTTAGAGAAACACTTGATGGAATAACACTGATAATTTTGTTTTTGTATTCAATCCTAATTTTGTGTTTTCATTTTCGTGTAGTGCAGTGTGCTCTATGTTCTAAGAAAAAATTGGCAATCAATTCATACAGTATCATGATTTAATAATCCTTCCTCACTCACCGGGTCATATTTCAGGTTTTTATATGTAGTTTTTATATCTGTAGTTCTGTTTCTGAATTCTGCATTTTGATTCATTCCTTCATTTTTAAATTTCTTATTTTAAAGATTTTATTTATTTGAGAGTGAGAGAGAGAATGAGCTAGGAGCGGGGGCAGAGGGAGAAGGAAAGGGAGACTCCTCACTGAGCATGGAGCCTGATGTGGGTCTCAGATCCCAGGTCTCTGAGATCAGGACCTGACCCAAAGGCAGATGCTTAACAGACTGAGCTACCCAGGTGCAGCCACATTCCTTCATATTTTTATTTTTACTCCAGTGCTGCACTGTTTGGCTGGTTGCTTCAGTTTCTGGGAGGGAGGGAGATGACCCCCTCCCCTGTTCTTCTAACAAGTTTGCTTTTGCTGCGTTGACTGGAGAAGGGCCAGGCTTCCTGAAGATGAGTAGGATGATTCAGTGACACCCAAAAGGCAGTGGCTATCATTGTTCCCACTGTGCTTCAACAACTTCACCCACTGACTCTTTGATGATGGCAGCCACCAGCAAATCTTCTGCAGAGGACTGCTGCCTTGGGATGCTTTTCTTGTGGTGCTGGACTTCATTCCCCCTGGCAGCCAGTACAGCTAGGATTAGAACCTAGGAAAAGTCCCATTAGAACCCAAGAAAGTGGGGTGCCTGGGTGGCTTAATCGATTGTCTGCCTTTGGCTCAGTTCATGGTCTTAGGGTCCTGAGATCAAACCCTGCACTAGTGTCCGTGCTGGCTGTGGAACCTACTTAAAATCAAACAAACAGAAATCAGCCCAAAAAAGTACCATCCTTTGTGTTGTTCTATACTGTGGATCAGATTTTATTTTTCTTTTCTTTTTTTTTCTTTCTTCTTTCTTTTTAAAGATTATTTATTTGTCAGTGAGAGAGCACAAGCAGGGGGAGCAACAGGCAGAGGGAGAGGCAGGCTTCTGGTTGGGTAAGGGGTCTGATGTCGGACTTGATCCCAGGACCCTGTGATCATGACCTGAGTCATGTTAGGCTGCTGCCTAACAGACTGAGCCAACCAGGCATCCCCCAGGATCAGACTTCAATAACCCTACCAGATTTCTTTAGCTTTGACATTTTAAAGGACAATGAAAGCTAGCTAATCCTACACCAGGATTCTGCATCTGCTGGGGCTGTGCTGTCCGGGCCTATGTGCCTCCTGTTCTTCTAACCCCATCAATTCCACCCATGTTTTAGCCAGAGAACTGTAGGCAGGTGTGGGTGTGTCACTGAAAGCTTTGACTCATCATTCATATCTTTATTGTAAGCTTATAATCTTTATTTTTTTCTTTTTTTGGGGTAAGATTTTATTGATTTGTTTGTTTATGAGAATGAATGGGGAGCAGAGGCAGAGGGAGAAGCAGACTCCCTGCTGAGCAGGAAGTCTGACATAGGGCAAGATCCCAGGATTATTTATGACCTGAGCCCAATGCAGATGCTTAACCGACTGAGCCACCCAGGCGCCTCTTTATTTTTCCTTTATTGATTATCTGCCTTTCTGAGGCAGCGTTCTACCTGGGTTTTCATAACTCCACACTAAGGTATTCTTCCACTAGTGTGGCCTGTTTTGAGGTAATTCCTATACATTCTGGCTATGCTGCTAAATGATGCTATGATCTTGGACTCTTTTTTTTTTTTTAACCTCTCTGAGCCTTGGTTTCCTCTGTGCTAATGTGGATAATATACCCTCTCTTGCAGATGTGTGGAGGGCCATGGCTGACTTGGATGCAGTTGGAGTCATCTCACGGCACATGGAATACACAATTTATCTTGCTTCCTGTCTTGCTAACGACATCTTGGTTTTCATGCTGTCTTAGAACAAGTAGAACTTGACTTACATGTAAGTTGTGAATTCACGTACTTTTGACAGAGGTGTTATTTTAGTTTAGTTTAGTTTAGTTTAAAGCAGGCTCCACACCCAGTGCAGAGCCCAGTGTGGAACTCAAACTCACCACCGTGAGATCAAGATCCGAGCTGAGATCAAGAGTTGGCCGCTCAACCAGCCTAGTCACCCAGGCATCCCTTCTGTTTATCATTTTTCAAAAAATGTGACAAGTAACACTTTCTCTGCTTGGACCTGTCCTCACACCTGCTATGCTGGTCTGGGGGTCAGACGTGTAGCTGGTGTGGTGCTGGTGATGTTGAGCAAGACAGTTGTTAAGTCTTTTTACCCTAATTGCTGTTGTCCTATTATTTCCTTTTTTTTTTTTTAAAGATTTTATTTTATATCGTGGTGATATATGCTAAAACTGTTGCTTCTGGTCCTGCCTTAAAACTTGAATATGTAGGGCATTTTTTAAGGATTCATCCCTGGAGATACAGTATTTGTTTTTCTCTGTCTGACTTATTTTGCTTAGCACAATACCCTCTAGGTACATCCATACTGTTGTAAATATCAGGATCTCATCCTTTTTGATGGCTGAGTAATATACCATTGTGTGTATGTACCACTTTGTCTTCTGTTGCTGGACACTTGGGCTGCTTCCATATCTCGGCTATGGAAAAAAAAATGCTGCAGTATGCTTAGGGGTGCCTCTGTGCTTTCAGAATGTTGAGTCTGATGTGTCAACTGCCACAACAGTCATGGCAACTCAGGAAGGGAGCCAGGTGCAGGAGGTAAGAGGAGGAGTGCAGCTTTAGGCAATCTGAGTTGAGGTGTCTGTTGGACGTGCAGGTGTAGGTTCTGGTTGGACAGTCAAAATGTAGGAATGGGTGCTTGGGGGAAGAGAGATGCAATCATGCTGTTGCCAAGGGATATATTCCTTGTAGAGAGAGTGACAGTTAAGGATTTAGGGTAATTCCTTCTTTTCTTGGGCAGATAAAGGGGAAGAATAAAGGAGTAGTGGATGGAAGGGGAGGGACATGGCTTTGATGCCAGGAAGGCATTTTTGCACAGATGTCTAGAGAAGAGAGATTTCAAGGAATGAAATGTCAGCAATGTTCGATGATGTGAAAAGTTGCAAAGCAGCTTGATTAGGGGGTGGGGGTAGATCGAGGAGGTTGTCACTGAGTACTGAAAGAAAATGGGAGGTGAGTAGTGGAGTCCTAAGCCAGACATAGAGATAGAGTGACTGGGCGTGAGACCATGGAGGTCACACACAAGAATAGCCTTTTAGAAAGTTTGATGGTAAAGACACAGACGATCATAACTCCAGACATAGCTTGGACAAGGGTGGGTTTTACAGGCTGTATTTACCTATTTGCAGGTTGACTGAAGGGAGATGACAGATGGTGCATGCTGCTGGATGTTGTGGATTGAGATGGGATCAGGTATACAGAAAAGCACACAGAGAGGAGTGTATGGATGCCCTGACTGCTTCTGTAGAACACAAGGCCAACATTAGGCATGGAGGGAATGGAACGTGGCTCAAGGAGATGTGCAGTCTCAGATACAGACCACATGGCTCAGAGTCTTACAGGGCTCTCCTTGCCTCCGCGTGGCCCTTCTCACAGGGTTTAAGTTTTGAAGAGTCCTTTTGTTTCTCTGGGTTTGGGGTGTGACTGGAGAGACATAGCAGAGAGCAAGGGCTGAGGAAAGACCAAGAGGGCAGGAACTCACAGAGGGGAGTCTACTACCCTCTCTGCCTTTTCTGGTATGGGCTCTCTCCTGATCTGGATGGACGGATGACCTGCCATTACTTCTTTTAAAAATGCATTTGGCTTTACCCTGCCAGAAAGCAACACATGTTTATTGAAGAATAGTGGGAAACCCCAGAGAAACTGAAGGAAGAAAATAAGCACTCAGCTGAAGACAACCATTCAAAAGTTCTGGCACCTTTTCCTCCCAACTTTCACTGAAGTTGAACAGATAAATGTATATATATGAAGTGATTTCTGGGAAAGACCAAAAAAAAAAAAAAAAAAGATACCAACAACAAGAAAACAAAAAAGAGAACAAAGCAGAAGAAAACGGTGTTCATTTTCTTCCTGAGGCTGCCCTTCCTCGATACTGCTACTTGGTTTTACTACCTGCTTTTCTCCCTGGGATTTCTTGACAAAACATGGTTCCACTACTTTTACCTTCTTCAAAGTGTTTGACAGAGTTGTTTGCTTTCAACATGGAGTTTGAGCAAAATGGACTATTGTTTTAAAATATTCTATCATGTGTGCTGTAATATCTCATCCTGGACATGATACAAATGCTATGATAAAAAGAAGAGATGCTTTTAAAGTGATCACCAGAGTTGTGAAATTCATTGGCATGATCCTTCTTTTTTTTTAAAAAAGATTTTATTTATTTATTTGACAGACAGAGATCACAAGTAGGCAGAGAGGCAGGCAGAGAGAGGAGAAAGCAGGCTCCCCGCAGAGCAGAAAGCCCGATGCGGGGCTCGATCCCAGGACCCTGGGATCATGACCTGAGCTGAGGGCAGAGGCTTAACCCACTGAGCCACCCAAGCGCCCCGACATGATCCTTCTTTTGAGGGTCATAATTCGTTTAATTTTTTTCTGCTCCAGCTTAACCTTCGCAGTCTTCAGTTGTTATGTGCATTAGACACAGTATTAGCAGTAGTGGCAGTAAAAATACTCCTGTCACCCTTTACAGGTACCATTTTACTAGCATCTCCTTACCACTGTAGCAGCTTTAAACCCTGTTTCCACCCTGTTCATTCCTTTAAATGCCTTTTCCTTAAAACCTTTTCTTAGTTTTTGGTGTTCTATAGCTTTACCACAAAATGTTTAATTGAAGATTTCTCATCTTGCTTGGTATCTGTGCATTTCCTGTATTTCTGGATTTATCATTTCTGTAATATCCTCAGCTGTTTTCTTCTGAAATTTTGACTCTGTCCTTCTGCTGTACTTCCCAGGATTCTTATTTAAACCTCCCGTCTGTTGTTCGTGTCTCTCAAGCTGGCGTTCATCCTCTTCTCCTGCCTCCTTGTGTTGCATTCTGGGGAATGTCTTCACTTCTTGGTGCAGTGTTGTGAAGTCCTTCATTCGGGGCTCATCTACTGCCCCACCATTCTGGTGTGTTTTCTGTTGTGTTTTACGTCTCAGTGATTTTTGGTCCCTGTTTAACTTCCTTCAGTTCCATGTTCACACTTGGCCTGTTGCTTTTGATAGGCTCTTGATCCTTCTTTAATTTTAAACCTCTTTTGTGTTCTTAAACAATTAACATGTAATATTTTCTATTCTGTATCTGATCATTCCAGTGTCTAAAGTCTTCATTTTCCCTCAGTCTTCTGTCTCTCACAGTGGCCTCATTTCTTGCATGCTCTGTGAAGGGATTTTGAGACCAGATTTATTGGAACATAGATGTAATCTCTTTTAATTCTGTTTTTTGGTGGTTTTTGTTTGTTTGTTTGTTTGTTTGTCTGTCTGTCTGTTTTTTCCTGGAGGGTTTGTCTTTCCTTTGCCAGGAGGCTGGGAGTGTTCTTGGTTGGGATCACTTTGGTTCCATTTGAGGGTCCTGGTTTATTAAGGAAATCTCAGGTTCAGTTCCCCCAACTTACCGTGTGGTGGGAACGGGGTCTGGAGGGCACAGGCCTGTAGAGATCCTGCAGTGAAAATGGCATTTGTTCTCTGGCACCCTGATTTATTTCTCTTGAGCTTGTTGCTTACAGATCAGGTTTTGTCTCACTTGTTTCTGCCACCTCCCTCTTCCTGCTTCCTTTCCTACCATTTTCTAAGTCCTTTGCTAGTTTTCCGATGTCTTCTAAAGCCCAGAAATGTTTTGTGAATTCCATTTGCCATCACTAATTGCAAGTCTCCTCCTGCAGCAGGAAGGCCAGAGCCAGACACTGTAATGCTCTGCCTCCCACAGAGGAGATTTTAATACCCTCTCCTCGTGTTCAGAAATTCTAGATTGGAGATGGAGTTATGGATACATTACCATCTACAGAGGATTAGTTGCCTATATAATAGAACAAGTATGCATTATTCTAATCTTCCTAAAACTTCCATTTTGCATAATAAATATGAATGAATAAGGAACCCGCATTACTTTAGTTTATGCAGATGTTCTCTTTCTGTCTCTGGCTTTAGATGGTAGGTTGTCATTTGTATGGTTCATTCTGAAAATTGGGTAACTTCATTCTTATTTTCTACATGTTGGTGCCATATAAAGTGATGATTTATGGAGATTCAGAGGTAAATATTTATCAACATCTAAATAATTGGGGAAGGCTTCCTTTACAAAAGGTAGAATTATTAAGACCTGTTTAATCACAGAAGGGATATCCTGTAAAGCTAGCCCATAAATAAAAAGTGGATCAGAAGAAAGCAGAGAGAGGAGAGAATTTGGAAGGAGCACGTGGAGGGACACCTACTGCCTATCCCTGTAAGTCAGGGGCAATCTGGAAGGGAAACCTTGTTAAAGGAGGCAGTAGTGTTTAGATGTAATGAGCTACTGGAAACCTCACAGTGTTCTGGCGAAGCAAGTGGTGTGCAATCAAGTCCGCAGCCCAGTTGAAGTTGTGGCTTCAGGCAGCAAGCGAGCAGGCCTTTCTGTCTGCCTTTATCTCCAGTGGGAGCGACTTGTCCTCCTTGAAGTCAGCCTCCAGACATCTTTTCCTGTCGCTACACATCTGTGCATCACTGAGAATTTCTGCGGTTGCTGCTTCATGGAGATGTTTGTCAGTTTTGGGTTTTGTTTGTTTTGTTTTGTTTTTTACCGAGGTTCACTTGCTAACTTTTCTCTTCTCTTAAAAAAAAATATATTTAATCTAGGGGTGCCTGGATGGCTCAGTGGGTTAAAGCCTCTGCCTTCGGCTCGGCTTGAAGGCATGATCCCAGGGTCCTGGGATTGAGCCCCACATCAGGCTCTCTGTTCAGCAGGGAGCCTGCTTCCCTTCCTCTCTCTCTGCCTGCCTCTCTGCCTATTTGTGATCTCTGTCTGCCAAATAAATAAATAAAATCTTTAAAAAATATATGTGTTTAATCTAGGGGCACCTGGGTGGCTAAGTGGGTGGGTTAAGCCTGTTTCTTCAGCTCAGGTTATGATCTCAGGGTCCTGGGATTGAGTCCTGCATCAGCAGGGAGCCCTCTTCCTCCTCCTCTCTCTCTCTGCCTCTCTGCCTACTTTTGATCTCTCTCTGTCAAATAAATAAGTAAGTAAATAAATCTTTTAAAAATATATATATATAATCTCTTCCAGGAAGAGATTATGCTGAGTGAAAAAAGTCAAGCAGAGAGAGTCAGTTATCATATGGTTTCACTTATTTGTGGAGCATTACAAATAGCATGGTGGACAAGGGAAGATGGAGAGAAGGGAGTTGAGGGAAACTGGAAGGGGAGGTGAACCATGACAGACTATGGACTCTGAAAAATAATCTGAGGGTTTTGAAGGGGTAGGGGGTGGCAGGTTGGGGGAACCAGGTGGTGGGTATTAGAGAGGGCACGGATTGCATGGAGCACTGGGTGTGGTGCAAAAACAACGAATACTGTTACACTGAAAAATATATATATATATATATTTCATCTCTTATTACCATGTATTTCAAATGGTAGTGAGGGATGATGGTGTGGGACCCCATGAAGTGAATTTACACTGCCATCTTGACCACAATATAAGTGTCGTACACAGCCGTCCTGTGTCCCCTTTCGTTCTGAAATGGATTCTCTCTTCCCAGCTGTTATCAATAGAAGACAGGGGTCTTTGTTCTTGTAGGTGACTTGTCCAAGATCGCACAACTTTCGAGGTTTAACCTTTGGTCTGATTGTAGGACCCATTTTCTTTAACTCAGTGCCATGCAACCTACCATGTAGGACTCTCAATACTTTCCTGCTTTTGAAGCTGTACTCCACAGGCCACGTCTACCAGTGCATATCTATTTTTGTCTAGTTCACTCATTTATTGCACACATTTACTGGATGCCAGCTATGTGTTTCAGGCACCTTTCTAGGTGCTGGAGATATGGCAGTGGGCAAGTCAAACACAACCCCCTGCCCTCATTGAGCATGTTCCATTTCCTACTACTGGAAGCATCCACCAGGAACAATGGACTTATGCCAGAAGTCCAGCAATGATATGAGTTCCAGAAATTTCTGAATGGTTCTTTGTGGAAGTGATGATTTGGCGGCAGCCCTCAAGGTAGCTACCTGCACAGGCAAAAAAAAAAAAAAAAAAAAAAAAAAAAAAAGGAGGGCTGGTGTAGAAATGCCTGATGAATGGGCTTCAAGGTCAAATAACTGAGCCAGATCTTTAAGGTCTTATTTAGCTCGGAGATTTTTCAAGAACTTTCCATGATACATAAGCATATTATAGAAAAAATCCTATTCAAAGCACACTGTAAATTTGGAGGATGATTGTCTTTGCATTTTTTTTGTGATTAAATGACAGTTGATGATACAGGCACTGTTGTAAGTCACTTATCCCTGTGCAAACACTTTGTGGTAAATTCTTTTATCATCCTTATTTTTCAGAGGTAGAGACTGATGCAAAGGGAGAAGTTTGGTGGTTCTCCACTGGCCACAGCTAAGCAAGCAAAAAGCAAAAAGCAGAGCCTGCATTGGAACCAGGCACTGTGGCTCTAGACCCCAACTCTTCACCCTTGGGCTTCTTGCAGCACGCCTGATTTCTTGTCACTAAGAACTTGGTGCAGGAGTTTAACGGTACCTTTAACTTCTAGTTTTTCTTTCTCAGAACTGAATCTGCATTGCAGTGCATCTCTGCATAAACATGTGTTTAATTTTGTCACCTTTAATTTTGTTTTTAGGTAAGATCTGAAGGAGTCAATCTGTTTCTTCTGTGGCTTCAAGCACTTCAGACAAACTTTGCAGAAGAGCAGGTGCTGATTTTTGCTTGCCTCGTGCCTGGTTTCCCAGCGATCATGTCATCCTTAGGGACCTGCATGGTGGAGACACTCATCAGTCCTAGCCCTGGTGTGGCGGATGGTGAGGAACATTTTAGCCAGCCTTACAGGTTGAAATGACTCTGGAAGTTCTCTTGAAGGATTCCTCAGCTTGTCATGATCCTGAATAGAACCCTTTATTTCGTAGATGGGTTTGGAGGAGGAATTATCCCCTGCTCTTGTTCACAGTAATGTCTTGCAGACATTAGAATAGAAAGAATCAGAGCCTTTTTTATATGCAATGAGGATGGGAGACATTTACTGAAGTGGTGGAAACAGGAATGGAAGGGAGGACTCAGATGTTGGGAACAACAGGAAGTGGAGACACATCATGTATCTGGAGTGTTTTCTTGGCTGTGAATGAAATTTAAATATGCCATCCAAAACTACTGTTTATTGTCCTCAGCATGATTGTTTCACGAGTGGACATTCATCTGCTCACCCAGCCCTGTATTTTCATGCCGCATTCATGGAAAGACAGTAGCTGCTTCCTGGGAAAGTCATGGCAACCATCTGTGTCCCATGAGTTTTTAAGGAACTTGCCAGTTAGGGCCAATGATTGATTAATGCACATCACTTTATTGCCCAAAGACAGGTATTTGATCCTTAGGCTGACCGAAGCAGAATTTGGCAGAGAGAAGAATAGTTTAGAGGGAGAGGTGGCTTCATGGGAGTTTGTACCGTATTTCCAACCCCTTGATGCTCGCTGGCCTGGAGTGTAGCGTGAGCAGGTTCCAAAGGAGGGGCAGATGTATTTTAATGAAGGCCATTTTTTAAAAACCCTTTGAACGTTGGTGAAAGAACTCCTTTTTTTCCCCACTCTGGAGCAAAGATATATCCACAAGAATCACTCCACTCTTGCCGGCCATATCAGGGGAAAGGATCGCTGAGGACCAAACATGCTTTTTCCTTCAAGTCCTATTGAACTGTATGGTTATTCAGGTAAAAGCAAAATCTTGGATAATTCAGGAATGGTCTTTCTCTTGATAGGAAAGAGGAAACATTGCTTATTTTCTCCCAGCTCATCCATATTTTGTATGTTTGCTTGCTTGTTTGTTTGTTTGTTTGTTTGTTTTTTGAGTTGACTCTTTATGATATTTCACTAGAACTTGAATATGTGCTATATCACATCAGCAAAGACCTGGCATACATAATATTTTGTGTGAGAGTGTATGTCAAGCAAACATTTCAGTTCTCCCATCGGTTTTTATATTACCATATTCACACAGAACACTTTACTTCTAACACTGTGGCTGAGGCTGTGGATTTTTCCCTCACCAGGCAACTCTGCAACACCAGCTGGGTGTCCTGTAGTTTTACTCAGCTTTGACACTGTCTGCCTTGATATGGCATCTGATCCCACAGGTTAAGGGCTCAGTCCCGTGAGACTGTTCCATGACATTCAGGTGCCAGTCATAAGTAGGAGGAGCCCAGGTTACCCACAACTTCTCTATAACTTGGCTACAAATCAGAGGTTCCTTCAACTCCTCCTCTGGTTCAACTGAGTGGCTCGCAGAACTCTGGGAAACATTTGTTTTCATTTGCAATTTATGAAAGATATGATAAAGGATACAGATGAACAGTCAGATGCAGAGACACAAAGGGCACAGTCTGGGAGGGTCCCAAGCACAGGAATGTCTATTCCTGTGGAGCTGGGTTTTATCCCCCTCCTGGTACCTGGATATGTTGACTTACCTGGAAGTTTCCTGAAACCCCTGCTATGAGGATTTTTTTTAAAAGATTTTATTTATTTATCAAAGAGAGAGAGGGGGAGAGAGCGAGCACAGGCAGACAGAATGGCAGGCAGAGGCAGAGGGAGAAGCAGGCTCCCTGCTGAGCAAGGAGCCCGATGTGGGACTCGATCCCAGGACGCTGGGATCATGACCTGAGCCGAAGGCAGCTGCTTAACCAACTGAGCCACCCAGGCGTCCCTGCTATGAGGATTTTTATGGAGGATTCCTTACATAGATGTGCTCTTAGCTTTTAGCCCCCTCCCCTCTCTGTGGGAATGTAGGGGTTGGGGTGGGGGTGCCAAAGATTCTAAATTCTAATCATGGTGTGGTCTTCCTGGTGATGTGTCCCCACTGAGGAGCCATCTCGGAGCCCACCCAGAGTTGTGTTATTAGAACAAAATATTAAACTCAAAATGGATGGAAGACCTCAATGTAAGATAGGAATTCTTGCCAGTTTTCTTAAGGTGATTCTTTCTCTCTGCTATCCCTCAAGATTCTATCCTTGCCTCCCTTCCTGACTGCACTGTCCTATTGGGCAATCTTGCCTATTGGGCAGGTGGAATGGACCAGTAGGGTCAAAATGCACAGCTTCTAGAAGGCAAAGGGATACTCCAGTCTGCTCTCAGGACTTTGAAGTCTTTGTGTTTTTGCTGCTGGTGAAAGGAAATGAGAGAGGAGAGCAGACAAGAAAGAATGCTAAGTCATTAGAGAGAACTGGTAGGATAAAATACAGGCATGATGAGTAGAATGAGTTTAAAAACATGATACCATTGGGTGATTTTTTTAATACTCAGTAAGAATATTTTTAACAAAGTGAACCATTTAGTTTTGAAATATTCATTCTTAGCATAATTTGAGTTTTAAGATAGGATTACATTACAGGATTGTCAACATTATTTGTCACCATGACTTTTTTTTTTAATTTCGGATAGGAATTTTAATAAGATAGCATTTTATTTCAGTAGACATTTAAGTTAAAATTTAAATGTATATATGTTCTTTCCCACATATTATCCAAAGGCTACAAATTAGAGTGGAAGAATAAGGAGAATCAAGATACTTGTTTTAAAGTTCTTTTTACACTGTTTTGAAAATATTGTCTTCCTCATTTATTTCCATCATTTACCATGTTAGCAAAATCTACAAACTTGTACTTGGTAAGAACTGATTGGGCTGGGTATAGAGGATGTCCACAGGGAAGCTGCCATTCTCTTTCAAAGTGACCTTTGTTTATTTTTAAGCAAAATAGTCACTTTATTCTTATATTTAATGGTAACTTTATTGTAAGAGGTTTAAAATTTCCTAATAAATGATTTTACCTATTAGTACAAACTATTTATTTGTACCTCAGGAAGACTGTGGCTCCTAAAATAATTCAACATGTGTCATGATTCTTCTTGGTATAATTATATTTAAAATTAAGTTTTAAAATTTTAATTTTTAATTGAAACTGTTTATTGAAGGCAGTGTTTATTTTCTCATGCAAAGATGTTGAAATAAACATTCTCGTTGAAGTCTTCTCTTAACGATGTTGAGGTACGGTGACCCCAGGCCCCAGACCTTGCCCAGTGGTGAGGCAGACCATCCCAGGCCATGCAACTGCCCAGAGTAGCCCTTCCTTATATCCTGGATCTTTCATCCACTACGTGCTACTTACAGCTTCTTATGGAGGGGCCAATATTTGGGCAACTGTGCAACCTAAGGGCAGTAAGCTCCAGAAAGGAAGGAAACATGAGGGAATTTCTAGTTTCACTGCTCAGGGTTTTTTGGGTTTTTGTTTGTTTGTTTGTTTGTTTTCCCCTATGAAAAATGAAGGCTCACAGGACATAAGTATCCCTTTGATTGGTGCTGGGGTGGGGAAGCAAATTTTCTTCTCCCTATTATTGGAAAGCAGGCAAAATTAGTTAAAGTGAATAATCAGAAACAATTTGGGAGGGAAAGAGATCACAACAGGCATTAATCCATGTGGTGAATGTGGACTACTAATTCAGTTGTCTTTGGGTGTTTACTTACATACACACAAATGTGCATGCTTGGATCAGGGGAAAGCAGCAAAAACTTGATGCCTTTTGAAATATGTAGAAGTACTAACCTTTAGAGGTACCGGGCTGTGTATTTGTTAGCTATCTGTATATGGGTATTTTTTTCAGAACTTGATTCTGATTTGATAAATAGTCTATATTCACTGTGGAAAACATAGTATACTTTAATATATTGAATTAAAGTTCTTTATTGAGAACTTGTCTGCCTCATGCAAGTGCCTCCAGGTATATAAAAGGTGGGAGGTCGGGGTACCAGGTGGTGGGTAATATAGAGGGCATGGATTGCATGGAGCACTGGGTGTGGTACAAAAACAATGAATTCTTTTATGCTGAAAATAAAAAAAAAAGAAAGTAAGAGAGCTGGACATACAGCAAGTAGTAGCTCAAGTCCAATACCATGTAACTTTTTGTATTGATTATGAAATTTAAAGGAGAAAGGGACTTTTTTATTATTCTATTTCTTTTCAGTGTTCCAGAATTCATTGTTTATGCACCACACCCAGTGCTTCATGCAATATGTGCCCTCCATAATACCCATCACCAGGCTCACCCAACCCCCTACCTGCCTCCCTTCTAAAGCCCTCAGTTTGCTTCTCAGAGTCCACAGTCTCTCATGGTTTGTCTCCCCCACCAATTTCCCTCAACTCACTTCTCCCCTCCATCTCCCAATGTCCTCTGTGTTATTCCTTATGCTCCAGAAGTAAGAAACCATATGATAATTGACTCTGCTTGACTTATTTCACTCAGCATAATCTCTTCCAGACCAGTTCATGTTGATACAAAAGTTGGGTATTTATTCTTTCTGATGGAGGCATAATAATCCATATTGTATATGGACCACATCTTTATCCTTTCATCCATTGAAGGGCATCTTGGTTATTTCCACACTTTAGTGACTTTGGCCATTGCTGCTATGAACATTGGTGTACAGATGGCCCTTCTTTTCACTACATCTGTATCTTCTTGGTATATACCGAGTGCAGTTGCAGGGTCATAGGGCAGCTCCATTTTAATTTTTTTGAGGAATTTCCACACTGTTTCCCAATGTGGCTGCACCAAGAAAGGGACTTGTTATTAATTCTGTGGAGCTGGTCAAGTCAAAATTCAAAGATGAATTTTTTCAGACATAAAGTAGTTTATACTGATTCTATTCTTCAGATTCATCTACAAGGAAAAGGCTATAAAACTAAAGTCTCGGGCGCCTGGGTGGCTCAGTGGGTTAAGCCGCTGCCTTTGGCTCAGGTCATAATCTCAGGGTCCTGGGATCGAGTCCCGCATCGGGCTCTCTGCTCAGTAGGGAGCCTGCTTCCTCCTCTCTCTCTGCCTGCCTCTCTGTCTACTGTGATCTATCTCTGTCAAATAAATAAATAAAATCTTAAAAAAAAAAAAACTAAAGTCTCATGGATTTGATTAGGGTAGTATTGGATGTTAAAGTACCTGAAATGATGAAGAATGTCTGTACATTCTTCTAGATTTGTTTCAGTCCTAAAATATTAAATTAGTTATAATGTATGTGAAAATATCCTTACTTTTAGAATTGATTATCCATTCTCAAATTTTCTAGTGGCTTAGTACTTAGTACTTCCACCGCTGCATGCCATATCTATAATAAGCAAGCAGTAACAGGAGTCACCATCCCACCTTTGTCAGGTCACAAGGCAGAATCAGAAACAAGTCTACCCAAAAATGTCATCCCTAATAATTTCTGGTACTTTAATTTTAAAGTTTTAGTTGATATTCATCCAATCAAATATAGGGCTGAGGTATATGTTTGTGAGAAATTGAACTGTTTAGGGTGGTGGCTTACACTCACTCCCCTAATCATGTATTCTGTTTCCTTCCAGACATCCCCCATTTGAGACCAGCGCCAGTGTATGTACATTACTACAACTCAAGACAATGAAAACATTTATAGTATAAAAATTCCATACATGGCAATTCACATTGTTTTTATTAAATGGATTATAAATTTCTTTTTGGAAAAAAGTATCTAGCTATAATCCAAAACACTCAAAATCGAGTTGCTGTACTGCCCCAAATCATACAGGTATGTCATTCCTCTTTTTCTTATATTTTACATAGGTAAAAATACACTAACACATACCAAAGTAATTGACTCATAGGGGTTTTGGTTCCTAAAGGATGCTGGTTCTAGGGATTATGTTTATGGGTGGGCTCCCTCTCTGTTGCTGAGGCATCAGAGGGACTTCTGAGATAGCACTTGCCATGCCCTGCTGACATTGCCATGACAAGGTGATCTTGGGGGCCAGGGAGATGTTCTGAAAACATGATGTTGTGTGCAGTCTCCTGGACCCTCTCATTTTCCTTCCTTTGCTCAAGAGCCAGTGACATCAGAGCATAAGACCAGGGGCCTGTGTTGCCTTCACCCATCCCCAGCACCAGGCAGGCCCTCAATAATCATGTAGGTGGGCTGTGGGAAGGACCTATTTGACTGCCAAGTGCCTCTTGGCATCTCAGAGGGAGCAGTGGAAGAGATCTCAGGATTTTGAGGTGCCATGATGGAATGCCTGGAAGAAAAGGCAGACTCTCTTTAGAAGGCTTTCAGTGAAGACCTCTTTCTGTGTGGGGCCCATGGTCCTTGGTCATAGAGAAATGGGCTTTCCCAGGAGGTTGAGTTTCTTAGAGACTTTGTGCTGTGTAAGGAAGGACAACTTGGGGAGGTTTGAGAGGGGCTGCTTCATGGCAGGGGCCTGCTTTTATGCACAAAGCATGGTCCCCTTAGAGTAGTTTCGCTGATGCCCCAGAGTTCCCAAAAGTGTGACTAGATCTGAGCTGCAAGAGTTCACACACCTGAGTGGCAGGTAGCATCTTGGTGGAGGAGCACCAAACTGAGGTCCAGAGCCCGTGTCCTCATTGATTAAGAACTGACTACAGAGCTAGACAAACTTATTGTCAAGAAGTCTGAGGGGGATACAGTTACAGTAAAGAGCAGCAAAATACTTACTGAAGATTTTGAAAGGGAGCTTTGGGGTGCGTGGATGGCTCAGTTGGTTAAATGTCTGCCAGAGATCAAACCCAGTGGTGGGGGGTGGGGAGTCCCTGCTAAGTGAGGAGTCTGCTTCTCCCTCTCCCTTTCCCTCTGCCACTCTCCCTGTCTGTGCTCACTTTCTCTCTGTCTCTCTGTGTCAAATAAATTTTATAAATCTTTTAAAACATAAAAATACAAGAAAGATTTGAAACTTAAATTCACTAGTTGTAACATGTAATAGGAACCCTGTAAACAGTAATGATCACTGCTGAGAACAAAATTGATTTTTTTAAAGATTTTATTTATTTGGCAGAGAGAGATCCCAAGTAGGCAGAAAGGCAAGCAGAGAGAGAGGAGGAAGCAGGCTCCCCACCGAGCAGTGAGCCCATTGCAGGACTCGATCCCAGGACCCTGAGATCATGACCTGAGCTGAAGGCAGTGGCTTAACCCACTGAGCCACCCAGGTGCCCCACAAAATTGATTTTCCAAAGGAATATCCCAGAACACTGAGGAAAATTTCAAAGAGATGGAAATGAGAAACGAATAAGTAAGATCTGAGGTCAGGTCCAAATCTACCTTGCAAGTACCCTGAGGACAAAAGGAGAAAATAACAGAAGTTATAACTGAACTAATGCAGCATTTACTTGAGCTGAAAAACAGTCATGCCTTCAGTTAATAAAGCCTTCAAGTCCCAGGGACAATTAGCTGAACAGACTCAAACCAAAACAGACGTAAACCTATTTGACTTTCAGAGACTAAGAAAAAATTGTCAGAGTTCCAAACAGAAACCACCAGTTCCTTCCAGAAAATGAGACATAGTATCATTGAATATTGACTTTAAGCTCTATCCCTCAGAGCTGAAAGAACTCTCTTTCTTAGAACTCTTGCTTCCTATCACATATGTAAGGAGATTTCAGGTTGATTAACCTTGTAAATTGGTTTAAGTTCTAACTCTACAAACAAAATGATAAAGAATTTGGAGACAATCTAGGGGCATGTAAAAATTTGGGAAGTGGTAGACTACCTTAGGTAGAGATAAGACCCACAGGCCATAGAAGAAATGACATGCCACTTTATTTTAAAAATTTGAAAAAGATTTGTATATCAAAAAAGAGTAAAGCTGCATGTGGGCAACAGGCTGTGAAAAGCATCTGTAACATCAGCTGTTCAAGGAGTTCATGTCTCTGACGTGCCTACAAATTGAGAAGAAGACAAACAGTCCGATTGAAAAACAGACCAAATGAGAGGAAGGAGAAGTTCATGGAAAAGGAAACAGAAATGACCCTGGATTTCATAGTGAGCCAGGGAACACCATTAGTTCTGGACCATGTTGAGACACCTTTATTCACTCACCCTGTAGACAAAAACTAAAAATCATCAGGTAGACAAAAATTTGCATGAAATCATATATAAGAAACTCAGCCCCACTCTTTGATAAATTTTACAGTCTATTTTGTGTGATTGTTCAGTCAATTCAAAACAATCTGTTTAGAGACTCTGACTGTTCCCTACTTGTTACAAATTTTCAGGGAACCATCACTGTATTTATTGAGAATAATTTCCTCATTCTTGAAAAATACATTTGAGTGATGAAAAATAGCAAGAATAATGGAATAGCCACAAATTCAAGGTTCTAGTTTTCCCCCCGCCTTTAGTGGGAAAGGAAACTTTTCACACATGTGAGTCATCTACTTTTATTATCTGGATTTCTTAGTTTCCGTAAAGTCTGACCTCCTGAATCAGTTTGGATGGTTGTCTCATCCTAACTCAAACTGTCTTAAAGATTAAAAAAAAAAAAAAAAAAAACAAACCTTCAATCTCATGAAGAAGCAGCTCATGGCAATGCTTGTGGAGAATGTGTTTTATTCACACTGTCTCCATGATTTTCTCCATTTTTCCCTACTGTGCCCTTTCCCTCTGGCCAGTTTGTCTTCCACCCCCTGCTGACTGTGTGATGGCTGCCCGCAGTAGGGGCACTGCTTTTGTGTTCACATTCAGAGACAACCCAGATATTTCTGTAAAGCCCTTCCCTTTGTGTGTGTGGAACAACCTAGGTTACTGTCTCTCATAGAACAGTAACAAGGCACTGACTGTCGTGCAGCTGGCTGTGTGAATGGCCCAGGAGGAACATGACTGGCTTCCATGACAGACCCCTTCCCTGCAGTGTGGATGGGGCCAGCTTCCTGTGAGTCACCTGGGCTGCAGTGGAGGAGGCACACAGTGCACTGGGGTTCAGGGAGGGGGAGGGAGGAAGGATGCTGGCAGTCAACTCTCCAGATCCAGTACTACCACACCCTGAAGATAGTCCTACCTAGAAATGGTCCCTGCCATTGTACAGACTCAATATGTCTCAGTGAGTTCTTCTAGTAGTTTTTAGTGCCACTGTAGCAAATGTCAAATTCTCAGTGGCTTGAAACAACACAAATTGATTATCTTGCAGTTCCGGAGGTCAGAAGTTCAAAAATCAGGGTCAGTGTGGTAAAATCCGGGTGTTAGCAGCCTGTGTTCCTTCTGGAGTCTCTAGAGGAGAATCTACATTCTTGCCTTGTCCTGCTTCTAAAGCTGCCTGCATTCCCTGACTTGTGGCCCTTCATTGCACCACATTTTATCCCTCTGTTTCCAACTTCACATTGCCTTCTGATTCTGATCCTCCTGTCTCCTTATGGATCCTCATGATTACATTGGGACCACCGAGGTAATCCAGGATAATCTCTCCCCCCTCACACCTTAATTTAATCATGCTTGCTAAATCCCATTTGCCAGGTAAGGTAAAGTACTCAGAGCTTCTTGGGCTCAGGATATGGTCATCTTTGGGGCAGTCGCTATTCAGCTGGTCAGTTGCCTCCTGTGCTCCCTTTTATGCCTCACACCTCATCTCACATGTGTCTGCTGTGTTCCTCTCTTCATCTGCATTGCAAATGAGAAATGCAGCAATTTAAACCATTGAATATTAGATTTTGGAGATAGTTGCAGGAATAAAAGCACATATAATTTTATTTGTGTCCTAAAAGTTTTTGTTTGGAATTTTAAATTTTATCTAATTGTCCCTAGGTAAATTAAATATGATTCAATCAGTTGATCTGAAAAATCTTTTCAAAGAGTATACCGCTCTTGTAAAGGCCCTTCAAAACAGTAGTTTGAGTGCTGTTTCCAAATGAAGTTTACACTTTCACCCTTATCACTGTATTAAAGGTCATGTTGGAGGGTTTTGGTGTGTGTCTGCTTTTTTCCAAAGTGAACTTGCTTCTCTATCTAAAACTAATACCTCTAACAGTATTTTTCACCAGGGAGGAGAGGAATTAGTGTATCTTCTAGACTAAGTTTTCTTTCCACGTGAAGAATCTGTTAGGACTAATATTCATGGGAGAAGGAAAAGACAGTAGCTCTTACACCCCATATACTATGTTGACAACAACAGTATAAGCCTGACCAAAGCTGTACATCTTGGTGCATCATTTCAGCTGAAACGTGTTCAGTGAAGTATGATTTATTCCTTAGTAATTCATTTTTGTGTGAGATAAAAGTACATCAACAGAAATTAGGGAAAGCAGAGTGGTAATTTTAAAATTTCATCATTGACTGTTTTTTTTACCAGTTCTATAAGCACATTAATTGATATTAAAACCCATAAAAGCTCATTTGGGAATGAAAAAGAAAGTTTGAGGTGGTATTGATTTTTTAATGATATTTGTATTTATTTGTATGATTACACTTAGTTACACTTTGATTGAGTCCGAATGTGCCCTTCAACAATAATCCATGGGCTCTGGGTTTCCTGAAGTTGTATGTCATGGGGTAAACAGTTAGAAAAAGTGAATCCCACCAATTGACAACCCTATGGGGGTTTATATATTACACAAACACATTTGTTTGTTGACTGCCACTCCAGTACTTTCTGTGTCCTAGAGCTCCACCCACGTGGTGCAGGCTGCCCCCATCTGTGCTGGAGAATCATGACCGGGCATTCAGTGGCCTTAGGCATCCCCAGAGAGCTGCAGTTGCATCCTCTCATTTCCCACCTAGTTTGTGGGCATCCCCCTTTAGCTTGACCCTGACAGTGGACAGGTCTCAGTATGAGCTGTCTGTGGGAAGAAACAAGATGTTGGGGGGGCAGCGGTAGTTGTTGATGGGAAGTTTTAAGTGTCAGGTTGTATCTTGCAATTTTCTGAACCCTGGCAGTGCAGGCCTGGGCCAACCTGGTATGTCTGTTTCACCAACCAAATCTTCCTCATGTGCCCAAGAAGTGAAACCATATTTGCATTTGCCACCAGAATCAACTAATACTAAATAATAGTTGAGAATTCCAGCTTGATTATAGTGAGTGGAAAATGGACCTCTCTCTGGTTAATTCTTACATATGATTTTACTGTTCATCTTCATAAAAGGGATAAGAAATGAGGAAACGTGGATTATCAGTTTGTTTTCACTCTCATCACTCACTGCAGTTATAATATTCAAAATACCAAGATGTTTTTCAAAAGTAGTTGTTTTTTTGTTTTTTGTTTTTTTGTTTTGTTTTGTTTTGTTTTGTTTTTGTGGAGGGAGTAGGGACTAAGACTAAGGAAAGCATTGTTCTATCAAGAGAAGTCGTTTTCAATTTATGGTATGATGGGAAATCCATCTCGTATGTCCTATTTGGATAACAGAGCTCACTTTTAATTTTTTTAAACTTCCTTTGATTTTTTAATTGAATTATAGCTGACCCACAATGTTGCATTTGTTTCAGATATAAAACAACAAGATTTGACAAGTCTGTATGTTATGCTGTGCTCGCCGTACTGTACCACCAACCATAATCCCTATGCTGTGCCTTTCGTCCTGCAACTTATTAATTTTGTAACTGGAAGCCTGTTATCTCCCACTGTATTTCACGCATTTTGCCTGTCCACCCGCTGCCTCCTCTTTGGAAACGATCAATTTGTTCTCTGTAGTTATGGGTCTCTTTCTGTTTTTCTGTGTGTTCAGAGAACTTTTTAAGATAACTTGGTGCCTTTAAACATATTCCTTGATTTCCATTAGTTTGGATACGTATTTGCCATGTTACCCAATTAGTTATGTAATGACTTCAAAATTTGGGGGCTTAAAACAACCCTTTTGTCATATTACATATGTTTTGGGGGTCAGAAATTGGGGCAGGATCTCATGGGGCAATTTTTATGCTTAATACGGCATTAACTGAGGTCAGTGGGTGGTGGCCTTCAGCAGGCGGCTGCTTGGTCTAGAGGATTCAGGATGACTTTATGCACATGCCTGTCACTTTGATGGGTACAGTTGGGAGACGAGGCTCAGATGGCCCTCCACTTCCGTGCAGTCTTTGTAACAAGGTTGTTGGACTTATTTCCTGTCCACTCAGAGCTCCAATAGCAAATGTTCCAAGAGAGGGGTTCCTTTTGGACTTGGGCCTGAAACTGACACGTTTATTTCACTGTTTAACACAGTCACATAGCCCATGTGAATCAAAGGGAAATGGGAGTCATAGGATTTGTGATCATTTTTTAACGTGCTACATATGTTCATATGTGCATTTTTTCCCATTTCTCTGACCTGTGGGAAAATGGAAGTTATTGATCAAAGAGTCACAGGTTATCAAGCTGTATGAGAGACTTCAGACTTAATCCAACCTCCATACTTTATAGATTATAGAATATATACGTAGGTGCACATGTACATCTCCATATCAGTTATTATATATACACTTGTATATCACTAAAAATGATATCTGTGGATTAGCCAATTCTTCTATCTTCATAGGAATGAAAAGGACTCGTCATTCCCCGGCAAATCTGAAGAAAGAAGCCAGAGCAAGAGTAAGGGAGAAAGAGAGTGAGAGGAGCATCTGATGGGATAGGATTTCTTACAAAAGGACTCCTGAAGTGACCAGAGAAAACAGACCAACAGAAAAGGGCAGACTTTGACCAAGCGGTGCTCAACGACGTGAATATCCACATGGAACAGAAGAGGTTTTAACGCTATTCCCTACTGATGTAGCCTACATACTGAAGAGGACATCAGAAGTTTTCTGGAAGATACCATAGAAAACCATTTTGAGGACCTGGGAGCGGTGGCAGAGATGAGTGGAACAGAACACCAAAAACAGGAAGCCCAAGAAAGCTTGGGTGCCGCTTCCAGATGGCGACGAGAGAAGAATTAGGCACGAACCAGTCAGCTGGAAAAGACTGGGAGCAGGGGACAACAGTGGAAAAGGACGTCTGCCAAGAGCAACTCGACAGTCTCACTTTTATTGGATAGAAAACAATAGCCAATAGAAGGATTGAGGAAGGTCAAATGTTAATCCCATCTTGCTGTCAAGCAAGAAGGAGGATAAAGTTTATAGTTAAACAAGCACATTGAAAGAACTCTTCTAACTAGCAACAGGCACTTCTGGGAAGAGAAAGGCTCTATGGCGGATAAGGGAGGCAGGCAGTTTTCATTCCACCCTGAGCTAACCTGTCGGTTCCCGGGTGCTCCGCTTTCCTGAAGCAGGCGGCATTCCGCCCTGGGCCGGCCGGGCTTCCAGCCAGCGCAGCTTCTGTGAGGGGGCTGCATTCCGCCATGAGCAAGCGAGGTATCCCCCGCTGCCCAGCTTCTGTGAAGGGGCGGTGTTCCGCCCTGAGCAAGCTGGGCATCCCCAACTATAAGTGCTACCATTTTACTTAAAACTGTGAAATTGGGTCAGATTTAAATTTCAATTTATGTTAAAACATTCTGTAAACTGTGTTAAACTTTGACATTTGTTCCCTCTGATCAGTGAATAACACTATATCATATTCTGAAAAATACGCTAATTTTCATTTTGAAAAATATCCCTTTTTCCTCTTATGGTAATTATTAATATGAATTAATAGTAGAATTTGATATGGTTCCATATGCCCATAAATACTTTATTCTATATCATCAAATTTAATAATGAATATAATGTACTTCTTTGGACAATTTTTAAAGACCAGTCTACTCTTAAAACAAAAAAATGGAGACGCACTTCTTTAGTTCACACAAATTTCATTTTATTATATATAACCTCAGATAAATTTCAACAAATCATAATTTATTAAAATTATGTCTACTTAAAAATCTCATAGAAGAGTAAAACCATCAAAAATAATAATAAACACACAACACACACACATCACCCATGTATTGACAAATTACAATTGCTGTAACAATACATTAGGCATTCCACTGTTAAGGGATATCAAAATTTCCATCATTGACAAAAAGATTTGTATCCAAATGGACTGATTTTCCAGAATCCAAGAAAAAGTCTCCTAGGGTTTATTTAAAGATAAATATTTGAACAAATACTTCTTAAATTTAGGAAATTCAGAACATACGATTAAAGAATATTTGCAGTGCAGACTATATTCAATCCTTCCTTCAAAATGTGCCTTTGAGTACATAATTCTGTTTTCTCTATCTAAATTGAGCTGTCCTCCAAGGAAGTTTTCTAAAATGTGTGTCTCTGTGTGATAAATGTTCTAAGACCTAACATGCTTCATTGTATTTTTACTGTGCTCTCAAATTTAATCAATAATTTGGCTTGATGTATAATATCTAGTTTCAAATATCTTTTCCATCTATACAAACCCCCAGCTGTCTCCTTTATATGCTATTACTATTGAGAATTCTGCTGTCAGTATTATTCTTGTACATTTTAGGTGATCTGTTCTTCTCTTGGGCATCATTTATGCTCTTCTATGTTTTTGATATTCTTAAAATTCACCATAATGTATATGAGTGGTTTTGTGTGTGTGTGGATTTTGTTTTGTTTTGTTTCTGATTTCTCATGTTGGGCATCATTTTAAGTCTGGTAATTTTTATCTTTCTTTAATTCTCCAAAATTTATCTCAGTACTTATTTAAATATTTTCTTTATTTTTTTTTCTTTTCTGCTGCATTTGGGCAGAAGTCATTAATTTGTTTGTTTGTTTGTTTGTTTTTCCCAACTCATTTATTCATTTTACAGCTATATTCATTTTAGTCTCCATTTATTGTATTCTTTATTTCAACATTTTTCACTTAATTTATATTCACAGTATAGTATCTTTTCTTTGTATATTATATCATTATTTTATCATATACTTTTAAGCTTTTTTAAAAATATTTTACTTATTTATTTGACAGTGAGAGATCCCAAGTAGGCAGAGAGGCGAGCAGAGAGAGAGGAAGGGAAGCAGGCTACCTGCTGAGCAGAAAGCCCGATGTGGGGCTTGATTCCAGGACCCTGAGATCATGACCTGAACGGAAGGCAGCGGCTTAATCCACTGCGCCACCTAGGCGCCCCTAAGCTATTTTTTTAATTCCTGTTCCAATAACACTTGGATTGCCATATAAAGTTAACCACATCATCTTTTTTAGGTAAGTAATTGTACTTTTTATATGCATTGTTATTTTGGTCCATGAGTTCAGCTCTTCTTCGGATCATCAAATCTCTGTAAAGTCTGGGTATGCTAGGATTTTCTAAGCAACAATAAAATACATTGAAACCTGGTAGCTTAATATAATAATGTTTTCTTTCTCAATCATTCACAATAGTATTACATTCTGAGTAGCTTCCTTCTATTTTGCAGCTATAGTGTTTGGAAAAACTTGAATTGTGATATCACTGTGATAATGTGAATTAGTCAGGGTTTTTCAGAGAATCGGGAAGAGAAAAAAAGGAGGATATTCTCCAGGGCCAACTCTAGAAGTGACTATTAAAACATCTGTCCAAATTCAATTGAACAAAACTCAGAAATGCCATCTCCAGCGAAATACAAAGAAGATTATATATAGTTCTGGGCACACACATCTCATTTGACCCAATGATGTACATCAATGAAAGACTGAAGGCCAATCACCACTCCATGGGAGAATTTAAAAATAAATTTACTAATGAGGCCAAGAATTCAGAATCACAAATACTTCAAAACTAATAATAACTGCCTTCACTTGATGTTATTCTATAAGATAAATCCTACGATCAATTTCAATTTTAAATTCTTACAATTTTAAATTCTTAAATCCTTATGAAGAAGCATCATTTGGAGGGAGCAGTTTTCATAATTTATCATCCATCAGCCTTTTTTTTAATGATTTTATTTATTTATTGGTCACAGAGAGAGATAAAGAGAGAGAGAGAGAGATCACAAGTAAGCAGAGAGGCAGGCAAGCAGGGAGGGAAGCAGGCTTCCTTTTGAGCAGAGCCCGATGTGGGGCTGGATCCCAGGACCCAGAGACCATGACTTGAGATGAAGGCAGAGGCTTAACCCACCACCCACGTGATGAGAGAGCCACTCAGGTGCCCCTCATCCATCAGACTTAATTGATTGGAGGAAATCGTGTGGAGGAATAATGCCTTAGGGAGCTAATCTCTCTAAAGAATTTTCAAGTCTTTACCCCTTCAAGGTTTTTGTACAGTTCTGATAGCCTCTAAACATCCAGCTGATTTCTACAGTGACAGGCCTGTTAAAACCTGTCTTCAAACCAGGAATAGAGCTTGAAACATACCAGTCAAGAGCAACTTTGAGTCTTTTAAGGAATTTATCATCATTTCTTTGTTTTTGGTTAATATCTGAAATAGTTCCATATTACACTTGCATAATTTCTCCAGAGCTGACTTTGAAGGAGGCATTCAGTTCCAGCTAGTTCCATATTTTGGCAAGAACTATAATTCTATATATATATAAAAAAAACATATTTTAGGGCGCCTGGGTGGCTCAGTGGGATAAAATCTCTGCCTTCAGCTCAGGTCATGATTCCAGGTTCCTGGGATTGAGTGCCACAGTGGGCTCTCTTCTCAGCAGGGAGCCTGCTTCCATTCCTCTCTCTCTGGCTGCCTCTCTGCCTTCCTGTGATCTCTGTCAAGTAAATAAATAAAATTTTTTAAAAAACATATTTTATACCAATTATTCATGTTTATTAACTAAGATATCACAATACAAATAATACTAACAGTTGCTCTTTATTAATACCTTCAACCAAGATCAAAAAATATGTCATATTTTCTCCAAAAATTTTATATCATCTGATAGGTCAGATATATATAAAATTACATTTAAAGTTTTAAAAATATCATCAAATATTTTCATTTAAATGCAAATTTGAAAAAAAATCTACTTTTCCAAACACGACTTTTTATCCTATTTTTTTTTAAATTTTGTCGACAACTGATAAAATGTTTAGCGAGACTATAAATGTTAGATCGAAAAAAATGATTAATACATGTAGGTTCAAATTATTATGTTCCATTAAAAATGATTTAGTCTTTGATGAACATCTGTTTGGTAATATGTTGTATCCAGATATAGTAAATTAATGATATATATATAAAATTATAGGGAAATGACACCTTCCGTTCCATTATGAGTAGAGCTTTTAAAATGCTATTTGTCACAACCTGTCATCTTGTCATTATGTAGCATTATGTAGCATTTAAAAAATGTATACTCTTCACTTCGAAGTCTTTTAGAAATTTAAAATATGACTTTCTATGGTTTGTGTTTCCATATTCCTTTATTGCCAGTTTGAACAAATCCACATGCTTGGATTCAAAAGTAATAAATTCCTCTTATTTGGAAAAATGATGTTTATTTTTGTTCTCTCACCCTTCACAGGCGGTTTCATTTTAGCACACTTCAGAGTTATAATTTCATGCTTATTAAAAACATTTATTATGATCTACATAGATGAATGAAACTTTTATTTTATTAAATTATTTGACAAAAAATCTGTTATTTTTAAAAATGTATTTCCTTTGAAGGGTTAATTTAGAACGTTCAGAGAGGATCTAGGAGTGCGGTATTATGCAGTTTTTAAGTAGGTATGAAATGGTTATTTATATGATTGTTTCTTTAAGGCTTATGTATATTGTCCATTATATGCTATAAAATATTTTGAAAGTAAATTTAAGGTATGTTTTACATAGTTTATATTTTGGAAAAAAATTATTGAAATGACTTATGAAATTCAGTATACTCTCAACATTAATTTATTCTGAAATTTACCAATTGTCTATTGAACCTATTATATGGCAGATATTACTTCAGACTACACTGGTAAATGAAATACTTGGCTTTGTAGAACTTTTATTTTCATGGGTGAGACAATTAAAAGCTATAAACCTTAATAAAAATTGCATAGTGCATTCAAAATTGATGAGTATAATGGGGAAAAAGAAAAATTCGATCAGGGTGAGAAAAATCAAGGTTGCTTGGCAGGGGATGGGGAGTTAAAATTTTTAATAGGAAGATCAGAGTAGTTACAATGAAGCTGACTATTGAACAAAGGTATGGAAAGGTGATGAATTTGCCCAGAACTATCAGCAATAAGGTCACTCCAGACAAAGGAATTGGCTATCTTGAAGGCCATAAGGTTGGATCATGCCTGGCATATCTGAGGAATAGCAAGGAGGCCACTGTGAGTGACTGAAGAGTAGCAGGGAAAGAGGTCACAGAGGTTAAATGAGTGGCTAGATCATGTAAAAGCTTAGAAGTCATTGTAAAACTCTGGCTTTTATATTTGGAAACTTACTGTGTGATAGAATTTCTGCTAATAACTGAGAGTTCAAATGTCCATAAAATTTCAAGGATTCTTATTGTAGTAAGACAGAATAAAGAAAAAGAGTTCATATTTTCACATGGTGTAACAAATGCTCGGAGATCCAAGTGTAGGAAGCTATGGGAGCACAGAAGAAGGCACTAAAATCTCACCAATGTATTTGTTGACTGTGACTATATATAAATTTGTATTTTCTAGATTTTTTATAGTCATGGAATCACACAGTATATATTATTCGTTGCCTGGCTTTTCTTTTCTCAGCATCATTATTTTGAAAATCTCCAACTGTAAATAGTTCATTTTGATGTTGAATAGTAATCTCTTTTTTTTTAAAGATTTTATTTATTTATTTGACAGAGAGAGATCACAAGTAGGCAGAGAGGCAGGCAGAGAGAGAGAGAGGAGGAAGCAGGCTCCCTGCTGAGCAGAGAGTCCGATGTGGGACTCAATCCCAGGACCCTGAGATCATGACCTGAGCCGAAGGCAGCGGCTTAACCCACTGAGCCACCCAGGCGCCCCGAATAGTAATCTCTTTAATGAATAGATCATAATTTGTCTTTGCTCTATTGATGGACATTGATGAACATTTCCATTGTTTTCAATTCTTAAAAATAAAGCTGCTATGAAATTCATATACAAGTCCTTGTATGAACATAGGGTTTGTTTCTCTTGGTTAAATGCCTAGAAGTAAAATGGCTATTTGTGTAACTGCAACATATTTTGCATTTAAAAAAATGTTCAGACTATTTTCCAAAGTGGTTGTATCATGATATATGCCAACAACAGTTTAGATTTTTTGTTGCTTCTCAATCTAGCTCAGACGAAGTACAATTAGCCTTTATAATTTTAGCCATTCTAATAGATATGTAAGCATGTCTCATTATGATTTTAATTTGTATTTCTTTAATGTCTAAATGTTGAGAAATTTGTCATGTGCTTATAAGCCATCCATATCCTTTTGGTGACATGTCTCTTCCATTATTTCCTTCACATGTAAAATTGGATACTCAGTTTGGTTATTAGTAAGGTTTTTTATTTTTATTCATTTTTTAATAATCAGAATAGATGTCCATTATCAGATATATAATTTGCAAATCCCTTCTCCATCTTTACGGTTTCTCAATGGAGCTTTGATAGCTGTGTCTTTCAAGAAATATGCTACTTCTTTCCTGGTACACGGAGGTATGACTAGAACATTATCAATGTTGACCTTTGCAAAGAAAATCAAGGCTTAAGATATATGTAGTCTGCAGTTGTTGGGAGTGTTCACCATCCTTGCCTCTAACTCATCTCTCACTGCCCACACATTCAGATATAGGGGAATATTGATTGACAAAATATTAATTGCCAAATAACACTAGTTGGAGAATAAGAAAAATGCAGGCACCTGATTATATAATATTACTTAAATAAAATATGTTTTTATAAGTGCTATTGGAAGTAAATTCCTCAATACTTTAATCACACAGAATGATGGAATCCTAGATTTTTTTTCTTGTATTTACTAAGAAAATGATCATGCCTCAAGTATATTAAAATGGAATAGGGAAAATTAAAAATTGTTTTAAGTTGATTTGCGTGTGTTGTGCGTATGTGAGAGAGAAAGTGAGAGAGAAATAGAAAGAGAGAAAAAGAGAAAGGGAAAGACAGAGGGGTGGCTGCAGTGAATTATGAGTTGCAGGATAGATTTTAAAGTTTTGTCATTTGCTTTCTACATTTCCTTTTCCTTAGGTTCAAGAGAACAATCAGTAATATCTCAGATGCCTGCTGGTAACATCAGCAGAAAGAGTTAGAGGTTCCCAGAGAATTAAAGATGAGATATAGTTTTCCTGACATAAGAAAAGTCATTTTTTGTCCCCAGCTATTTTCAATGATCTATACCCCACCTGTGTACTTGCCCAAGTACACTTCTTCCAAAATTTCCTTGGTGGCTCTTACAAAGAAATGCAAAAACCTCACTAGTTAAGGATTTTGAGGGAACAAGGCAATGGGAAAACTAACTGTCACCACCAGACCAGGAAATAGCCTAAGCTATTGAGACAATAAATCAGTGGTAAAACTCCTAGTGCTATTTCAAAAGTAATCAAGGCCTTGCATTCCTTGTCCCAGAAAATGAGTCCAAGACCCCATCTAGTTTATATCTGCTCTTGAAGCCTGCAGAGTCCCTTTCCCTTGTCCAACAGTTACCTCTGCTTTATTCTAACGTTGAAGTTTCTGCCCTCGGTGGAATACAAGCTTCATTCAGGTGAACATGCAATACATATTGCACAAATACATATGTGGATGTGCATGCATCCACAACCTTATGACCAACCATACACGGGATAATAAAACTCTCCCTTCTGAGTATTCATCTTAAATACTAAATAAAAATCTCTCTCCTGTTCAAACAGTCAAGGCTTTGGAACTTATTCCCTGTGATCTCCTTGTATGTTGTAAACAAAGATTCCTTTGTTTGACAACTCCACCTGTTTCTGTGATTCACCAAAGACTGACCTCAGTTAGTTCCGTTACTGTAATGGCTTTCACTACTCTGATTCTACCTCTGCAAGTCTCCAAATTTAACTATTTTTTTCTCCCAATTCCGCATGTTCTTGGCTTTAAACTGCAACTCTGAAGAGGTGCTTTGCTTGTTTTAAAAAAAATCAAGAAAAGGGAGTAGTAGTCAACATTGTTACTTTGAACTTTCTGCCCTAAGGGGCTCTCCTGTTGTTTCTCTTTGACTTCCTGGACTGAAACGACAGAAATTTGGCAACACATCACTCCCCAATCCAGATTACTGACAGAACAGTTTAGACTCTTAGAAAAATATTCGTTTAAAAGATCACCTAATTAAATACTTAAGCATGTAGGGTAATATAGTGGTTTACAAGAAATATATTTTGGTCATCTGAATATTTGGTTTTCAACCATGGCTACTGACTCACAGCTCCTAAAACTCTTGGAATTTCCTGTGATAAGGGTGAGAGAGGTGTGTTTTGTTATGTTAATGAAGTGACCTTCAGACCTCACTCAAGGCAAGGGCTGTTTGCCTGAAGGACCAACCACTTGGTGAAAGCCTTCATAACTTTTTGCCCAACATGCCTCCCCTTCCTCCCAATTCAGGATTATTTGGGGAGGGAAGAGGAGCTGGAGATTAGATCAGCAAATGACAATGATTTAGTCAGTCATGACTATGTCATGAAGCCTCCACAGAAAACCTGAAAGGACTGGGTTCAGAAAGCTTTTAGTTTGTTAAATGTATAAAAAGGCAGGAAGAGTGGCAGTCTTACAGAAGGTAATAGAAGCTCTGTGGCCATTCTCCATACCTTGCCCTGTGCACTTCTTTATCTATCTATTGATTTAAATCTTCTATTATATCTTTTAATAAGCTGGCAAACATAAAGTAAGTATTTTTCTGAGTTTTGTGAGCCCCTGTAGCAAATTAAAAGAACGTAAGAAGTAGGCCATTGGGACCTCCAACCTGTAGTTGCTCAGTCACAAGCACAGGTAATAACCTGGGGCCTACAGTGAGACTGGCATCTGAGATGGGGTTGGAGATAGTCTTGGAGGACTGATCCCTTAACTGATGAAATCTTACGCTATGTTCAGGTAGATAGTGTCAGAATTTAGTTGAATTCTTGGATATCCTGCTGTTGTCTGAAAATTATTTGGCATTGTTGGTATGATGTCCTTGAAAGACCCCCCCCCCCGTCGTTAAGTAATTAACTGCTCTTTTGTTTTGTAAAAGTACCCCTCCTCCCCTTGCAATGAAAAGACCCTTCCCCCAGGGTTGAATTCAATGTAACTGCTCTTTTGCCTTTCTGTAACCGCTTGGCTTTTAGGGCATGACACTTGACTCCTATTTGAACAAGATACCCTCTCCTAATAGCCGGGGCATGGTCCCGTAGGTCACGTAGGCAAGGGGGCTGCATGGTCCCCTAGATCACGTAGGCAAGGGGGCTGCATGGTCACATAGGTCACGTAGACAGGATGCCTTTCTGCCCAGTAATAAGGTCAAACTTCCCCTCTTTGTTTCCCCTTCCCACTTTTCTCTTCCCGCGAGGGGTGTCTTCCAGGGCCAATCCACTAACACCAAGTATGCCTTTTTCAAAAGTTCGAACTGTCCACCAATCATTTGCGCCCCACCCAAAACTTGTTTGTACCTTCCTATAAAAGACCCTGCTTCACTCCGGTCGGTGTGCTCGGTTAGCTGGAGCTGCCGACCACCCGCCGGTACCTGCGTGACAATAAACCTCTTGCTGTTTGCATCCAGTGGCAGTGTTGGATTCTTGGGTAAGGGGATCCACGGTTCTTTCATCCTAAAACCCAAAAAGATATAGCTACCTCAAAATAAGAATAAGGTTGACAGCTTATATATAATAAGTGAGTATATCAGGGATTTAAAATATACCCAATAAATAATGTAAGGAATTAAGGAAAGATTTTGAAATAATAACAAGAATAAGAACCTAGTGGTACTAATAGATTAAATATATGTAATCTAGTTGAATTAAGAATACAATGGATAGAATACGTAATGGATTCAATAGAGATAAGAAGTCACTTAAGGACATAGTCATCTGGATACCAGCAAAGCATTAAAATTATCAATATAAAAGAGGTGTAAGATGTAGGTGATACGTGTGGAACAAAAGCTAGAGAAAAAATTAGATTTCCTTACTACTCATAGCCTGTTGACAAGTCCTTGAAGTTCCTCTGGGGACTCAGCTGCTTCCATGTGGACACATCTACTCAGGGCAAAAAGCATTCTTAGTCCACCCCCCCCAGGATACTGAAAATCTACTTTCACATGTAAAAATTACTTTGGAAACTTCTTTATCTCTATTCCCCACCCCTGCCCTCAAGATATACATTGGCAATCATCTCCCAAGCATATACCCACTGATACACATCAGAAGAGTCTCTTCCCTGAGTTTTTACTAAATAGTAATAAATGACCTTTTCCTAACAATAGCTAGCCCCCTCAAGGTCCTGGAAACCTTGTTTATAAAATACCTTGGAGGCTTGTGCTATCCCTAACCTCCTCCCAAATTGAAAGTATATAATCAGCCACTCTTCATAACCCTCTCTCTCTACTCCAAATAAATGAATAAATATTTTTTAAATAAAATAAAATAAATGACTTTTTTTTAATGAAAGAAGAAAAAGGAAAGAAATATTTGAATATTAATGTACATCTATTTCTCAAGCATAAAATAGTCAAGACACTGGATTAAAACTTACATACAAAAAAAGAAAGAAAATATTCATAACTATAGTTGACTCTATGAATCCCAAACTAGGGCATACATACCAAAGACAAAAAAAAATCATAAGTGTTAGAGAGAAAAAAAATAATTCATTAATAAAGAAACAAGAATCCGACTGACAGAAATTTTTTAAATAACATCAGATATAAAAAAGAATGAAGTAATAGCTTTATTATTTTGAAAAAAATAATCACAAATGTAAACATTTAGATCCTTATAAAATGTCATTGGAATAGGAAGGCATAATAAAAAAAAATATTTTCAGGAATACAGACCACAGATAATTTGCCTTAATTTGTGTAGGCAGCACTTAAATACTAATATTTTAACAGTTAAAATGTACTCTATGACCTATGGGGTGGGGTAAAAAAGGATGACCAAGTCATCTTGAAATAATTCAGTTTTATGAAAAAAGTAAAAAAGTAAAAAGATCGATAAAAAGACTTGAAGAAAAGAGAGATAAAACATATGCATAATAAAAATAAATAAATAAATAAACAACTGGAGTGCCTGGGTGACTTAGTCGGTTCAAGTTGTCTGCCTTCAGCTCAGGTGATGATCCCAGGGTCCTGGGAGTCTGCTTCTCCCTCCCATTGAGAAAAATAATTTGACTTATTTATTTGAGAGAGATAATCTTTAAATTTTACTTATTTATTTGAGAGAGAGTGAGAAAAGAAAAACATGCACACAGGAGGGGGAATAACAGAGGGAGAGGGAGAAGCACCCTACTGAGCAGGGAACCCCCTGCGGGGCTCTATCCCAGGACCCGGGTATTATGACCTGAGCTATAGGTAGACACTTAACTGACTGAGCCACTCAGGTACCCCAATAAATACAATCTTTAAAAATAATAATAATAATAATAAGTAATATTTCATATAGTATGATTTTTTTTAATGTAAGACTTGGTATAAAAACAGGATGACATACTTGTCTAATAATAGCAAAAGACTTTGATAAGTTTAGATGCAGTAGTACATAAAAAATTTAACTTCTTTCATTAACTGATAATTTAATTAGATTAAATTAAGAGACATCAAAATTTAGAGAATCTAATAGTCCTGATCTATTAATAAATGTAGCCATCCTGACCCCAAAACAATAGTCTTCAGTAAGTATATAAGCATAAGTTGAACATTTACACAAACAGGCCATTATTTAGGCCAGAAGTATATGCCAATAAATTCCTAGAGTTAAATATCAGGCTATATTTTCCAAGAATAAGGCAATAAAATTAGAAAACAATGACCAAAATATTAAATTCATATAATTGGAAGTTAACTTCATACCTAAAAAGAAATAATACAGCTAATTCAGAAATTTTTAGAATTACAGTACTTTGGTAATATCAACTCTCAAAATGAGTAACGGACAGGTGGGGCTAGGGAGGAAGAGATCCATAGGGAACTTTGTGAACAGGCTCTCAGAAATCCCCAAAATGTGGTGTGGGAAAACCAGAGTAAAGAGATAAATTGGACCACCCTATCCCAGGGAAGAGCACCCTGATCTAGGCATGTGGGATGGAGGACCACCCTGCCCTAGGTGTATGGAGTGGGTCATGTGGGGTGGGTGTCTCTATGATAAACACCTGTAACCAAAAAAGAATAATCAGACCCTCAAAAGGAGGTAAGCCATTGCAGGAGTTATTGATAGAGATGTTAAAAGGATTAAAGTTGCCTGGTTACCTTTTTATAAAAAATAAACCCTGAAGGCACTCATTGTTAACTGTGTGGGGACCCCTCTTAGTTGTGAGAGCTTTTTCTATATATTCACTTGATAAACTTCTGTCACTTCCTCACTCTCCATTGCCCACGAGATTCCTTCTTTGACTCCAAGAGACAAGAACCTAGCTCTCCCACAACCTAGCTCTCCCACATCATTCCCTAGAGTTAAGTATCAGGCTATATTTTCCAATGATAAGGCAATAAAACTAGAATAGAATGACTAAAATATTAAGTCCATGTAACTGGAAGTTAACTTTATACCTAAAAAGAAATACAGCTAATTCAGAAATATTTAGAATTACTGTACTACGGTAATATCATTTGTGAAAATAAGTGACAATAATTAAAGGTATGAAAGAAATCTAAAGGTTTAATTGTATTAATTCAAAAGAAAAACAAAACAATACAACAAAAACACCAAAGCATAAAACAACAAAACAAAACAAAAAGAATATAAAGGCAAAACCTAAGAACGACAGCAGTCATAACAAAATATTATAGAAACAAGCAAATTTTTGGAATAGATTAATAAGAAAGATTTGACCAATGAGTACTGGTCAGGAATACTCAGAGATGATGAAGATAAAATAAAATACTAAATGAAATGTATAAAAACTAAATTATAGACCTAAGAGACTGATTAAAAATGCTTCTAGAAAAAGAGTCTCATTTGAAGACAATAAAATTAATAGCACCATAGAGAAAACTGTATTTGTGACATAGGGGATCAATTAGAGATGATAAAGTATTTCCTTGAATATCAAGATAACAATTAGACTCAGTGGCTCAGTCAGCTAAGCCTCTGCCTTCACCTCAGATCATGATCCCAAGGCCCTGAGACTGAGCTTGACTCCCTGCTTGGTGGGAAACCTGCTTCTTCTTTTCCCTCTCCCTCTGCAGCTTCCCCTGCTTGTGCTTGTTCTCTCTCTCTCTCAATAAATAAAATTTTAAAAGTTAAAAAAAATTAAGAAATAAGCATCAAAGATTAATCCATAAGGTAAAAATATTTATTAAAGTGATTAATTAATTTATATTAAAATTAAATATTTCCTTGCAATTAAGTGCAGTGTGGAGAAAAAGTTAATAGACAACTGACATAGGAATGAACAATACTTAAAATATTTAAAACTGACAAGGAATTATTAGATTTAGACTCCATGATGATCTCTATGTATGTGCATATAAAACACCTTAAAATACTTTGTAGGAATGTGCTACAGGAAATTAAAGAGACAGGGAGATAAAGGGGGAAAAATAGCTCAACTTGAAATGACTAGTTGGCTGCCACTGTGTTTTATTTACATTTTCCACCACTTTTTTGGTCAATGAAATTATTTTACATGTATCTATTATTATCTTGTAGGACATGTTACACTAATATCATTATTAATGAAGTTGAGAATAAGAATATGATGCCTCATTTCATCATAATTGTTAAAAATGATCCCTAAGCTGGTAAATGCAGGAAGCCAGAAACAAACAAATAATAATTAGCACCAGTTCAAAAGCTTGTCCACCTGGAACCTGTAAGAAAATCCAACTAGATCCTGAAAATAATGAGTGATTTGAGGAAACTGGACAGGGATATAGATTTCCAGATGATTTTTACTTATAATGGCAATAGCAACTTAGACAAGGTAATGGAAAAAAATCTATTAATTGGCAGTAGGAAAATTATTAAAAAAATATAAACCATAAGCCAATGAACTTGGAAAAATTATGAAGAATCTACATAAACATAAAATGAAACAATATATATTTGCCAAGGCACATTCACATTTTAAAAAATAAGTTGAAAGGGGAACAATATGCCATAATACATATATCAATGTTTTTCATAGAAGTTTAGTATAAAAAATAAACATTTTAAATAATTTATTTGGAAATTGATATCACATATCTGAAAAACTTGGAAGAAGAAATGGATAACCATGACTAAACAAATGTAGCAGAAAAATGATTTACAATAATAGATAAAAGCTATTCAAAAATGTAGTGAATATTGGCCAAAGCTTAGAAAAATCGATAAAATATAAAATGTAAAATGAATTCATGAATGAAAAACAGAATCCCATTAAATCTAATTTGGAAAGAACTAATATTTTTTTTTTTTTGCCTGAATCTGCTCTGCCTTTCATTAGGTGGGACACTGACCAAGCCCACTCAGCTCCTCTCTCATGCCCATTAATAGAAAAGTCAGGGACATTAATTACTTCTGGGATGAATTTTAACCACTGTGGATAGGATGCAGAAGCCAGTGGGTTAAACAGATTCTTTCTTGTTTCAGGAAAATAATTCTGAGATGTATTCTGTGCATTAGGATTGATGCTCAGTTGTCCACAATCATAATCCACTCAGTCTGAACTCATATATGTTTCTCCTGGACCACTTAGCTCTTCTCATTCTCTCCTCTTCCACGTGATCAAATCCCAAAATAATTATTTAGGTTGTGTATGCAAGTCCTGATTTTGAAGGGAAACTCAGTTACAGAAAGAGATGAAAATAAAGATACAGGGAAAAAAATGGGGCACTTGGGTGACTCAATTAGATAAGCAGCTGACTCTTGATTTCAGCTCAGGTTGTTATCTCAGGGCGATGAGATGAAGCCCCTTTAGGCTCTGTGCTGGGCAAGGAGGTTGCTTAAGATTCTCTCTTCTTATCCCTTTCCTTCCACCCCTCACCTCCCATGCTGTCTTTCCCTTAAATAATAAGCACTTCTGAACTATCTTAGATTCTGTACCTTCTCTCCAGTCATGAACCTATCACTGTCTTTAACTCTTGAAAACTTCATTAGACAAATTAATGTGATGAAGGAAGCAATATGAGAAAGCCTATTAATCTGATGAGCATGGAACTGAACAAACCCTATAGATACTTTCCCTTTGATTTCTAGCCTATCAATACCTACAGTGAGTCACATACACTCAAGATTATTGTTTTTATTGTATACTTCATATATTCATTAATTTTTGACTCATTATCATTTTGCTGAAGTGTTAAACTATGGTAATAAACAAACTTTTAATTAACTTTTCCTCCTAGGATACAAATATAACTTGCACTTGAGCTTTAGCTAATTTTATGTTCTAAAATTGCCAAAACACAATGATCAAGGTTTCTAGATTATTTACTGTATTTTCTACTATATAATATTGTTCTATCTCTTCTGTATAAAGAAAATGAATGCTTGGGGCTCTTGGGTGGCTCAGTGCGTTAAAGCCTCTGCCTTCTGCTCAGGTCATGATCCCAGAGTCCTGGGATAGAGCCCCACATCAGGCTCTCTGCTCAGCAGGGACCCTGCTTCCCTTCCTTTCTCTCTGCCTGTCTCTCTGTCTACTTGTGCTGTCAAATAAATAAATAAAATCTTTAAAAAAAGCAAATGAATGCTTGATAACTAAATGAATGCTTTTCTGAATAAATTAAATATGGCAATAGCATTTTATTTTATCATGCTTTACATATTAAACTATAATATTATATCACTAGTCTACAAATAATCTACTCACATAGTGATTTGGAAGCTTTTATTTTTTTTATTATTTTTTTTTTAGATTTTATTTATTTATTTATTTGACAGAGAGAGATCACAAGTAGGCAGAGAGGCAGGCAGAGAGAGAGAGGAGAAAGCAGGCTCCCTGTGGAGCAGAGGGCCCGATGCGGGACTCGATCCCAGGACCCTGAGATCATGACCTGAGCCGAAGGCAGCAGCTTAACCCACTGAGCCACCCAGGCGCCCGATTTGGAAGCTTTTAGCAAAAGAATTCTTCCTCCTGACTGTAGTATAAAAGCCACAGAAATATACAGAAGACTCCCAGGATAGAAAGTTAAATCCAGTTATCCGTGATGCCTTGAGTAGGACCTGACCTATGTATGTCCTGGGATGCACTAGTAACTGTTACATGTGATAGGATTATATTTAATATATACAGTTTCATTTACTTCACAAAGGAGATATAAATTTGAGAATAAAATATTTGATGAATCTATAAAGTCTATATCTATTTGTAACCAATGTGGTAGAATTAAGATGTTAATTTGAAAAAAAAATTTCATTGAACACATACACATATTCAATTGTTTTTATATATATAAACAGCATTATTTTTTTATGTAAAGAAATGCATTGTCAGTAAAATCCATTTACTTATCAATCATAAGGTTAATTTTAAGTACTAAGAATAAGAAATATGTGAAAAGATAAGTGTTCAAGAGTGCAGTTTTTGGTAATTAATACAATATGATAGGCTCATAAAAAAGATATATTACTTGAACTTAAAAGCTTCTATAATTAAGCAATGACCACTTGAAATTTGTAATTAGTCTTGCTGCAGTTTTTCCTTGCACTTATTGCCCTTCCCCAGAAGTTCATTAAGAATTTCTGTGAATGTCCTTATGTTTAATCTCATTCATAGATTCCACTGCTGCTCACAAAACAAAGCCAAAAAGAGAGGTGACTCTATGTGGCACTCCATCCACAAGCAATACATTCATAAATAATTAAAAAGCTCTCTACTTCATTTGTTACCCATTCAGCCGATAATTTAAATGAGTAACTGAGGCCATTTTATCAGCACTTTTAATAGAATGCGACTCAGAAACTTCACAGTGTTATTTAAGAAGAAATGCTCATGTGTTAAGGTTTTTATTTTTTTTTAATCAACAAAATAATTTTCAAATATTAAAACCAAATGTCTCCTTTTCCTCCAAGTTTCCTTGCTACATCAAAGTTATAAATAAATACATTACAATCGTATTTTGAGTAGTAGATAAAAACAAATGTTTTGAGGGGCGCCTGGGTGGCTCAGTGGGTTAAGCCACTGCCTTCGGCTCAGGTCATGATCTCAGGGTCCTGGGATCGAGTCCCGCATCAGGCTCTCTGCTCCACAGGGAGCCTGCTTCCTCCTCTCTCTCTCTGCCTGCCTCTCTGCCTACTTGTGATCTCTCTCTGTCAAATAAAAAAATAAAATCTTTAAAAAAAACAAATGTTTTGAAACTGTCTGTGGGTTGAGTGCCTGGGTTAACTGATCTCAATGTATTTAGACTTTATTAGATGGTTGTTTTTAGACTATTTAAAAATACATGCTCAGATAATGACAACATTATTTTATTCATTTTAATAAATAAATTATTTTATTTAATTATGTTTAGATATTTATTTATTAAATTAATGATTTAATATTTAACAATCTAAATTTGAAATATTTTAAATTCTAAAAAATAGTTATTTAATTAAATCCATATATTTAATATAAATATTTAATAAATTATTTAATCATTATTATAATTATGCAATACATTATGTATTGTGTAATAATTGCATTTTAATAAATAAATAAATGTATTATTTACATTATTTTATTTTACTTTATTTTATTTAGTTGACAAAGAGAGGGAGAACGCAAGCAAAGGGAGCTGCAGGCAGAGGGAGAGGGAGAAGTAGGCTCCCAGCTGAGCAGAAAGTTCAAACTGGGGTTCCATCCCATGACCCTGGGATCACCACCTGAGTCAAAGGCAGATGCTTAACTGACTGAGCCATCCAGATGCCCAAGGCTTTGTATTCTTCGCTTCTAAATATTGATGCTGCTTCATCTCTGGAGTTAGTAAATTGATGCTGAGAATTCATATCAAAGAATTGATAGTAGCTGTTAAGCAGAAACATGTAATTTACGGGAAAAAAAAAGAACAGAATGAAGAGAAAGGCCAAAAGTCAAAAGCATATTAATATAAAATTTAATTAGATAAATAAAGCTGGTATTCCTGAAGGGGGCTAATAAAAGAGCTGCAAAGAGCTGATAGGATTAGGAAAATTGTCCACTCCTGGTCATTTCATAATTTTAATATATTCCTTATTAATAAATATACTTAGTTCCAGAAACACAACCACATAAGGACATTTCCACCAAGTTTCCTCTAACAGCATTTACAAATTAGACGTTCAAACAATGTAGTTTTTTACATGTTGCATCTGTATCTTAAAGTTTAAACACTTTCTGTGACACATTTTCTAACAATGAATATATATATATATATATATATATATATATATATATATATATACCTTATCCCTAAATGGAAAAAAAATATATATATATAGAAACCTTATCCCTAAATGAAACCTTTCTTTGTTTATTAGCTTAAATAGGTAAATTAGCAACAACAACAAACAGCTAATATTATAGAGGTAGGAACAATTTACCTTTTCATTCATTGCTATTTTCTAAAAATTCCTATTTTATTTTTTCTCAAGTCTGTCATAATAATTTTCTAAATCTCCTGCCTTATTCAATTTTTTTCTTTTAGTGGAAATCTCTATTTCATATTTATTTTCTCTTCCTCCACTCTTTGCTCTAATAATTCAATGTATTATTAGATTTTCTGTTTTTCTCTTTATCCAGATATATCTTTTCTTTCTTTCTTTCTTTTCCAAATAATTTGATTTGCTGGCATTTTACATCAGTACATGCTTTCTTATGGATGTTAGAAATGTCTGTGGAACTTCTAGAAGAATAAACTTTTTTACCTTTAAGAAGTTTACAGTCTAGAGTGCCTGGGTGGCTCAGTTGGTTAAGTGTCTTCCTTCAGCTTAGGCCATGATGCCAGGGTACTAGGATCCAGTCATGCATCAGCTGCCTGCTCAGCAAGGAGTCTGGTTCTTCCTCTCCCTCTGCCCCTCCCTCTCTCTCTAATAAATAAATAAAATCATTAAAAAAAAGACTTACTGAAATCTGAGACTGAATTACTAAATTCAGTCTTAATATAAGACAGCTAAACAAAGCAATGATCACAACTGGAAAATTTATTCAGATCATGGTTTAACATTTTTGGTTGACACAGGACCTCTTTCAGTAACAACTTTCCCTAAATATCAATTTCTTTTTAAGGCAAAAAATTTTGACAAGAAATCCAGATCCTTCTCATCATTTTCATATCAATTTAATGTGACATCCTCGGAGTATATAATCAAATATGTAATTATTCTATCTGTTGCCTTGTATATTGCCTGTATCTTTTTCAGACTCAAAGTTCCATTGAGGTAGAGTTTTTTTGTTCTGTTTTTAAAGCAGAGATTTTTAAAGTGTTTGATATATACAAGATGCTTAATAAGTGTTTACAAAACCTATGTATTTCAGAAGCCTTAAACAGGCTTTAAAATAATGTAGGTGATATTAGTAGTCATATCAAACAATTTGTAGGTTTCAGTCATGTAAATAACTACATTTCTCAGAGACAGAGAAACATACAAATGATCTGGGTCCAGTAGGATAATGCTAGCATGTGTTGTAAATTCTCTTATATGACCTTATTCTTGCAAGAATTGGTTATGTGGCAGAAAAAAAGGTATCACTATCTTATACTTTATGATTTAAAGAGATTTATGGAAGTTGTTAATTTCTTACACTACCCCTTTGTTTCAGTGGACCCAATTTCTGTGGTAATGGTGAGAGGAAAGTAGGCAATTTAGGCAGCAGCAAAAATCTCCTACAAGGCACTATAAAATAAGGCTTGTTCTAGATCATGGGTCTGTCCAAAGGGGAATGTTAAGGGGTAGAATGGATGATGGATGCATTGTGGACTTATAACTATAAGATTAATACTGTTATGCCCCAATAATGGGTCTATGATTAAAGGAGCGAGACTGATGTAAAGCGAAGGTCAAGCAAAGCCTTATTTCATGCCAAGCATCAAGAATCTAACCGAACGTTCAGAGCCACACCTCTTATGAGAGAAGGCAACCCTTCACTGTTTCACAGTCTAGCTTTTAAGGGCAAAGGCCATGAAGTCAGGCCTGGCCACGCACAGGTGACCAATGAGATTTTAACACACACAGGAAACTCCACAGTGAGGCTAGGTGACCAATTGAGGTTCAATTTATCCTAGTATAGACATTTGACCCAGCCTATTACACCTTGATTAGGATTGGTGCCAAAACGGTTCCCAAAGGGCAGAGGAGTGGGGCATACTCCTTAGTATCTAGGGAGACGATATGCAAACACCGCCCCCCCTCCCGCTGATTGATGTCTCCACCTGGCCTGACCCACCCTTGTATATGGGCTTTGTTACCTGGAGCTGATTTCCAGGTCTTGTTTTTAAGTGAATCCCCTGGGGGAAGGGGAGCAAGGACAGTTTCAGGGTTAACCTCAATGGAAGCCTCTTGCTAAAATATAAAAATATAAAATAGGTCCTTACATTACAACAACTCAGTAGGGAAAGTCCCTGTGTGGTGATAAAAGAAGTGATGTAACTTGCATTGCACATTTTATTTTTAAAACGTGTAAGTTGTATTTTTCCCTGCCATGACATCATACTTTATCTTCATCTCTGTCTACTAGTTTAAAACTAGTTAAACAAACTCAACAATTTTTTTAAAAAATATTTTATTTATTTATTTAAGAGCAAAAGCCAGAGAGAGAGAGAGAGAAAGAGCGCATGAGCAATATGGGGCTTGATCCCAGGACTCTTGAGATCATGATCTGAGCCAAAGGCAGACACTTAACTGACTGAGCAAATGAGACTCCCACAAACTCAACAATTTTATAAAATTTTTATTTGTTGGGGTGCCTGGCTGGATCAGTCAGTAAAATATGTAACTCTTGATCTTGGGGTTGTTTGTTTGAAATCCACCTTGGGTGTAGAGGTTTTTAAAAATAAAATCTTTAAAAAAAATTTTTTTTCATTTTTATATTTAAGCCGTTGTATGGCAGTGTTGATCACTATATTGTACACCTGAAACTAATATTAACCTTATTTTAACTAACTGGAATTTAAATAAAAACTTTAAAAATAAAATAAAAATAATAATCATAAAAATAAAAAGAGGAAAAATTATTTGGCAGGCAATTTTCTTAATTGAATTATTATTTATTATTATCATAGTCTGTGTGTGTCGGTGGGAAGTGGCTGGTATTCCAGTGAGTTCCATATCTGTGTTACACTGAGGTCCATGTCTGTAGTCAGTCTTTTTTTTTCTTTTAATTTATTTTCAGTGATCCAAAATTCATTGTTTATGCACCACACCCAGTGCTTCATGTAATAAATTCCCTCCTTAATACCCACCACTGGGCTCACCCAACCACCTGCCACCCTCCTCTTCAAAACCCTCAGTGTGTTTCTCAGAGTCCACAGTCTCTCATGGTTTGTCTTTCCCTCCGATTTCCCCCAGCACACTTCTCTCCATCTCCCAGTGTCCTCCACGTTATTCCTTATGTATTGAGTCTTATAAAAACTTTTATTTCTTTTCCTATTCTGCTTTGCATATGCTTACCTTAGATGTTAAAATGTTATAAACCCTCCTGCCTGGTCCATTTTCTCTCTCTTCTCTCATGATTTCTCATGCTCTCCCTGCCTACCCCACATGCCTTACAATATCTGGATATGACTAATTTCTTCCTGAGCTACTTTATTCTACTCTGCCATATGGTTGCCCTTCCCTCTTCTGTACCATAACTTCTATCCCCTGCATTTGTGCTTTAACAATACCTAATTCTTTTCACTACATCTGTATCTTTGAGGTCAATACTCAGTAGTGCAATCGCTGGGTCATAGGCTAGCTCTATTTTACTGGAAAGAAGGGCCATATGCACCCCAGTGTTCATAGCAGCAATGTCCACAATAGCCATTCTGTTGAAAGAGCCAAGATCCCCTTCAACAGACAAACGGATAAAGAAGATGTGATCTATGGATACAATGGAATATCACTCTGCCATCAGAAAGGATGAATACCCAACTTTTGCATCAACATGGATGGGACTGGAGGAGATTATGTTAAGTGAAATAAGTCAAGCAGAGAAAGTCAATCATCATATGGTTTCACTTATTTGTGGAACCTAAGGAATAGCATGGAGGACATTAGGAGAAGGAAAGGAAAAATGAAGTGGGGGCATTGGAGGGGGAAATGAAACATGAAAAACTCTGGACTCCAAGAAACAAACTGAGGGTTTTAAAGATGAGAAGGATGTGGGGATGTGTGAGCCTGGTGATGGGTATTAAGGAGGGCACATATTGCATGGGGCACTGGGTGTTTTACACAAACAATGAATCATGGAACACTACTTCAAAAACTAATGATGTATTGTATGGTAACTAACATAACATAATTTAAAAAAAAAGGAGGGGGACAATACCTAACACTCAATCTTTGTTAGTTTCTTGTTTACCTCCTTTTAAGAGTAAGCTCATTAGTGGTTTTTGTTTGTTTGTTTGTTTTTGTCTCAACTAAAAGAAGAAAAATAATACACATTATTTTGAAAACTTTTTGAACAGTGTACAAACGTTAGTCAAGTCCACAATGTCTCATCTCTTCTTCCTCCTAACATGGCTAAGTTGAAAAACCCTTTATCTGGGAAAAGACCATTCTCCTGCCACCTTGTGTAAGATTTTGGCTTTAGCTTAGATTATCCTTTCTTTCCTTTTCTGAAAATAAGTTGAAAATATTAATAGCCTCAGTTTCTTCTTCCAAAATATGACTGCTTCTTTACCAAGTGAAAAAGCAACTCATTTTGACCATAGTAAACAGCTTGGACCTACTTTTTTTGGCTCACTGTTTTAGTGAGACAAGTGGAGTGAAGATGACACACCATTTCCAAATGTATTCATAATTGGTAGACCATACTTCTAACTTGAAGTTTTGTTGCCATTAAACTACGACCAGACTCGCTATAATTACAGAGGTAAATTCTGTATATTTACTATATTTGAAATTACCATATAATACCAAAATAAAATTATGATTATGTGAAGAGTCTGTAATATTAAGAAGATGACTTTGAAATTATTGCTTATCTAAATGAAATTTCCCATTTTATAATCTTGTATAAGCTTCCGTTGTCATTTCCTATTTAAAATCTATTGGGGGGCGCCTGGGTGGCTCAGTGGGTTAAAGCCTCTGCCTTCGGCTCAGGTCATGATCCCAGGGTCCTGGGATCGAGCCCTGCATCGGGCTCTTTGCTCAGCGGGGAGCCTGCTTCCTCCTCTCTTTCTCTGCCTGCCTCTCTGCCTACTTGTAATCTTTGTCAAATAAAATAAAATAAAATCTTTAAAAAAAAAAATAAAAAAAATAAAATCTATTGGAAGGCACTCTTATTTTCCCTTAAGTGGGAAGTCAAATGTGGAACAAATTCATTCCAAAGGAACTGATTCTATATTCCACTGAAGACCAGGTGGCTTCCATGTGGCATTTTGCCTCTTGCATATTGTTCATCTCCTACAACAAATGGGGGTATGCTCTTTAGTAAACTAATTCAACTCAATTAGAGACATTGTCTTCAAGGGATAACATCATAGAGACTAGAATCAGAATCATACTTTTGGAAAAATTGGGCCCAGGTTTTTTGTTTTGTTTTGTTTTGTTTTAAGATTTTATTTATTTATTTGACAGACAGAGACCACAAGTAGGCAGAGAGGCAGAGAGAGAGGGGGAAGCAGGCTCCCTGCTGAACAGAGAGCCTGATGCAGAGCTCGATCCCAGGACCCTGAGATCATGGCCTGAGCCAAAGGCAGAGGCTTAACCCACTGAGCTACCCAGGCGCCCCTGGGCCCAGGTTTTGATGGCTTCTTTCCTCAATCTTATAAAACCTATTTGAACTCTACTGGATGCCAGTCTGCTTAAAAATATTTGGTCCCTTGTAATTTTAACCTTCCAGTATTCAATGCACCTGATTCATGTAATATCCTATAGTATTTTTGTCAAAGGAAGACTCTCAAAGTGTGTTTCTTGGGAGACACTTTTCAATTGGTTGCTTACATTTCTGCATTTATTATTTGTTCTAGACCGTCCTTTGAAGATGGTTGTATTGAATAGACTTGGAGGACAGAAATAGTATCTTTTTTATTAACTTAACCTGTTGTGTTTGCAAATATTATCTGCCTCTGTTTTGATTCTTCTTGTGGGAACTGAGGCTCAGAACTGATATATAACTCCCACCCCTACACACACACACACACACACACACACACACAGAAACACACACACACACAAATACTGTTAATATTCTGGCTACCTCTAATGCTGTGAATAATAAACTATATTATTTCTGAACCATGAGTCTGCGTCTTCTATCAACACCCAAGAAACCACGGCAGACTCATACACCAGCTTTCAAATAAGGGAAAATAATCTCAGATGCTTTATATTTTTTGATAGTGTTACCTACTTCTGAACATATGACTGAACACATATAAAGCTGGAGCCATGACCATTTAGAGCTTCTTCTGTGGAAGAACTATGCATTCACTAGTAAACAAAAGTAGTTTTATCTTTTTTTTTTTTCCTCCTGGACACCATTTCCTCTCTCACACTGTTGCTCAAATTGGATGGAGTCTAAGGTCCTTTGAGGAAATTTTTGTTTAATGACTCAAAATAAAATAGGAAGAGTATAAAGTGCTAAAATTAATTCTAGATAAAAGGTATAAGTCATGCCAGAAAGGATAGTAATTTTATCTAACAACTGCCTGTTCACCCCTTATTTGTTCATTAACTAATCTCCAAATTCCTGACTAAATCCCTTTTGTAAGCC